>NC_092337.1:364995500-365614750 GCF_046630445.1 Rutidosis leptorrhynchoides | reverse complement strand
CTTAATCTTTATATGATTTCGACACGATAAGCAAAGTCTATTAAACCGAATCTCAAATTGTTAGGAGTTATTATTCATAAATGTATTTGACCTTCGACTATCTTCGACGATTCACGAACAACTAATTATAAATAGATGTATTTATAGATAAAAGAATTTGAATCATTTAATTTGTTATATTATTATTAATATTTCTAATAATATTGCTATCATTGTTAATATCACCATTATTATAGCTAGTAGTAAAATTTTAATTTTAGTTATTATTATGATTATTATTCTTATTATTACTAAAAATTGTCAATTTTATTTTAAAATCATATTATCACTGTTTTTATTAATTTTATCATTATTCTTATTATTATTAATATTTTAATATTATTATTATCATTAATTCTATTTATTATTATTATTAGTAAGTATTTGATTATTATATTTATAATTATTAATGACTAATATTATATATAAAAATATGAACTTAGTTAATATTATAGATCCATTTAAGTTCACTATCATACTGTATCCATTTTTGTTTTCTTGTCTGGAATCAAACTTTTACTTACTCTAAGACAATCATGAATTCACAAATTCTGTTAGACATACATTTCAACTTTATTTTTTTTCCCTTGATCTCCTGTTTGACCTGTGATACTTTTGACAACACATACATATAAATAAATCAATAAAATCCATCATCCATTTTTTTTATATAGTTATATATATACTAAATCAAACACCATCACCAAATCCATACGATAACTTCTACTTCCTTTATTTTCAAACCAACCAAGAAACTCCACTTGCAACCTGGCGCAACTTTTGTCTTTGTTAGATTTCCATCAGAACCTCAACAAAACCGCCACCCATTTGCTTCGTAAACCACCTTCAACTCATCTTGTTCGCTGCTGCTCGTTACAATCTTATATCATACCTGCCGCACGATTTCTTTTAGCTCTAAAACCCATTGTGATAAACTGCTGCTATGAGCAGCCACAAACCACCACCACCTAATACAAACCCGTTTAATTACCACCACTTTGAAACCCACGAAACTTACTGTTAATGCACATACTCGTTTCAGCTGCTGCGGCTACTATATCTCATGTCTCACTACAACTGCTACACCAGCTGCTGCTGCTATGCAGGCCATATGATGTTTCTGCTTGCAATCGAATCCTCATCATAACCATTATCGGTTACTACTACAACTTTTGCTGCAACTCTGGTAAGACCCAACAAAACCTTTGATTTAAGCATATAACAAAACACACACACATATATATAGATATAAAAGAGTAAAAGTAAGATTTATAGATATATAAGGTTTCATGTAAACTAATTAAAATGAATGGATACAAATACATGATATATTACCTTCATCTATGATCCAAAGATCGACTACAAAGGAGATTTTACACATATTCTCAATACAATGAAACCACAATCAAATCAATATGAGTTAGTCTACAAGCTAATCCCATAACCTTTTAACATGTGAAAACAGTGAGCAACTCCAAAATCAAATAGACTTTAACTGTTAAACATACATCAAATTAAACTGTATTGTGAGAGAAATCAAAACTTATCATATAAAGCTATATACCTGTTTTGACTGATCAGAAATTGGTTAATCCTCCTGATGAATCAATACCGACCATACCTGTGCATACGAAGGAGATTCTTGTGAACATATCACGACTCAAACAACACCCTGTAAAATAACCATTTTCAGACCTGCAAATCCTATATTACTGCTGCACGTTTGTTACTTTTATTTAGGGTTCTGTTCAATCAAACCTTTCAACCAATCATCATCATCATCACCTATTTTAAAATATCACAATTCATCATCATCATTTAAAACCCTCCTACAGCTACTGTTAGTTTTAGATTCAATTAAGAAAATACAGGAAATTATTAGTAAAATGAAGAAATTAAAATAATATTAAAGAAACAAATTACCTAAATCACCAAGTAACGAATCGATCGACTATTGAAGGTTGATGTTCAACGAGGATAATGAAGACTGATGATGATGTTGAACGAGGTTAATGACAAATCAATAACTTGCGATTCATCGACGGATGTTACTGTATTAATCTGTTGATGATGAAGATAGTTATTGATCGATTATGTGATGATGAAATTTTTTTTTTCTTTCTCTCCTTCTCTCTACAAATGAATCTTGATCTCGATCTGAATTGGGGAAAAACCAGCAGAATACGCGTACTTATTATGTATAATTATTGTAATTATAATTATTATAATTAATATTATTATTAGATTATTATTATTATTATTATTATTATTATTATTATGATCGATGTATTATTATTATTATTAATATTATTATTGTTATTATTAGTGTTAAAAATTATTAATATTAATATATGTATATGTAATATAATCATTATTATTATCATTATAAGTATTAATAATATTATTAGTAGTAAACTTAAAATTATTAGTATTATCATTATTAACGTAAATATCATTCTTAACAATGTCATTATTATTATTAGCATTAACATTTAGATTATACCAATATATATATATATATATATATATATATATATATATATATATATATATATATATATATATATATATATATATATATATATATATATATATATATATATATATATATATATATATATATATATATATATATATATATAAATGTATGGATTTAAAAACTATGGATAAATTATAATTTAAGTAAATTACTAATTATTAATATTATTATTAATAAAGTTATCATTATAACTATTAGTGCAGCATTTTATTTACCAAAAACTATTTTTTAAATAGATACTTATTACATATATTATAATTATATTAATATTTCTTATAACCATATAAATCAACCTACAAAGATTATTTATTTAAATAAGTACAAATAACAAAACTATTGATTTTAAATTAACACTAAACAATAACGTATATAAATAAATATGGATGTATTAATACACTATGTAAATACTAAACCATTTCGAATATAAACACAAATTAATTATATAATATATAAATTATGATATAATAATAAATTTGCTCGATTATGAATATAATTTTAATAGATATACAATTGATATAGGTTCGTGAATCCGAGGGCAACCCTACTCTTGTTCAATGTCGTCATATGTATTTTTGCTACAAAATACAATACAGTGAGTTTCATTTGATTCCCTTTTTACTCATTACATTTTTGAGCTGAGAATACATGCAAATGCTTTATTAACTGTTTTACAATATTTATATGCGTGAGTTTCATTTGCTCCCTTTTTAAATGCTTTTGCAATATATATTTTTGGGACTGAGAATACATGCGCTGCTTTTATAACTGTTTTACGAAATAGACACAAGTAATCGAAACTACATTCTATGGTTGGATTATTAAACCGAATATGCCCCTTTTTATTAAGTCTGGTAATCTAAGAATTAGGGAACAGACACCCTAATTGACGCGAATCCTAAAGATAGATCTATCGGGCCCAACAAGCCCCATCCAAAGTACCGGATGCTTTAGTACTTCGAAATTTATATCATGTCCGAAGGAGGATCCCGGAATGATGGGGATATTCTTATATGCATATTGTGAATGTCGGTTACCAGGTGTTCAATCCATATGAATGATATTTTTGTCTCTATGCATGGGACGTATGTTTATGAGAAATGGAAATATGAAATCTTGTGGTCTATTAAAATTATGAAATGATTGTTTACGATAACTAATGAACTCACCAACCTTTTGGTTGACACTTGAAAGCATGTTTATTCTCAGGTATGAAAGAAGTCTTCCGCTGTACAATTGCTCATTTAAAAGATATTACTTGGGGTCATTCATGACATATTTCAAAAGACGTTGCATTCAAGTCGTCGAGTACATTAAGATTATTATTTAGTCAATTATAGTTGAATATATTATTAAATGATTTGCATGTCATGAATTTTTGATATAAAGCAAGTTTGTTTTTTAAAAATGAATGCAATGTTTGTAAAATGTATCATATAGAGGTCAAGTACATCGCGATGTAACCAACTATTGGGAATCGGTTGTAATCGATATGGACTTTGTCCGGATGGATTAGGACGGGTCCTTTCACATTGGTCCTTTCAAAATTTTGGAACGTGTTGGACCCGTCGCTTACCGTTTGGATCTTCCGACTCAGTTGAGTGCCGTTCATCCTACCTTCCATGTATCAAATTTGAAGAAGTGTCTTGCTCCACCAGAACTTGTCATACCATTGGAAGAACTTACAATTAATGACCAACTCCACTTTCTGGAAGAGCCTGTCGAAATTATGGACCGTGAGGTCAAAGTTTTGAAACACAATAGGATTCCGATCGTCCGAGTCCGATGGAATGCCAAACGAGGACCTGAGTTTACCTGGGAGCGAGAGGATCAAATGAAGCAGAAGTATCCTCACCTTTTCCCAGCTCCTCCATCACCTTCAGCTTAAATTTCGGGACTAAATTTCCATTAACAGGTGGGTAATGTAACGACACGACTTTTTCGACTAGCTTTTATTCTTTGTATTTTAGCGAAACTGCGTATTTGTGCGTACTGTGTTACTTTATACTCTGGAAACTTGATATACATGGTTTACTTCCATTTATATGTTAAAACGTGCCTTAGAGTACGTAGAATACATAACTTGATCATTGAAAGCCTTTATAACCGTTAGTGTTATTTGACGTTACGAATAAACCGCGAACTGCGCGCACGTTTAACTTTTGTCGTAATCGGAACATTATTACTGTGAAATATTAATTATTATTTTATAATAATAATTACCTGGGTTTTTGGATGCTTAATTACGCGTAGTAATTTAATTATACACAATAGTTAGTCTTGTTGGACTTTCTACCTTGTTGGACTTAAGCCCACCCTACACTAACTAGTGGCCCAATTAATTAGCCCAAGTATTATTACTAGTGACCCATAATAAATAATGTTAACAAAATAAATTAATTAATGAGTCATACAAGCATTTGGATAAGGATTATCCATATGGTTACATGGGATTCTAGCATAAGTACATGCTTTAGACAACCACTAACCAAAAAGTAAAATGGTGTCTCCCCCTCCCCTCCATGAAAATCACGGCCAAGAGGCCATGCCAAGTCACCAATCCTTGTCATTTATTTTTCCTATAAATACTAGCCATTTACCTCTCATTTTACACTTGCTCTCATTTTGATTTTCACACACACTTGCTCTCTTCTTTCCTTCCTTTCTAGTATTCTTGTAAGCTTTCTTTTCTTCCTCTTTTTCTTTTCAAATTCATGGCTCATCATCATCATTATATGGAGATCAAGTTCCTTTAACTTTGATCTTGGTTATATCTTGTTGATTCAAGCATGAATCCTTCAAGAACATGGAAGATTCAAGCTTTCTAACTTTGAATCTTCACCAACTTTGTAGATCTATTTCTTTTATGCTTTATTCATGTTGTTTTGTTGAAAAGATTCAAACTTTTGTTTGTAATCTTCATGTATCTTCAAGATCCAAGCTTTATGCTTCAAGATCTTCAAAACAATTAAGATGCAAGCTTTCTAGCTTGAATCTTCATATCTTTTTGTTAGATCTAAGTTCTTTTTGCTTTGATCTTATTATTTTGTGATAAAGATTCAAACTTTTGTTTGTAATCTTCATGTATCTTCAAGATCCAAGCTTTATGCTTCAAGATCTTCAAGAACACTCAAAGGTTCAAGTTTTCTAGCTTTGTAACCTTGTAACTTGTGTGAAATGGATCCAAGCTCTCTAGCTTAGGGTTCCATCACCTCATTTGACTTAGATTGTGTTTATACTTGGTTGATTGATGTAAAGTTTGTAGCTTTAGTTGTAATTGTGACTTGTAATTGTGTTAAGACTAAGGATATGATGTAACCTTGGTTCATCATCCATCTAAGACTCATGAATGAGTTGTATTCTTACTTGGTCTTAACATATTGTGTATTGATGGTGGAATCTTAGTCAAGGTGATGCTAAACCATTAACGAGTTGTACACTTGAAGCTACAAGCATCAAGGATAAGAACCGTGATGAGCATCAAGTACTAAGAACCCCACCGGAGCACATAACCTACTGTTTTTCGTATCTGATCAGACCACCAGTGAAATGTCCCATTCTTATTGATTAAAAACGTTCCATATTAATTGATTTCGTTGCGAGGTTTTGACCTCTATATGAGACGTTTTTCAAAGACTGCATTCATTTTTAAAACAAACCATAACCTTTATTTCATAAATAAAGGTTTAAAAAGCTTTACGTAGATTATCAAATAATGATAATCTAAAATATCCTGTTTACACACGACCATTACATAATGGTTTACAATACAAATATGTTACATCGAAATCAGTTTCTTGAATGCAGTTTTTACACAATATCATACAAACATGGACTCCAAATCTTGTCCTTATTTTAGTATGCAACAGCGGAAGCTCTTAGTATTCACCTGAGAATAAACATGCTTTAAACGTCAACAAAAATGTTGGTGAGTTATAGGTTTAACCTATATATATCAAATCGTAACAATAGACCACAAGATTTCATATTTCAATACACATCCCATACATAGAGATAAAAATCATTCATATGGTGAACACCTGGTAACCGACATTAACAAGATGCATATATAAGAATATCCCCATCATTCCGGGACACCCTTCGGATATGATATAAATTTCGAAGTACTAAAGCATCTGGTACTTTGGATGGGGTTTGTTAGGCCCAATAGATCTATCTTTAGGATTCGCGTCAATTAGGGTGTCTGTTCCCTAATTCTTAGATTACCAGACTTAATAAAAAGGGGCATATTCGATTTCGATAATTCAACCATAGAATGTAGTTTCACGTACTTGTGTCTATTTTGTAAATCATTTATAAAACCTGCATGTATTCTCATCCCAAAAATATTAGATTTTAAAAGTGGGACTATAACTCACTTTCACAGATTTTTACTTCGTCGGGAAGTAAGACTTGGCCACTGGTTGATTGACGAACCTATAACAATATATACATATATATCAAAGTATGTTCAAAATATATTTACAACACTTTTAATATATTTTGATGTTTTAAGTTTATTAAGTCAGCTGTCCTCGTTAGTAACCTACAACTAGTTGTCCACAGTTAGATGTATAGAAATAAATTGATAAATATTATCTTGAATCAATCCACGACCCAGTGTATACATATCTCAGTATTGATCACAACTCAAACTATATATATTTTGGAATCAACCTCAACCCTGTATAGCTAACTCCAACATTCACATATAGTTCCGAAATATATATAGATGTGTCGACATGATAGGTTGAAACATTGTATACGTGTCTATGATATCTCAAGATTACATAATATACAATACAAGTTGATTAAGTTATGGTTGGAATAGATTTGTTACCAATTTTTACGTAGCTAAAATGAGAAAAATTATCCAATCTTGTTTTACCCATAACTTCTTCATTTTAAATCCGTTTTGAGTGAATCAAATTGATATGGTTTAATATTGAACTCTATTTTATGAATCTAAACAGAAAAAGTATAGGTTTATAGTCAGAAAAATAAGTTACAAGTCGTTTTTGTAAAGGTAGTCATTTCAGTCGAAAGAACGACGTCTAGATGACCATTTTAGAAAACATACTTCCACTTTGAGTTTAACCATAATTTTTGGATATAGTTTCATGTTCATAATAAAAATAATTTTCTCAGAATAACAACTTTTAAATCAAAGTTTATCATAGTTTTTAATTAACTAACCCAAAACAGCCCGCGGTGTTACTACGACGGCGTAAATCCGGTTTTACGGTGTTTTTCGTGTTTCCATGTTTTAAATCATTAAGTTAGCATATCATATAGATATAGAACATGTGTTTAGTTGATTTTAAAAGTCAAGTTATAAGGATTAACTTTTATTTGCGAACAAGTTTAGAATTAACTAAACTATGTTCTAGTGATTAAAAGTTTAAACCTTCGAATAAGATAGCTTTATATGTATGAATCGAATGATGTTATGAACATCATTACTACCTCAAGTTCCTTGGATAAACCTACTGGAAATGAGAAAAATAGATCTAGCTTCAAAGGATCCTTGGATGGCTTGAAAGTTCTTGAAGCAGAATCATGACACGAAAACAATTTCAAGTAAGATTTCCACTCGAAATAAGATTGTTATAGTTATAGAAATTGAATTAAAGTTTGAATATGATTATTACCTTGTATTAGAAATATAACCTACTGTAAGTAACAAAGGTTTCTTGATCTTGGATGATTACTTGGAATGGATTTAGAAAACTTGGAAGTAAACTTGCAATCTTGGAAGTATTTTTGATTTTATGAAACTAGAACTTTTGGAATTTATGAAGAACACTTAGAACTTGAAGATAGAACTTGAGAGAGATCAATTAGATGAAGAAAATTGAAGAATGAAAGTGTTTGTAGGTGTTTTTGGTCGTTGGTGTATGGATTAGATATAAAGGATATGTAATTTTGTTTTCATGTAAATAAGTCATGAATGATTACTCATATTTTTGTAATTTTATGAGATATTTCATGCTAGTTGCCAAATGATTGTTCCCAAATGTGTTAGGTGACTCACATGGGCTGCTAATAGCTGATCATTGGAGTGTATATACCAATAATACATACATCTAAAAGCTGTGTATTGTACGAGTACGAATACGGGTGCATACGAGTAGAATTGTTGATGAAACTGAACGAGGATGTAACTGTAAGCATTTTTGTTAAGTAGAAGTATTTTGATAAGTGTCTTGAAGTCTTTCAAAAGTGTATGAATACATATTAAAACACTACATGTATATACATTTTAACTGAGTCGTTAAGTCATCGTTAGTCGTTACATGTAAATGTTGTTTTGAAACCTTTAGGTTAACAAACTTGTTAAGTGTTGTTAACCCAATGTTTATAATATCAAATGAGATTTTAAATTATTATATTATCATGATATTATGATGTATAAATATCTCTTAATATGATATATATACATTAAATGTCGTTACAACGATAATCGTTACATATATGTCTCGTTTCGAAATCATTAAGTTAGTAGTCTTATTTTTACATATGTATTTCATTGTTAATACACTTAATAATATATTTACTTATCATTTAACATAATTAACCAAGTGTATCAATATCTTAATATGATTCATATGTACCTAGTAAGACGTTATAACGATAATCGTTATATATATCGTTTTCGAGTTTCTTAAATTAATAGTCTCATTTTTATGTAAATAACTCATTGTTAAAATACCTAATGAGATACATAATTATAATAAAATCATGTTAACTATATATATAACCATATATATGTCATCGTATAGTTTTTACAAGTTTTAACGTTCGTGAATCACCGGTCAACTTGGGTGGTCAATTGTCTATATGAAACCTATTTCAATTAATCAAGTCTTACCAAGTTTGATTACTTAACATGTTGGAAACACTTAATCATGTAAATAACAATTTCATTTAATATATATATAAACATGGAGAAGTTCGGGTCACTACAGTACCTACCCGTTAAATAAATTTCGTCCCGAAATTTTAAGCAGTTGGAGGTGTTGACGTATCTTCTGGAAATAAATGCGGGTATTTCTTCTTCATCTGATCTTCTCGTTCCCAGATGAACTCGGGTCCTCTACGAGCATTCCATCGAACCTTAACAATTGGTATCTTGTTTTGCTTAAGTCTTTTAACCTCACGATCCATTATTTCGACGGGTTCTTCGATGAATTGAAGTTTTTCGTTGATTTGGATTTCATCTAACGGAATAGTGAGATCTTCTTTAGCAAAACATTTCTTCAAATTCGAGACGTGGAAAGTGTTATGTACAGCTGCGAGTTGTTGAGGTAACTCAAGTCGGTAAGCTACTGGTCCGACACGATCAATAATCTTGAATGGTCCTATATACCTTGGATTTAATTTCCCTCGTTTACCAAATCGAACAACGCCTTTCCAAGGTGCAACTTTAAGCATGACCATCTCTCCAATTTCAAATTCTATATCTTTTCTTTTAATGTCAGTGTAGCTCTTTTGTCGACTTTGGGCGGTTTTCAACCGTTGTTGAATTTGGATGATCTTCTCGGTAGTTTCTTGTATTATCTCCGGACCAGTAATCTGCCTATCCCCCACTTCACTCCAACAAATCAGAGACCTGCACTTTCTACCATAAAGTGCTTCAAACGGCGCCATCTCAATGCTTGAGTGGTAGCTGTTGTTGTAGGAAAATTCTGCTAATGGTAGATGTCGATCCCAACTGTTTCTGAAATCAATAACACATGCTCGTAGCATGTCTTCAAGCGTTTGTATCGTCCTTTCGCTCTGCCCATCAGTTTGTGGATGATAGGCAGTACTCATGTCTAGACGAGTTCCTAATGCTTGCTATAATGTCTGCCAGAATCTTGAAATAAATCTGCCATCCCTATCAGAGATAATAGAGATTGGTATTCCATGTCTGGAGACGACTTCCTTCAAATACAGTCGTGCTAACTTCTCCATCTTGTCATCTTCTCTTATTGGCAGGAAGTGTGCTGATTTGGTGAGACGATCAACTATTACCCAAATAGTATCAAAACCACTTGCAGTCCTTGGCAATTTAGTGATGAAATCCATGGTAATGTTTTCCCATTTCCATTCCGGGATTTCGGGTTGTTGAATTAGACCTGATGGTTTCTGATGCTCAGCTTTGACCTTAGAACACGTCAAACATTCTCCTACGTATTTACCAACATCGGCTTTCATACCCGGCCACCAAAAATGTTTCTTGAGATCCTTGTACATCTTCCCCGTTCCAGGATGTATTGAGTATCTGGTTTTATGAGATTCTCTAAGTACCATTTCTCTCATATCTCCAAATTTTGGTACCCAAATCCTTTCAGCCCTATACCGGGTTCCGTCTTCTCGAATATTAAGATGCTTCTCCGATCCTTTGGGTATTTCATCCTTTAAATTTCCCTCTTTTAAAACTCCTTGTTGCGCCTCCTTTATTTGAGTAGTAAGGTTATTGTGAATCATTATATTCATAGATTTTACTCGAATGGGTTCTCTGTCCTTCCTATTCAAGGCGTCGGCTACCACATTTGCCTTCCCCGGGTGGTAACGAATCTCAAAGTCGTAATCATTCAACAATTCAATCCACCTACGCTGCCTCATATTCAGTTGTTTCTGATTAAATATGTGTTGAAGACTTTTGTGGTCAGTATATATAATACTTTTGACCCCATATAAGTAGTGCCTCCAAGTCTTTAATGCAAAAACAACCGCGCCTAATTCCAAATCATGCGTCGTATAATTTTGCTCGTGAATCTTCAATTGTCTAGACGCATAAGCAATCACCTTCGTTCGTTGCATTAATACACAACTGAGACCTTGCTTTGATGCGTCACAATAAATCACAAAATCATCATTCCCTTCAGGCAATGACAATATAGGTGCCGTAGTTAGCTTTTTCTTCAATAACTGAAACGCTTTCTCTTGTTCATCCTTCCATTCAAATTTCTTCCCTTTATGCGTTAATGCAGTCAAGGGTTTTGCTATTCTGGAAAAGTCTTGGATGAACCTTCTGTAGTAACTAGCTAGTCCTAAAAACTGGCGTATGTGTTTCAGAGTTTTTGGGGTTTCCCACTTTTCAACAGTTTCTATCTTTGCCGGATCCACCTTAATACCTTTTTTGTTCACTATGTGACTGAGGAATTGAACTTCTTCCAACCAAAATGCACACTTTGAAAATTTAGCGTACAATTCTTACTTCCTCAATACTTCTAACACCTTTCTCAAATATACACCGTGTTCTTGGTCATTCTTTGAGTAAATAAGTATGTCATCAATGAAAACAATGACAAACTTGTCAAGGTATGGTCCACACACTCTGTTCATAAGGTCCATGAACACAGCTGGTGCATTAGTTAAACCAAATGGCATGACCATATACTCGTAATGACCGTAACGTGTTCTGAAAGCAGTCTTTGGAATATCATCTTCTTTCACCCGCATTTGATGATACCCGGAACATAAGTCAATCTTTGAATAAACAGACGAGCCTTGTAGTTGATCAAATAAGTCGTCGATTCTCAGTAGTGGGTAGCGGTTCTTGATGGTAAGTTTGTTCAACTCTCGGTAGCCGATACACAACCTGAATGTACCATCTTTCTTCTTGACAAACAAAACAGGAGCTCCCCACGGTGATGTGCTTGGTCGAATGAAACCACGCTCTAAAAGTTCTTGTAATTGGCTTTGCAGTTCTTTCATCTCGCTGGGTGCGAGTCTGTAAGGAGCACGAGCTATTGGTGCAGCTCCTGGTACAAGATCTATTTGAAATTCAACGGATCGATGTGGGGGTAATCCCAGTAATTCTTTCGGAAATACATCGGGAAATTCTTTTGCAACGGGAACATCATTGATGCTCTTTTCTTCAGTTTGTACTTTCTCGACGTATGCTAGAATAGCATAGCAACCTTTTCTTATTAGTTTTTGTGCCTTCAAATTACTAATAAGATGTAGCTTCGTGTTGCCCTTTTCTCCGTACACCATTAAGGGTTTTCCTTTTTCTCGTATAATGCAAATTGCATTTTTGTAACAAACAATCTCTGCTTTCACTTCTTTCAACCAGTCCATACCGATTATCACATCAAAACTCCCTAACACTACTGGTATCAAGTCAATCTTAAATGTTTCGCTAACCAGTTTAATTTCTCGATTCCGACATATATTATCTGCTGAAATTAATTTACCATTTGCTAATTCGAGTAAAAATTTACTATCCAATGGCGTCAATGGACAACTTAATTTAGCACAAAAATCTCTACTCATATAGCTTCTATCCGCACCCGAATCAAATAAAACGTAAGCAGATTTATTGTCAATAAGAAACGTACCCGTAACAAGCTCCGGGTCTTCCTGTGCCTCTGCCGCATTAATATTGAAAACTCTTCCGCGGCCTTATCCATTCGTGTTCTCCTGGTTCGGGCAATTTCTAATAATGTGGCCCGATTTTCCACATTTATAACAAACTACATTGGCATAACTTGCTCCGACACTACTTGCTCCGCCATTACTCGTTCCGACACTATTTGTTCCTTTCGTTCTGTTAACCCCTGGTCCGTAGACCTCACACTTCACCGCGCTATGACCATTTCTTTTACACTTGTTGCAAAATTTGGTGCAGAACCCCGAGTGATACTTTTCACACCTTTGGCATAGCTACTTCTGATTGTTTTTGTTGTTGCGATTGTTATTGTTGTTGGGACGATTGTTGTAGTTGCTGTTGTTGTTGTTGTTGTTGTTGTTGTTGTTGTTGTTGTTGTTGTTGTTGTTGTTGTTGTTGTTGTTGTTGTTGTTGTTGGGCCATTTGTTGTAGTTGCGATTGATGTTACGATTGTTGGGATAATTGTTGCGATTATTATTGTAATTGATGTTGTTGTTGTATTGGTGATTCCTATCACCGTTTTCCTCCCACTTTCTTTTGACTTGCTTCACATTGGCCTCTTCAGCCATCTGTTCTTTAATTCTTTCCTCAATCTGGTTCACTAGTTTGTGAGCCATTCTACATGCCTGTTGTATGGAGGCGGGCTCGTGTGAACTTATATCTTCTTGGATTCTTTCCGGTAATCCTTTCACAAACGCGTCGATCTTCTCTTCCTCATCTTCGAACGCTCCCGGACACAATAGGCACAATTCTGTGAATCGTCTTTCGTACGTGGTAATATCAAATCCTTGGGTTCGTAACCCTCTAAGTTCTGTCTTGAGCTTATTGACCTCGGTTCTGGGACAGTACTTCTCGTTCATCAAGTGCTTGAATGCTGACCACGGTAGTGCGTAAGCATCATCTTGTCCCACTTGCTCTAGATAGGTATTCCACCATGTTAACGCAGAACCTGTGAAGGTATGCGTAGCGTACTTCACTTTGTCCTCTTCAGTACACTTACTTATGGCAAACACCAATTCGAACTTCTCGGTCCACCGTTTCAATCCGATCGGTCCTTCGGTTCCATCAAATTCCAAAGGTTTACAGGCAGTGAATTCTTTGTAGGTGCATCCTACACGATTTCCTGTACTGCTAGATCCAAGGTTATTGTTGGTATGTAGCGCAGCCTGTATTGCGGCTATGTTTGAAGCTAGAAAAGTACGGAATTCCTCTTCATTCATATTCACGGTGTGTCGAGTAGTCGGCGCCATTTCCTTCTAAATAGTCAAATGGAACAAGTTAATCATACAGAATATTAAGAGTAGTTAATAGTATTTCGTAGCATAATATGAACTCATTTATAAAAGTTTTTTCTTCATATTAGCGTTTTATAAGTTTAAATTCGGGTAGTACCTACCCGTTAAGTTCATACTTAGTAGCTAATATACAATTCAACTACTACAATTCTATATGAAAAACTGATTATAATAATATTTCGCGTTCAAACTTTTATACAATATTTTACAAACTTACAATACCGCTTGTTTTACATAAAGCATGAAATATAGCACACAATAACTTTGATACAAGATAGTTGTGAAGATAATTCTAGCTAGTACACAAGTCGTTCAGCAAAGGCAATAAAGACACGTAATTCATACATCCAGAAACAAGTCATGCATTCTGGTTTTACTAGGACTACTTCCCATCCTTGGTCTTGTGGAACACAACCGTTATGTTCGTTGATAAGACAGCGTGTTGTAACGTCGTCAAAGGGACGATGGTTACGTAATGACCAACAGTCTCGTAATAACCTAAAAACCTCATTTCTTACCCCAATTACCGACTCCGTCACTTGTGGGAACGTTTTTTTTAATAGCTGTAGCCCGATGTTCTTTTTCTCACTTTGGTGAGAAGCGAACATTACTAACCCGTAAGCATAGCATGCTTCTTTATGTTGCATGTTAGCCGCTTTTTCTAAATCATGAAGTCCTATGTTCGGATACATTGATTCAAAATAATTTCTTAACCCGTTGCGTAAAATAGCATTTGGGTTCCCCGCAATATATGCGTCAAAGTAAACACATCGTAACTTATGGGTTTCCCAATGTGATATCCCCCATCTTTCAAACGAAAGTCTCTTATAAACCAAGACATTCTTGGAACGTTCTTCGAATGTCTTACAAACTAATCTCGCCTTAAATAGTTGTGCCGAGGAATTCTGACCGACTCTAGACAAGATTTCATCAATCATGTCTCCGGGTAGGTCTCTTAAAATATTGGGTTGTCTATCCATTTTGTGTTTTTAAACTGTAAAATAGACAAGAGTTAGATTCATAAAAAAAATACTTATTAATACAAGTAATTTTTACATATATCATAAAGCATAAGCACACTATATTACATATATTACACCACACGAATACAACTATCTTATTCCGACTCGCTCGTTTCTTCTTCTTCGGTTTTGGTTCGTTTTGCCAAGTTTCTAGGGATATATGATGTTCCCCTAATACTAGCTGTCATTTTCCACAACGGTTTAGAAAAACCTGGTGGTTTAGAGGTTCCCGGGTCATTGTTACAACTTAAGGACTTCGGGGGTTGACGATACATATAAAGTTCATCGGGGTTGGAATTAGATTTCACTATTTTTATGCCCTTTCCCTTATTATTTTCTTTTGCTTTTAAATTCAGTTGGGGTAATTTCTATAACATCATCGGAATTCTCGTCGGAATCCGATTCATCGGAGAATTGGTAATCCTCCCAATATTTTGCTTCCTTGGCGGAAACACCATTGACCATAATTAACCTTGGTTGGTTGGTTGAGGATTTTCTTTTACTTAACCGTTTTATTATTTCCCCCACCGGTTCTATTTCCTCCTCCAGTTCCTCCTCTGCCGGTTCTGATTCTTCTTCCGGTTCCTCTTCGGGAACTTGTGAATCAGTCCAATATATATTCGACTCTTCGTTATTATTAGGTGAGTCAATGGGATTTGTGCTAGAGGTAGACATCTATCACACAATATCAAACATGTTAAGAGATTAATATATCACATAATATATACATGTTAATAATATATAGTTTCCAACAAAAATGTTAAGCAATCATTTTTAAAGAAAACACGGTCGACGTCCAGACTCACTAATGCATCCTAACAAACTCGATAAGACACACTAATGCAAATTTTCTGGTTCTCTAAGACCAACGCTCGGATACCAACTGAAATGTCCCGTTCTTATTGATTAAAAACGTTCCATATTAATTGATTTCGTTGCGAGGTTTTGACCTCTATATGAGACGTTTTTCAAAGACTGCATTCATTTTTAAAACAAACCATAACCTTTATTTCATAAATAAAGGTTTAAAAAGCTTTACGTAGATTATCAAATAATGATAATCTAAAATATCCTGTTTACACACGACCATTACATAATGGTTTACAATACAAATATGTTACATCGAAATCAGTTTCTTGAATGCAGTTTTTACACAATATCATACAAACATGGACTCCAAATCTTGTCCTTATTTTAGTATGCAATAGCGGAAGCTCTTAGTATTCACCTGAGAATAAACATGCTTTAAACGTCAACAAAAATGTTGGTGAGTTATAGGTTTAACCTATATATATCAAATCGTAACAATAGACCACAAGATTTCATATTTCAATACACATCCCATACATAGAGATAAAAATCATTCATATGGTGAACACCTGGTAACCGACATTAACAAGATGCATATATAAGAATATCCCCATCATTCCGGGACACCCTTCGGATATGATATAAATTTCGAAGTACTAAAGCATCTGGTACTTTGGATGGGGTTTGTTAGGCCCAATAGATCTATCTTTAGGATTCGCGTCAATTAGGGTGTCTGTTCCCTAATTCTTAGATTACCAGACTTAATAAAAAGGGGCATATTCGATTTCGATAATTCAACCATAGAATGTAGTTTCACGTACTTGTGTCTATTTTGTAAATCATTTATAAAACCTGCATGTATTCTCATCCCAAAAATATTAGATTTTAAAAGTGGGACTATAACTCACTTTCACAGATTTTTACTTCATCGGGAAGTAAGACTTGGCCACTGGTTGATTCACGAACCTATAACAATATATACATATATATCAAAGTATGTTCAAAATATATTTACAACACTTTTAATATATTTTGATGTTTTAAGTTTATTAAGTCAGCTGTCCTCGTTAGTAACCTACAACTAGTTGTCAACAGTTAGATGTATAGAAATAAATTGATAAATATTATCTTGAATCAATCCGCGACCCAGTGTATACGTATCTCAGTATTGATCACAACTCAAACTATATATATTTTGGAATCAACCTCAACCCTGTATAGCTAACTCCAACATTCACATATAGAGTGTCTATGGTTGTTCCGAAATATATATAGATGTGTCGACATGATAGGTCGAAACATTGTATACGTGTCTATGGTATCTTAAGATTACATAATATACAATACAAATTGATTAAGTTATGGTTGGAATAGATTTGTTACCAATTTTCACGTAGCTAAAATGAGAAAAATTATCCAATCTTGTTTTACCCATAACTTCTTCATTTTAAATCCGTTTTGAGTGAATCAAATTGCTATGGTTTCATATTGAACTATATTTTATGAATCTAAACAGAAAAAGTATAGGTTTATAGTCGGAAAAATAAGTTACAAGTCGTTTTTGTAAAGGTAGTCATTTCAGTCGAAAGAACGACGTCTAGATGACCATTTTAGAAAACATACTTTCACTTTGAGTTTAACCATAATTTTTGGATATAGTTTCATGTTCATAATAAAAATCATTTTCTCAGAATAACAACTTTTAAATCAAAGTTTATCATAGTTTTTAATTAACTAACCCAAAACAGCCCGCGGTGTTACTACGACGGCGTAAATCCGGTTTTACGGTGTTTTTCGTGTTTTCAGGTTTTAAATCATTAAGTTAGCATATCATATAGATATAGAAAATGTGTTTAGTTGATTTTAAAAGTCAAGTTAGAAGGATTAACTTTTATTTGCGAACAAGTTTAGAATTAACTAAACTATGTTCTAGTGATTAAAAGTTTAAACCTTCGAATAAGATAGCTTTATATGTATGAATCGAATGATGTTATGAACATTATTACTACCTCAAGTTCCTTGGATAAACCTACTGGAAATGAGAAAAATAGATCTAGCTTCAAAGGATCCTTGGATGGCTTGAAAGTTCTTGAAGCAGAATCATGACACGAAAACAATTTCAAGTAAGATTTCCACTCGAAATAAGATTGTTATAGTTATAGAAATTGAATTAAAGTTTGAATATGATTATTACCTTGTATTAGAAAGATAACCTACTATAAGTAACAAAGGTTTCTTGATCTTGGATGATTACTTGGAATGGATTTAGAAAACTTGGAAGTAAACTTGCAATCTTGGAAGTATTCTTGATTTTATGAAACTAGAACTTTTGGAATTTATGAAGAACACTTAGAACTTGAAGATAGAACTTGAGAGAGATCAATTAGATGAATAAAATTGAAGAATGAAAGTGTTTGTAGGTGTTTTTGGTCATTGGTGTATGGATTAGATATAAAGGATATGTAATTTTGTTTTTATGTAAATAAGTCATGAATGATTACTCATATTTTTGTAATTTTATGAGATATTTCATGCTAGTTGCCAAATGATGGTTCCCACATGTGTTAGGTGACTCACATGGGCTGCTAAGAGCTGATCATTGGAGTGTATATACCAATAGTACATACATCTAAAAGCTGTGTATTGTACGAGTACGAATACGGGTGCATACGAGTAGAATTGTTGATAAAACTGAACGAGGATGTAATTGTAAGCATTTTTGTTAAGTAGAAGTATTTTGATAAGTGTCTTGAAGTCTTTCAAAAGTGTATGAATACATATTAAAACACTACATGTATATACATTTTAACTGAGTCGTTAAGTCATCGTTAGTCGTTACATGTAAATGTTGTTTTGAAACCTTTAGGTTAACGATCTTGTTAAGTGTTGTTAACTCAATGTTTATAATATCAAATGAGATTTTAAATTATTATATTATCATGATATTATGATGTATAAATATCTCTTAATATGATATATATACATTAAATGTCGTTACAACGATAATCGTTACATATATGTCTCGTTTCGAAATCATTAAGTTAGTAGTCTTATTTTTACATATGTATTTCATTGTTAATACACTTAATAATATATTTACTTATCATTTAACATAATTAACCAAGTGTATCAATATCTTAATATGATTCATATGTACGTAGTAAGACGTTGTTATAACGATAATCGTTATATATATCGTTTTTGAGTTTCTTAAATTAATAGTCTCATTTTTATGTATATAACTCATTGTTAAAATACCTAATGAGATACATACTTATAATAAAATCATGTTAACTATATATATAACCATATATATGTCATCGTATAGTTTTTACAAGTTTTAATGTTCGTGAATCACCGGTCAACTTGGGTGGTCAATTGTCTATATGAAACCTATTTCAATTAATCAAGTCTTAACAAGTTTGATTGCTTAACATGTTGGAAACACTTAATCATGTAAATAACAATTTCATTTAATATATATATAAACATGGAAAAGTTCGGGTCACTACAACCAGGGCTACTGGAAAGTTGATTTTCAGTTAGTTCGTTTCGAGTAGATGATTTTCCATTTAGACCTCGTCTTAATCCGAGTTACGGTTTAGGATCTATGGCCTTCCGAAAGTCAATACTCCTTTGTAACGTTGTGCTGAAAATTCGGACCTACTCGCACTTAGACCCTCACCCCGGTCAAACTAAGACGAGTTTGAGTCTAAAAATTGGTCCGAAACTAGAGGACTCCCATACGGAGCCATGGCCACTGATTTTGTGTCTTTTCGATTTATGTAGAGGTCGTAGCAGCTGATCCAATTCAGCCTATTGTTTTGACCACTATACTTGATTAACTTACTTAGCTTTTATGATGATGAATGATGATGATGATGATGACACTTAAACTATTTTATGCACTATTAGAACTTATAAAGACAACCTACTGACCTAGTAACCTTTGATTTAGGTTGACGAACTTTCGGACCGACTTACTACTTGCACACTTTCGTATCAACTTGTATTGCTTATTCACTGTGAGTTATAGCATCCCTTTTTACAACTTTTTTTCTATTTTTGGGAATGAGAATACATGCGCTTTTTATACGTTTTACATGCTAGGCACGAGTACTTAAACTTTATATGTGTGTGGGTTATACAACGGCATAAATATTCCCCTTAGCACGGTAACGTTTAACTATTGGTTTTTGAACCCGTAGACGCGAATATTAAGGTATGGATCCATAGGGCTTGACATCCCCACTCGGGCTAGTCGCGCTAGCATTTAACGGGTGTTTAATATTTCGAGGACATTCGCACTCGCCAGGTGTACTTTTAGGGGGTGATATACATACGTTAAGTCTAGTTACCATGTGCCCACGATTTTACATATATTTTTCATACTGTTTTGATACGCTGTTTGCAGCACTGAAATCTCGTGGCCTATCTTACATTACTGTTACAACTTAAACTATAGCTCACCAATATTCGTGTTGACTTTTTAAGCGTGTATTTCTCAGGTGCTTAGAGGTTTATTGCTTCCGCTGTTATACTTGCTGTCATGCTGTTACTGAATTGCTGTTAAGGACCTGCTGTATTAGATATCCGCTGCATTACTAGAGATGTCTCAATCATGGAACTTTTCTTTTGCATTCGTAGTTTATGTTAATTTCAAACAATGGTTTTGTAACGACCTTAGGGTCAAATAGTTATGTTTATGCTCCTATTCATAGGATGCCCGCTATCTTTTGTAAAACGTTATCTTTTTATGAATGCAAACTGATTTTCAAACAGCATATAGTGTTTGACCTTGTGATGATCCTGTTGTTGATGATCCGTACACGATGGTTTTGTACGGGGCGTCACAAATCATCTCGTCCACCATAGTAGGATTTTGCTTCTCACCATCATCTACATCGGTCAAACATGTCCTAACATGTTCCCAAACTGTTTCCCGCTTGCACCCTTTAAAAACCTTCTAGACACGAGTACATTTTGTACTCGTCACCAGACGATATAAAACCCTCATACTTCTCTCCCTTCATCAGGACCTTCACGCCACGTGTGATTTTTATAACTCCACCTACGGCCAAATAGGCGTATCCTTGAGAATCCAACACGCATAAGGAAATTAGATTTTCGCACATCCTTTGTGTGTACACCACACCACCAAGAGCGTAAGCAGCTCCGTGAAACAATTTTATTTTCACCATGCAAACACCCTTAACATCACATGTTGAACCATCACCTAAAGTCAGCACCCCCACCTTCTTTAATATTAGTTTATCAAAATAAGCTTTCTTGGAACACACATGCATCGTACAACCAGAATCTAAAATCCATTCATCTTGAGCAGAAGTAGAACTTTTGGAGACTGTGAGAACGTCTCCGGAATTAACCGGTTCATTAACTAAGCTTATGAACCCACAGATTTATCTTCACCATTCTTCCAGAGTGGACAAACCTTCCTGTAGTGACTCCACTCATGGCATTTGAAGCACTGGATACCCTTCACGCCATCTCCTGATATAGACCTACTGTTATCACTAGATATCCTCTCGGCAAACCTTCCCCTTCCATGACCAACCATAGCAAAACCATGCTCAAAACAGTCACTGGATCATCGTCTCCTATCCTGTGATAAAATTGCCAGTACTACCTCCTCCATCTTTACAGTAGCCTTACGGTAAAAAACAGTAGTGACCAAAATACCATACGAACTGGGAAGCGAGGTAAGAAGAATAAGGGTCTTATCTTCTTCCTCAATACAATCCTCAACTTTTGCAAGTTGATCAACCAGACCATTAACACATTTAAGTGTTCGATAATATTCCAATCGTCATCCGCCATCTAAAATGGCTCCACCTTAAATTGCATACCGTCTTTTTCCCGCCATCTCCAAACAAAAACTATCCTAAACACCTGGATGCTCTGATACCACTTGTTATGACAACTTGCCTATCGCACCCACACGAGCGGAAGTGAGGATATTATTGTTGGAGACAAAGTTGCGAGAAATAATAGAATGCAAAATTAAGTAACTGATAACACAGTGATTTAACGTGGTTTGGTAAAATCATGCCTACGTCGACCCCAAGAGTCTCCTTTATTCTTATAATATAAAAGAACCCGGTACATGAAAAAGTACACTATGAGTTAAACCCAAACCCAAGCCCGTTAGATATTAGGATAAAATTTAAGTTTCTAGTACATTTTTTTACACTCCTTACAAGAATAAAACTCTCACCCTCACAAAGAAAGGTTCCTGTTGATATTACCGATCAACTCCCTATCTACTTTGTAAGTATACCCTCACAAATAAATACTCTCCGTTGATATTATCGATAACAATGTTCTCTCATTTGTGATATGTGATCCTCTATGGATGCTTTTCTCTTCGGTGCATGGCCATTTATATATAGTGTTTTCTTCCCATGTGAAAACAATATATGAAAACAATCTTACAATTATGGCCAAACTATTCCTTCTTTGACTTCACATCGTCTGAAATGTGAAAACATTTCACCATTTCTTCAATAATAGGCAAGACACTACTATCCAACAGTGTATGAAAATAGGCCATGCAAATATCATATCTATAACATTAGTCAAGTTAATAAATGTGAGCCAACTAAATTGACTACCGTCTAACAGTACATGTTTTATATATTTTAACGGCAATATCGAGCTCATCTGCATTTCATTTGAATCGATTTCATGAACTTTTGATACTTATTTTAGTATGAAATTGGGTTCACATGATATTGTTGAATAATGATTAAGTTACGCGAAATTTGACATATTTATAATATTTTGCGCGCCTACCATTTTTGATCATTCTCACTCATATGAGGTTCAAATAAAGTGATTCAAATGCCCACAACTCGATGAGCTTACAACTTTCGTCTTGATGACTTTCTGGGATTCTAAAGGAGCAGTCGTATAAACAAGCAAAAAGTTGGCTATTGAAACAGGACAGCAAGTAGCCTGATATAATATTGGGCTGCGAATTGAGAGGTGGATTTCAAAAACTCAAACACCTACATCTGATTAGGGTGACGGCTGGAATTTAGCTTCATTCGACATCAAGACTTAAGGAATTTTTTTACGCAAGTTACAAGTGAAAACCACACTAACCATCCACGTTGAAAATAGATTACAGGGACCATACTAATAATTTAGTACAAAACAGATGAAATTTTTTCTTATTATGATTTTTACTATACTACTACTAATATATTTATATATCTAAGACCATTTGTAATGGTTACCGGTCACATGCGGTGTCACTTGTCTTTTTGCACTTTTTGAATGAGTAAGACGTGTTTCTTTTTTTAGTGGAGTATTGGTGGTGTTACTTTTTAGTGTTAGTTATGAGTATTGTGATGATGTGTTAAAATATAATTGGGTTAAGTATTAAATGGGGATATAAATAATATTTTTAAATTAATAAAAAAATAAAAAACAAGAAACGGGTCACTTAACCCGTCTCTTTGTGACAAACGCCAAAGTGACACACCAAGTGACACACCATTACGGGAGGAGGGTGGTGTCACTTTTGCCACATGTTCAAAGTGACGGTGTCACTTTACACCGATACAAGTAGCCTAATAATGGAATAGGATTGAGAAGGGATATTACCTAGAATCAGTGTCAGTTTTTCTTTTCTATGGGGTATTTCTGCAACTAGCAAGCAAACAATCAAGAAAGATTAATTAGATTAGATTAGGCATGAAATCAGGTCCGCCCAGATTTAGGACTAAACGAAGAACATAAAGCAAGAGGACGAAAAAAGCCATGAATACCTTTTTTGGTGTATAAACACTCAAAATCTCCATTGTCAGTTGTATTACAGCGGTTTCCGTACTTGTGACACTGGTCGCAGGAATTTGACAAAGGAAATGAAACACGGAATACATAAGAGAGAAGTGAGAAAATGTTGGTATCATTAAATGATAATCCTTTGCGTTGCCATTCGTCTTTGAGCGGCAACTGTATTATTTGACATTCATGCGGGAGATCATTTGGAATAATTGTATTATTGAATGGATTGTTAAAGTAGAAATTGTGATCTCGGCATCCTTTGTAGCTATTGTATATAGGTTTGCCAATATAAGCGTTGTCAAAATAACTGAGGTTTTTTGTGCATTTGAAGACAGTGATGACGGAATGTATTGAATATGAAAACAGAAGTGGGCTTGGAGAAGTAAAATTGTACATGAGCGCATTACAGCTTTCATTTTGCAAAAGTTTCTCAAATGTTTCGTTTCTGATCCTGAAGGAAGAACTAGAATCTATCTTTACATAAATTTCATACTGCTGTGTACCAAATTGAAAAGTCGGAACCCTCGTACTGCAGTTGACCTTGATCAAGCCACATGACGTATCATCAGACACTGTGTAAAATGGGTAGTTAAAAGGGGATAAATTTGGGCATCTGAAACTTTTGGGGCAGGTATGCATAGCTGAGTGAAGGATAGGCAGACAAGAGAGAGTGAAAAAGAAGATACTGGTCATCATTTTCAAGTATTTTCTATATCAATATGTTTTCAACACCAAGTCTTTTATGCTTAAACTCAAGTCTTGCACCAACTTTTATGCTAAAAAGTTTTTGTAAATTTTCCACGTTGACTAACACCATCGAGACTTCTGACTAACCCACTCACTTAACCCATATCAAACGCCAAAAAGGCAAACTTTGAAAGTTTCATGTGGTTCCCATTCTTACCCGTTTAATACGTCTCAACTTAATTGGCATCATCCAATTTTATAGAACATGAACACAACTTGTTTTAATTTCCAATATCATCACTCTAGAAATGAATATAGACATAAGAACCGTACTGTGTACTAGTAGGTTACTATATACGTTCACACCAACATACGGATTATTTGACCATGACAGACGAGCCTTGGGCCAACCGGTAATGCCGTCATTACTTTTGTTAAACGTTAATATAAGCTTCAATTATAAAACTATATATTTTTGCATAAAGAGACTCGGGTCTAGCATTTGACTTGAAGTTTCTATATACTCCGTACAAGTTAGAGTGGAAAATCTATAAAAGCTTGAAAGGATATATTTTGGTTAATTTGGACTTGATTGATAAAGACAAAGCGTCAAGACTCCACTCATTGACTCCCCATGGTCTTTGCTTAATACTTCATTTGTCACCCTTGCATTTCTCCTCTGAAACACCTAAACAACTGTATATACTTGTAAAATCAAAATATCTAAAGAGTTTTAATATTCCGGAATGTGTTTGGGACCAAACAGATCACCCTTATTATTATTAACTAGTTGTGTGCTCCCGCGATTTGCTGCGGGTTTTGAGCGACTACAAACGTTTTTTTATAAATTAGTCACGATTTAGTTATCCCGTTTATGGTATTCGGTTTTAACAATGAGAAGGTCGAATGTGAGCCAATGTGATAGCGACATGAAATGACACATCTTAGAATGTTTAGGAGTAATAAAAAAAGAAAGTAATATGGATCACATTTTTTGTGGGGAAAAATAAGGTAAAAAAAATAGAGAGGGCGTTGTTGTGCGGGCCTTTAAGAAAAGTTCTAGGGGAAGTGAGAGAGGGGGGGGGGGGGGGGGGTGTTAAAAAAAATAGAGAGAGCGTTGTTGTGCGGGCCTTTAGGAAAAGTTGTAGGGAAAGTAAGGGGGATGTTAAAAAAAAAAACTGTAGCAAAGTAGTATCTCTTGTGAGTACAACTTTCGAAGGTTAATGTATAAGTGTTTAAAGCTTTGAACGGGGTACTATTCACCAATGGTGAATAGGTTGGTGAATAGTACCCCAAGTTTGTCTAATAGTATATATAGATAACATTTTTTGTGGGGAAAAATAAGGTAAAAAAAATAGAGAGGGCGTTGTTGTGCGGGCCTTTAAGAAAAGTTCTAGGGGAAGTGAGAGGGGGGGGGGGGGTGTTAAAAAAAATAAAAAAAATAGAGAGAGCGTTGTTGTGCGGGCCTTTAGGAAAAGTTGTAGGGAAAGTAAGGGGGATGTTAAAAAAAAAAAACCGTAGCAAAGTAGTACCTCTTGTGAGTACAACTTTCGAAGGTTAATGTATAAGTGTTTAAAGCTTTGAACGGGGTACTATTCACCAATGGTGGATAGGTTGGTGAATAGTACCTTGTGCGGGCCTTTAGGAAAAGTTGTAGGGAAAGTAAGGGGATGTTAAAAAAAAAAACTGTAGCAAAGTAGTACCTCTTGTGAGTACAACTTTCGAAGGTTAATGTATAAGTGTTTAAAGCTTTGAACGGGGTACTGTTCACCAATGGTGGATAGGTTGGTGAATAGTATCCCAAGTTTGTCTAATAGTATATATAGATAATAATATAATGATGCGGTTTTTGGTCGTTAATAACCCTAAAACAACAATCAGCTCCTCACTTTTTTACACCCAAACTCATCACCCATACACCCTTCTTCCATGATATGACCTCCGTAACACCTCCATCGCCACTTCCTGCCGGCAGCGCCACCACCGCCAACACAGCAGCACCTTGCTTTTTCACCACCTGATTTTGCTTATATACACTCCCTACTCCTTCCAACGCAGATAACAAAATTAGGGTTACTGTCCGGCGAACATGGCGACGAGCTGCGAGTAACTTCACTTAAGCTTCTTCCTGATTCACAGCTGGATGAAACAAGGGAAAATTAGGGTCTCTAAGCTGTTATTATGTCAACTTAAACTTTTTCCTGATTCACTGCCGAACGAAAAAAGGTAAAATTAGGGTCTGTTCCCTAATGTCGCAGCAACAAAAATTAGGGTTTAGGGTTTCCAGCGTTCGTGGCTTTTGTCTCACTGATTTCTACCTTTTTGGGTTTCAATCTATAATCTGGTGGGATTGTTTCTGCGGTTTGCGATACCTTCACAAAAAATTAAGGTTTGAACTTTCGCAGATTCCCCGTTTCTATTCCAACGACATGTATTTTACTTTTGTTTTTCTGTAGTTTTCAGAACTTATTTTTTTTTTTTGTTATATATGGTGCATTGCGTGTTCACTTTATTATCTGTATTATAAGTATGTTTTTTATTTGATAATTAGGCTTTGGTTTTAGGATATGTTGGATTTTTAGTCTGATTTTTTGGTCGCTTACTTCTCATTTGTGTGTTGTGCATACATTGATTTTACTGTTTTTGTTTGGCGTCGTTGTTGGTTGTTAGTTAGTTTATAACAAAGATCAAGTAATTCTGTAGAAGCTACTTCACCATCCGTTCATTAGTGGTGCTTGCTCGAGGTCTTCAAATACGAAACAGAGACGTATTTAAAGAATCGAATTCGTCGATTCAAATTCAATAAAATTGATTATCTAGTCAGTGATAACTTAGAGATTAAAGCTTTTAATTTCATTACAAAGTTGTTAATTTTTTTGCATGATATTATACTAATTGGATCTCAATTTGAAGTATCACCAACTCATTTAGACCACTCCCAACCATGACGCACTTCCTCTCCATGACACACCGCCACATCAGCGCCACATCAGCTTTCTTTCTCCATTTATTTTTCACTTCCTTCCCATCACACACCACTATATACTTCCTCCCCATCACATACCCACAAAATTAATTAATTAATTAATGTACAAGTTGTTAGTGGTATTGGTAAGTAAATAAAGCACAAAAATATGAGAGAGAAAAAAAATCACGTCCTGAAAATTTCCTGGGGAAGAAATGAGTGAGGGCGGAGTGAATGAGGAAGCTTGAGGAAGCTTGAGGGCGGAGTGAATGCCAATGGAGTCCTCGAGGGCGGAGTTGAGGAAGCTTGAGGGCGTATACCGTTGGGAATGGTCTTATTATGTGTGGTATGATGATACACATAATGATCCATCTCAATAAAGAAACACTATTAACAGCATTACGGCTAGAATGTTTTCGGCATAAGTCATCACGGGCGAGCAACATCTTCCCGGCTCTACTTTAGTAACCCAACCAGAAGGTTACTTACGTATGAATCCGGGAAGAATCGTACCGGACGAAGGCTGGCCGAGGCGATTACTTAAGACTTACCTTACTTAGACAAGTGCGCAGGCTACCGGCACCAGCTAGTCGGGTACAAAGGCATTAAGGAACCGGGATCCATGTCGTCAGATAAAAAGGCCTGCTGGACCGTGAACACCGGGCACCCGATAACCTTTATAAGGTAACCTATAAGCCGACTATGATCTTTCCCGACTGTAACACTACCGTGAAGAAACACTTGGAATAAACACCAGGCAAAACCTTCTTAACTGAATAAGACATTCATCCGTCATGACCTGGAAGGACCTACCACACTCTCGGGACTACCACGACTTCAAGGTTTAGGTATCCAGGCCCGGCACAAAGATACCATCCCGGAACAAGCACGCTGTCCGGAAATAAATGCATTGTCCCGGAACAGGCACTTCATCCCGGAATAAGTGCACTGTCCCAGAACGAGTACTTGATCCCAGAACAAACATACAAACAAGCTGCACGCCACGTCAGCCCACGAATCTAGGAAAGTTTGTTAGGATCTGCTCGTTATTCCCATGAAAGGGACAGGTGCCACGTCAGTCCTTGGGATTAGCAAAGTTTATTACAACCATGAAAGGGACATGTGTCACGTCCCATTCCCTCATAACACCTATAAATACACGAACAAGATCATTCATTTAACAACACTGGATGCATTAATGTTACTCTGCCCAAATTAATTACGGTAACATTTCTCCAGCTGATAATACAACTCCGATTAATATTCCAGTCGCTATCGGAGTTAATCTTCACTCTAAGATATTAACTTACCCGATTCCAATCGAGTGAGGTTAATCCCATCGATTGTTTTACACCCTTGAAATCCAAATTTCAAATTGGGGTTAAAAAATTATTGGAGTTAAAACATCCGATTCACTCTTTTTTCTCAAATCAAGCACTCAAGCCCAAAATCTATAACCTAATTAAGATTTTGGTTTGATCAAATGGCGCTATCTAAAGGTACGAAATTAATCACTCCTCAACCTCACGAGCTAGTCAATGAAGACACACGCCCAGGCAACACAATGAAGGCTGACATATACATGATCCACTCATGGGATGCTGGGCAACGACGCAAAGCTGGAGTATTAGATAACTGGAAGCATGAACCCATCATCTTCCCATCATTATCTAATATTAACCCTTCTTCTGAACCGGTTATCATTCGGGCGCACATTTCCAATTGCCAAATTGGACTAATATACACTGACACTGGCCCAGGAGCAGAGGTCATGTTCGAACACTGCTTTTTGCAGCTACCAGAAAGCATCTGAAGGCAAAAGAAAGTCGTAACTTCACCATTAGCAGGATTCAACAGTGCTGCAACTTGGCCAGTAGGTTCCATCACGTTGGAAGTCATTCTAGGAATATTACCTTTCCAAAGCACTGCAGACATCGAATTCTCTATTGTCAAAACAGACTCACAATACAACATCATCCTAGGGTGGAATGCTATGCAAAAAATTGGTGCAATTACGTCAACGGTACATGGCATGTTGAAATTTCCAACCCCAGCCGGAATAGCAACAATCCGGACACAAGAGTTGGAGCCGATTGAGTGTTTGTAGATATTCAAAGGCACCAATGACATTATAATTTACGATGATGACTATGTGTCCCCGAACCCTAAATATCCGGAACAACGGATCCAGGTTGGAGCTACTTTGAACACTAATGCAAAGGACACATTGTGTAAACTCCTAGTAGCAAATATCGATGTTTTCGCCTGGGAGCCATCGGACATGAATGGTGTCCCACGAGAAATAGCACAACACCGGCTAAATGTGAACCCAAACATCACGCCCGTCGTCCAAAAGAAACGAGCTATGGCGTTAGAACAAAGCAAATTCCTGGATGACGAGGTGCAACGGCTTGTCGATGCCGGGATAATGAAGGAAGTAAAATACCAAACATGGGTAGCCAACCCCATCATGGTAAAAAAAGGCAGAGGACTCTTAGCGCATGTGTGTCGACTACTGATGTTATGCGAGGTGTATACGAAATAGTTATATTTTTATTGCGAAATACTATTAAATACGATACAATTTTACACAAGTTATTTATTTATTTATAGAGTGGATATACCTAAACCTTGCTACAACACTATGGCAGTGTACCTAATCGTACAGTAGTGTAGTTTTTAGTAAGTCCGGTTCGTTCCACAGGGAGCTAGCCAAGTTTAACGCTATATTTTTTTTAAAACTATATATATATATGTCTTAAGTCTCAATTAAAACCTAATGTAAAAATATTAAAAATAAATATAACTTAATTTAAAGTGTAAAGTAAATGACTATAATAAAATTGCGATAATTAAAAGTGCGATAAATAAAATGACGATAAATAAAATTGCGATAATTATAAAGTATGATAATTAAAAGTGCGATAAATAAAATGACAGTAAATAAAAGTGCGATGAGATATAAAATAAAGGAATTATGCTTATTTAAACTTCCGTAATCATGATGTTCGACGTGTTGATTTAAGTTTATTACCATGGGTTAATTGTCCTTTGTCCTAGATTATTCGATATGTCCATCTGGTTTTTGTCCATAATAGTCAATCAGTCATAAATATAAAGTGCGAGTGTCCTCGTCAAATTATCCTTATACCCGAAGTCAAATATTTCAACTAATTGAGGACTTAAACTATAATAAGGTTTTAATACATTGTTAATGATTACACCAAGTTATCGACTGTGTGCAATCCAAGGTTTTAATACTTTATTATCAATTACACCAAGTGTCCTTGTACATAATCCACCCCTGTTTTAATGAGTCCATTGACTATTAATCCATCCCCGTGTCCGGTTAAATGAACGATTATTAGTATTTATAAATATCCCACTAATCGTGTCCGATCGAGTGTAAATGGTTATTTATAGATACGTCAAATTGTAAATCTCTATATTAAATTAACGAACTATCATTCAGTTAAACAAATATAAAGCCCATTAATAGTCCATAGTCCAATTTCTACAAGTGTCGGTCTTTTGTTCAAACCCCAATTATGGTACAAAGTCCAATTACCCCGTCTTTACTATTTAGTCTAACATCATGATTACTTCGATTTAAATAAGCATAATAATAACTTAGCTACGAGACATTAATTTAAAAAGATTGAACATAACTTACAATGATTAATAATAGCGTAGCGTTACACGGACAGAATTTTGACTTACACACTTACAGCATTCGCCACTATAACCTTATTATTAACTTAAAATTAAAATTAAAATTAAAATTATAAATATATATATATATATATATATATATATATATATATATATATATATATATATATATATATATATATATATATATATATATATATATATATATATATATATATATATATATATATATTGAGAGATAGAGAAAAGATAGAACAAGATGTAAAATTCGTCCGAAAAACGCTTCAATTTATAGATATGGCAAGTGGCTGGGTGCCATGCGATCGCATGGATTTTCTTCCTCCAGGCCATGCGATCGCATGGCCGTCATTTTCTGGTCACATTGAATTTTAAACGTGGGCTGCTCGTATTTATTTAATATATAATATAATATATATAATTTTATATATATTATATTATATTCTTGTACTCCATTGACTTGTAATTTTAGCTCCGTTGCGTCGCGCGTTGATAGTTGGTTAATGTCCCGGTTTCGGATTTTCGAACATCCTCGCGTACAATTTAATATCTTGTACTTTGCGTTTTGCGACTCGTACTCTTGTAACTTTTAGACGTTTCTTATCAATATATATATATATATATATATATATATATATATATATATATTGAGAGATAGAGAAAAGATAGAACAAGATGTAAAATTCGTCCGAAAAACGCTTCAATTTATAGATATGGCAAGTGGCTGGGTGCCATGCGATCGCATGGATTTTCTTCCTCCAGGCCATGCGATCGCATGGCCGTCATTTTCTGGTCACATTGAATTTTAAACGTGGGCTGCTCGTATTTATTTAATATATAATATAATATATATAATTTTATATATATTATATTATATTCTTGTACTCCATTGACTTGTAATTTTAGCTCCGTTGCGTCGCGCGTTGATAGTTGGTTAATGTCCCGGTTTCGGATTTTCGAACATCCTCGCGTACAATTTAATATCTTGTACTTTGCGTTTTGCGACTCGTACTCTTGTAACTTTTAGACGTTTCTTATCAATAAATTGAACCACTTAGATTGTACTTTGTACTTTTTAGCGTTTTGGTCGTTTACATCTTCAAATCGTCGAATCTGTCTTTTGTCTTCACCTTTTATTATTTAAACGAATATCACTTGTAAATAGAACAATTGCAACCAAAAGCTTGTCTTTCTTGAAGGATAATGCTATGTAATATATGTTCGTTTTTAGCATTATCAACTACAAGGACATCAACAAAGCTTTCTTAAAGGATAACTATCCATTGTCGGAGATCGACTGGAAAGTCGTGTCCCTCGCGGGTCACAAATTTAAAAGCTTCTTAGATGCGTACAGAGGTTACCAACAAATACCAATGGCAGAAATTGACGAAGAAAAAACCGCGTTCTTCACAAATAAGGGCATCTTTTGCTATACCAAAATGCCATTTGGTTTAAAAAATGCATGTGTAACGTACCAAAAAGTGATCGACAAGGCATTCCAGAATCAGATCGGAAGAAACATTGAAGCATACGTGGACGACATTGTCATTAAAAGTAACTCGGAGGAACAGATGATTTTGTAGTGACCCGGAAAATTTCGACTAAATTTAAACTTAATCTTTATATGATTTCGATACGATAAGCAAAATTTATAAAGTTGAGTCTCAAGTTTGAACTACTTTCATGAAATCATTTTACCCTTGACTATTCCCAACGATTCACGAATATTTGTGTGTAAATAAAAATGTAAATATATGTGAATCCCATATATAGGTAGTACTATATATACTGTGTTATTTAAATATCAAGAAATTCAATAAATTATATAATAGATAGATAGGATATAATAAAAAGTAATATATTATATAATTTGCTATATCAATATTATCATCATTATCTTATTACCATATTTGTATCATTAATATTATTATATAAAGTACATATATTTAATATAATATATGAAATTCAATAAGTATAAGTTGTTATATTATTAATAGAGTTAATATTATTATTATTATTATCATTAATAAATTTATAACTAATAATATTAGTGGTATTAATAATAATATTAATACTTTTTTTTATTAGGATCTTTGCTAAAATCAGTGTTAGAAATATTATTATTATCAATAGATAATATATAGATATAAGAGCTGATATATATAAATTGTTATAGAATTATTTGTAATATTGTTATTAATAATATTGAGAGTATTATTAATGAAATTATATTTATTAAAAGATTAATTATAATATATAAATAAAAATATATAAATATAAGAGTAATACAAATATAATATAAAAACAGGTATGAGAATACTAATATAATATATATATATATATATATATATATATATATATATATATATATATATATATATATATATATATATATATATATATATATATATATATACATATACATATACATATATAATACAGTTATATTTAGATATAATGATATTTATGCAGGTATATATATCTGTTTATGGATAAATACAGTTAATTACATATATAAATTGTATAACAAACACAGGAATACATATTCTGTTCCATATTATTGTCAGGTTGCTGTGAATTGATTCTTTGTGTCATCAAATCGTACCACCTAGGGGATAAAATAGATACAAAATTCCAAATTCAGTTGAAACTCCCTATCAGCTTTTTATATTTTAATTCTCCTTCTGTTTATAATTAGTACCTTCTGTCGACCCACTTCTTCTTTAAATTAACGATTGATAATTCATAATTGAATACAAGTAAATCAATTCCCATATTGCTATTAATCGTCCACTGCTATTACCAATTACAACTATCTTTTACAACCTTTAATTTGCTGAATTTAAACAAAAACAGAAGCATACCCGGTCAAACTGCTCTGTACGTATACTAATTTTGTTAATGTTCGAATTTGAATTTTATTTAAAAATGTGTTAATGAGTTCTTGTTAGGAACCTTTTGTTCAAACTATCTGTAGAGTTTCAACTCCTAAATCGTTCTATTAATTATTAATTTTGGAGTCAAAGTCTTGTTTCAAAAAGTCAACCAAACGTGTTCTTGATAAAATTCGACTTAGTTTTTGATGTTTTAAGTTCAATGGATAACCCAGATAGTTTCAAACAATGATTTAGAACTTATGTTATTTAGGAATCTTTGTCTAAAACATTGTAAATCTCAAAATCAAACGATGGGTTCTTATCGTGTTCTTCCTGCTTCAGTTTTATTTTTTTATATTTTATTTCGTTTTATTTTTATTTTTCTGTTATGTAATTTAATTCAGCACATCGTGTTTGTTTCTCTGTTTCATCACCAAGTCTAAATTATACTAGTAATCAATGGTTTGGATTTGAATAAGATTATCTGGTCGTTCTGTTTTTACAAAGATGTAAAAGAGAGATAAACAGATACCAGTTATATATATATATGTATATATATATATATATATATATATATATATATATATATATATATATACACGGATAGCTTTATAATTAGAAAATACGTACTGGATGGATGGTTAAGTGATGGTGTCGGGTTTCGAGAGGTCTCGGGTTCAATCCCTGCTGGGTGCAATTTTTTTAAGATGAGCTTATAAGGTAGCGTAATTATCATTTATTATTTTTATTATTAATACTATTAATATTATTATTGTTATTATTAATTGATGTTATTATTACTAGTATTAATATTATTGTCATTATTATTGTTATTAATACTTGTATCATAATTATAATTATTATTATTATTATTAAGTATTAGTATTATCATTAGTTAATATAATTATTACTACCATTAACACTAATATTACTTATTGTTATTAATATTGTTATTGTAATACTATATCAACTATTATATTAATATCAAAACAAGTATTAGAACAAGTATTATTATTATTATTATCAAGATTAAGGTTATTGATATTAGGAATATTATTATCTTTCTAAAAATTGTAAAATTATTGTTATTATAAAATCAATACAAGTTATTATTATTTTCACTAATACTAGTATTAATATCATTTTTTAATTATTAGTTTTATTATTATTATTATTATTATTATTATTATTAACATAAGTATCAAATTTTAACAAATATTGTTATTATTAATAGTATTATCGATATTAAGAAAGCTATTATTATTGGTAAATCATTATTATCGAAACTATCATTTTGTTACAAATAAAAATTTTATACCTAAAATATACTTAATACATAAATTGTAATTATATTAATAGCTTATATACCTACATAATGACATTATTTATATAAATACTTATATATAACAAACTAATGATATCTTTTATATAATATTAACCATATATATTTAGATATATTAATAGAACTAAAAATATAGATATTAAACATTTTGAATATAAGTTATTAATATAAATAATTATATCATTAATAATAATATACATATTTATTCGATTACAAGAATATGTGTTAATGTATATACAAATGATATAGGTTCGTGAATTCGAGGCCAACCCTGCATTGTTCAATATAGCCATATGTATTTTACTACAAAATACATTAGGTGTGTTTCATTTGCCTTTTTACCCTTTATATTTTTGGGCTGAGAATACATGCGCTGCTTTTATAACTGTTTTATGAAATAGACACGAGTAAATGAAACTACATTCTATGGCTGTATTATTAAACCGAATATGCCCCTTTTTAGTCTGGTAATCTAAGAATTAGAGAACAGACACCTTAATTGACGCGAATCCTAAAGATAGATCTATCGGGCCCAACAAGCCCCATCCAAAGTACCGGATGCTTTAGTACTTCGATATTTATATCATGTCCGAAGGAGGATCCCGGAATGATGGGGATATTCTTATATGCATATTGTGAATGTCGGTTACCAGGTGTTCAATCCATATGAATGATATTTTTGTCTCTATGCATGGGACGTATATTTATGAGAAACGAAAATCTTGTGGTCTATTAAAATAATGGAAATGAATATTTATGATAAACTAATGAACTCACCAACCTTTTGGTTGACACTTTAAAGCATGTTTATTCTCAGGTACGAAAGAAATCCTCCGCTGTGCATTTGCTCATTTTATAGATATTACTTGGAGTCATTCATGGCATATTTCAAAAGACGTGGCATTCGAGTCGTCGAGTTCATCAAGCTTATTATTAAGTCAATTATAGTTGGATATATTATGAAATGGTATGCATGCCTGTCAACTTTCGATGTAATGAAAGATTGTCTTTTTAAAAACGAATGCAATGTTTGTAAAATGTATCATATAGAGGTCAAGTACCTCGCGATGTAATCAACTGTTGTGAATCGTTTATAATCGATATGGACTTCGTCTGGATAGATTAGGACGGGTCTCTATAGTTGGTATCAGAGCGGTGGTCTTAGTGAACCAGGTCTTGCATTAGTGTGTCTAACTGATAATCGTTAGGATGCATTTGTAAGTCTGGACTTTGACCGTGTCTGCATGTCAAAAGTTTTGCTTATCATTTCTAGTCGGAAATCATCTGCTTATCATTCTTATTCTAGACACATCTTACTGCAATGATTGCATGGATAGTGTATAGACAAAAATTCATATCTTAGTATATCTATTAATCTATATCTTAGCATATCTGTCACTGTAGACTTTATCTGACACGTTTCCTTAATTTTCTCCGTAATTCATGGGATCTTTGGAAGTATGTATAGATATTCTATATATAATTAGAATATTATTCGATATTCGAAAATCATTTCATATCAAAACCCTTTAACTGATCGTGAGAGATGGATCCTACACCTAGCTTGGATTCCATTAGTTCCAGAAGCGATTTCGAGATGTATATTGAAGCAGACTCCGAAGTCAATGAACCAGAAGTGCCTCAACCATTTAGTTATTTTTCTTTCTGGAGGAGATAGGGGTGGGTCCGAGACTTACTCACTCGATGGAGAAACGAAGAAGGAGAACCCTACCGTGAACCAAACTTACCTCCTAACATCGGAGAAAATGATGTACTCACCGGTGAACCTATGCACAACACTGTATTCACCCTTCTTGCTAAAGTTTTCCACCTCGAAGGTCGCATTACTGCAATCTCAGAAAATATTCAACCTCTACTTCCGAATACCAATAGAAGGGAAATATTAGAAGAAGTTAGGGAACTTCGAATTGATAATCAAGATCTATCGAATCAGATGAGTGGATGGATAGAAATGATAGAGGGTAGAATAGAAAACCTGACAAGAATGGTGCGTGATCTACAAGCTATACTTACTACACCAACATCATCACCAACCTCAACACCAACAACACTTGTAGCAGCAACAACAACAATATCACCAGCAGCATAACCAGTACCAACAACAACAACATCATCACACGTCTCAACCTCGCAATCTATACCTCAAGCATAATCATCGTTCTACGAATCGTTCTACATAAACTATCTTCGTTCTACATGACGATTAGGTAATCTCTAATGTTTTAGAGATTATGTACTCTAGTTTTAGCCGCAAATCTGATGAGTTTAATATCACATTGACTCATTAAATCCATGATTACGTCTGAAGAAAATATATATGTATATATATTGTTTCATAAAGATTGTAATTAAAAACTCTTGCGTACAAACTGTTAATGGTGAAAATATTTTAACGGGTAGGTGATACCCGAGGAAATATTTATATTTCACATTAATAAGTTACACTGTACATTCTTTGAATCTGATTCAATGATAATTTACTATTCTACTTACATCCACCGTTATACAAATCCGTTCACCACAGAATAACCATTTTCATCCAATTTCATATTTAGATTTTGATTTATCAGAATCCAACAAGTGGCATAATGAAGAAAACATTTGACGAAATAAAAATTTGACAGAAACAAACAAATTTAACTACGAAAATTTTTGTTAAGAATCCACGCTAACTCTTCCTAGCTAATTGTTCCTAGCTAACTGATTACATTTTATTTATCGCAATTTAATTATCGCAATTCACATTCTCGCAATTTTATTTATCGTCATTTAATTTCTGTTATTTACTTTACGCACTTTATTTATTGTCATTTAATTTCTGTTATTTATTTTTACGCACTTTAAATACCGGGACACGTATACAAGGTTTTGACATATCATATCGACGCATCTATATATATTATTTGGAATCACCATAGACACTCTATATGCAGTAATGATCGAGGTCTCTATACAGGGTTGAGGTTGATTCTACAATAATATATATTCTTTGAGTTGTGATCGAGTCTGAGACATGTACACGGGTCATGATATGTATTAATTAATTCGAATATTATATATTAAACTATAAATGAATTATTGGACTGTCAACTGTGGACTAGCGACTGAGGACTAATAACATTGGACAATTATAATGAATTAAAATATCGATTATAACATATGAAACTAAACAATTCTTCAAGTTGCCACTTGATTTCAACTTAAACCTCAATTGTATCTTGACGATTACAATCTGTGTTCAAACTTTCATGATTCTTGAAAACACCTCAATCGAGAGGATGAACCAATCGCACTTCATCTACAGGAGAAAAGATTGATGCATATAGATATGCACCTGAAAACACTCAGAACCTGAGTAAACGTTTAACACGTATCTGTGCTAATTCCTTTAGTGTTATTATTACCCAAAATAACTTAGTAATTCCTTTCAAAGTAGCAAATTTTGTCACAACTCCAGCAAGTCAACTTCGACTTTTCGTTCTAAACAGCCTTATTAACACTTTGATATATATGTGTGCTCTTTTATTGTTACCAGGGAACGTTTCATATTCTACCATATTACCAGCATACATACCGGCAACCTCGTTGTTTCTTGGTTTAAATCTCTCCGATAAATCATTATATTTATTCATTGAAACCCTATCATATACTCATCCGCATCTTGTAACAAGAACTGCCATACCAATTACCGGGAATCAGCAATTAGTACTATGAAAACTCACAGCATATATACATCAACAGTTATATCTATAACATTTATCTCTTAGAATTATGGTCTATCATTCTGAAATTCTGAACAGCACTCAGTCTACAAATCAATACTCTGAATGTTGAAAAAGCTGAATGAAGCAGCAGAAACTGTAGACAACCATAAACGACCTTAACCGTCAAAAGTTTGATGACAAAGAATGGAGTATTGGAAACACTCAATAGAAAATTTAGTACCGAAAAGCGGATTATGCGAAACTATGAAGGAAGCCGTGACAAATCTCAAAGAATAAGTTTGACTTCAAAGAATCCAAATAATTCAATGCCTGCTGATGTCTTTAGCGAATATCTTGCTCCTTACTCCAAACTCTTGCGGACAAATTTTCTTCATCAACCTTCGATGTTTGAAATTCCAAGATATCATCGTATCTTTCATTATAAATATCCTCCATATTCCTGAAGATATTTTCATAACTATACTTATCTGAAATCATTAATCTCTTCGTGCTATCAGTGTTACATCATATTGAAACTGTTAGTTATATATTCTGTAAACTTTCGAGTTTAAAATACGAATGTTTTGAAGTAGTGTTGGGAACTGATGCATGAGTTAGTATAATATAATGACACTTGATCAACGTAATTATATTACAGTAAGTCATGCTGAGTTTCTAATGGAACGTGATGATGGTTCACGGTAGATTATACCATTATCATGTGTCATGTTAACCTCTGAACATATCAAGAAGAATATATTCTTGATAGTTCTATCGTCTATATTTTTGATAAATTTGAAAATCAAATCGTGCTATCACGTTCCACCCTGCTTAGAACATTATAATCATTCGAAACTCTATATCTACGAATACTGGACCATTATTCGCTTGACTTGGAGTCGGGAAGAGAAAACAAGAGCATGGAGCTCCGAAAAATAAAGGAAAATTTAAAGCCGATCACAAACATAGGAATTACAAACCGTGTATATCAATGTTTATCGCAACATAAAGACACGGGAGAATTAAAAACACTATAACCCCAAGGGCGAAGTAGAAGAAAACAGATTCCCCCGGTGGAAGTTGGAAAAGAGAATGATTGTGGCGATAGTCATGATAAGGACAAGGATTAGAACTGGATTAAGCATTTTCACAATCTTTTGAATTTGGAAATTGAGTATAGGAATGGTGAGGATAATGGAAAGGAAGAACTTAATTTATAATGGGAATATCAGATAGAGTTATCGAAGTAGATCACCGTATTTAATTATAGAGATCCTAATTTCCGTATTCGCCGAAGAATCGAATCTTTTGGATTTCGAAGATTTTCTTTAAATCCCTTGAATTCAGGAATTCAATCAAGACAACGTCAAAAATTAGGATGCAATTTATTTTCTAAATTCAATCGTGACTACGTCACCGGTTAAGTCGAATCTTCATTTAATCATTTCACTCTTTTGTGATAGTTTACCTATACTCTTCAAGTAATCGAATCGTTTTATCCATTTACTTAATGATGATAAAACTCTATTTATCAACTCATATTCGTCATGAAAACATTTGTAGTGTTAGCCATGATGACCACACTCAAATTTCGGGACGAAATTTCTTTAACGGGTAGGTACTGTAGTGACCCGGAAAATTTCGACTAAATTTAAACTTAATCTTTATATGATTTCGATACGATAAGCAAAATTTATAAAGTTGAGTCTCAAGAATTTTTGAACTACTTTCATGAAATCATTTTACCCTTGACTATTCCCAACGATTCACGAACATTTGTGTGTAAATAAAAATGTAAATATATGTGAATCCCATATATAGGTAGTACTATATATACTGTGTTATTTAAATATCAAGAAATTCAATAAATTATATAATAGATAGATAGGATATAATAAAAAGTAATATATTATATAATTTGCTATATCAATATTATCATCATTATCTTATTACCATATTTGTATCATTAATATTATTATATAAAGTACATATATTTAATATAATATATGAAATTCAATAAGTATAAGTTGTTATATTATTAATAGAGTTAATATTATTATTATTATCATTAATAAATTTATAACTAATAATATTAGTGGTACTAATAATAATTAATACTTTTTTTTATTAGGATCTTTGCTAAAATCAGTGTTAGAAATATTATTATTATCAATAGATAATATATAGATATAAGAGCTGATATATATAAATTGTTATAGAATTATTTGTAATATTGTTATTAATAATATTGAGAGTATTATTAATGAAATTATATTTATTAAAAGATTAATTATAATCTATAAATAAAAATATATAAATATAAGAGTAATACAAATATAATATAAAAACAGGTATGAGAATACTAATATATATATATATATATATATATATATATATATATATATATATATATATATATATATATATATATATATATATATATATATATATATATATATATATATATACACAATTATATAAATATACATATAAATATATAATACAGTTATATTTAGATATAATGATATTTATGCAGGTATATATATCTGTTTATGGATAAATACAGTTAATTACATATATAAATTGTATAACAAACACAGGAATACATATTCTGTTCCATATTATTATCAGGTTGCTGTGAATTGATTCTTTGTGTCATCAAATCGTACCAGCTAGGGGATAAAACAGATACAAAATTCCAAATTCAGTTGAAACTCCCTATCAGCTTTTTATATTTTAATTCTCCTTCTGTTTATAATTAGTACCTTCTGTCGACCCACTTCTTCTTTAAATTAACGATTGATAATTCATAATTGAATACAAGTAAATCAATTCCCATATTGCTATTAATCGTCCACTGCTATTACCAATTACAACTATCTTTTACAACCTTTAATTTGCTGAATTTAAACAAAAACAGAAGCATACCCGGTCAAATTGCTCTGTACGTATACTAATTTTGTTAATGTTCGAATTTGAATTTTATTTAAAAATGTGTTAATGAGGTCTTGTTAGGAACCTTTTGTTCAAACTATCTGTAGAGTTTCAACTCCTAAATCGTTCTATTAATTATTAATTTTGGAGTCAAAGTCTTGTTTCAAAAAGTCAACCAAACGTGTTCTTGATAAAATTCGACTTAGTTTTTAATGTTTTAAGTTCAATGGATAACCCAGATAGTTTCAAACAATGATTTAGAACTTATGTTATTTAGGAATCTTTGTCTAAAACATTGTAAATCTCAAAATCAAACAATGGGTTCTTATCGTGTTCTTCCTGCTTCAGTTTTATTTTTTTTATATTTTATTTCGTTTTATTTTTATTTTTCTGTTACGTAATTTAATTCAGCACATCGTGGTTGTTTCTCTATTTCATCACCAAGTCTAAATTATACTAGTAATCAATGGTTTTGATTTGAATAAGATTATCTGGTCGTTCTGTTTTTGCAAAGATGTAAAAGAGAGATAAACAGATACCAGTTATATATATATATATATATATATATATATATATATATATATATATATATATATATATATATATATATATATATATATATACGGGTAGCTTTATAATTAGAAAATACGTACTGGATGGATGGTTAAGTGATGGTGTCGGGTTTCGAGAGGTCTCGGGTTCAATCCCTGCTGGGTGCAATTTTTTTAAGATGAGCTTATAAGGTAGCTTAATTATCATTTATTATTTTTATTATTAATACTATTAATATTATTATTGTTATTATTGTTATTATCAATTGATGTTATTATTACTAGTATTAATATTATTGTCATTATTATTGTTATTAATACTTGTATCATAATTATAATTATTATTATTATTATTATTAAGTATTAGTATTATCATTAGTTATTATAATTATTACTACCATTAACATTAATATTACTTATTGTTATTATTATTGTTATTGTAATACTATATCAACTATTATATTAATATCAAAACAAGTATTAGAACAAGTATTATTATTATTATCAAGATTAAGGTTATTGATATTAGGAATATTATTATCTTTCTAAAAATTGTAAAATTATTGTTATTATAAAATCAATACAAGTTATTATTATTTTCACTAATACTAGTATTAATATCATTTTTTAATTATTAGTTTTATTATTATTATTATTATTATTATTATTAACATAAGTATCAAATTTTAACAAATATCGTTATTATTAATAGTATTATCGATATTAAGAAAGCTATTATTATTGGTAAATCATTATTATCGAAACTATCATTTTGTTACAAATAAAAATTTTATACCTAAAATATACTTAATACATAAATTGTAATTATATTAATAGCTTATATACCTACATAATGACATTATTTATATAAATACTTATATATAACAAACTAATGATATCTTTTATATAATATTAACCATATATATTTAGATATATTAATAGAACTAAAAATATAGATATTAAACATTTTGAATATAAGTTATTAATATAAATAATTATATCATTAATAATAATATACATATTTATTCGATTACAAGAATATGTGTTAATGTATATACAAATGATATAGGTTCGTGAATTCGAGGCCAACCCTGCATTGTTCAATATAACCATATGTATTTTACTACAAAATACATTAGGTAAGTTTCATTTGCCTTTTTACCTTTATATTTTTGGGCGGAGAATACATGCGCTGCTTTTTTAACTGTTTTACGAAATATACACGAGTAAATCAAACTACATTCTATGGCTGGATTATTAAACTGAATATGCCCCTTTTTAGTCTGGTAATCTAAAAATTAGGGAACAGACACCCTAATTGACGCGAATCCTAAAGATAGATCTATCGGGCCCAACAAGCCCCATCCAAAGTACCAGATGATTTAGTACTTCGAAATTTATATCATGTCCGAAGGAGGATCCCGGAATGATGGGGATATTCTTATATGCATATTGTGAATGTCGGTTACCAGGTGTTCAATCCATATGAATGATATTTTTGTCTCTATGCATGGGACGTATATTTATGAGAAACGAAAATCTTGTGGTCTATTAAAATAATGGAAATGAATGTTTATGATAAACTAATGAACTCACCAACCTTTTGGTTGATACTTTAAAGCATGTTTATTCTCAGGTACGAAAGAAATCCTCCGCTGTGCATTTGCTCATTTTATAGATATTACTTGGAGTCATTCATGGCATATTTCAAAAGACGTTGCATTCGAGTCGTCGAGTTCATCAAGCTTATTATTAAGTCAATTATAGTTGGATATATTATGAAATGGTATGCATGCCTATCAACTTTCGATGTAATGAAAGATTGTCTTTTCAAAAACGAATGTAATGTTTGTAAAATGTATCATATAGAGGTCAAGTACCTCGCAATGTAATCAACTATTGTGAATCGTTTATAATCGATATGGACTTCGTCCGGATGGATTAGGACGGGTCTCTACAATTTTGGACATAATCGAAACGTTCTAGTCACTACGAAAAATCAATACGAAGCTAAACCCATCAAAATGTTCCTTCGGGATGGAAGAAGGCCGATTCTTAGGGTTTATAGTCACTCCGAGAGGAATCACGGTGAACCCAAAGAAAATTCAAGCAATTGAAGACATGCAATCGCCTAGAACTAAAAAAGACGTGTAGAGTCTAAACGGGAAGTTAGCGGCACTAACGAGATTCTTATCACGGGCTGCGGATAGATCTTTAGCCCGATTCCATAAACTAAAGGGGTGTTTGAACAAAAAAGATTTCGTTTGGACGAACGACGCCAAGAAGGCCTTCCAAGACATGAAAGCATTTCTAAAAGAGTTACCTACCCTAACGGCACCAATCCAGGGAGAAACTCTCACGGTATACCTTGCCACTTCCTCCAAGGCAATTAGCTCAGTATTAGTCGCTAACATGGGTAGAGTCCAAATGCCGGTACACTTTGTAAGCAAAGTATTAAAAAACGAAGAAGTAAATTACCTGGCAATGGAAAAGCTAATTTATGCCCTTGTGCATACGGCAAGGCGATTATGAAGATACTTCCAAGCTCACCCGATACGGGTCCTAACAGACCAACCAATCAAGCACGTCTTGAACCGACCCGAGATATCCGGGAGAATGGCCAAGTGGACGATTGAGCTCGGCGAACATGAAATCGATTTTCTCCCAAGAAATTCAGTCAAAGGCCAAGTTATAGCAAACTTCCTGGTAGAGCTCCCCTCTGACATGATTAAAAAGGGTGAAACTACAATTACAAGAAGGGACGAGGACGAAGTTTGGGAACTTTATGCAGATGGGGCGTCAAGTGAAGAAGGAGCCGGCACAAGTTTACTCCTAGTATCTCCAAACGGGGAAGAAATAACTTACGCCATCCGTCTGAAATTTGCCGCCTCATAAAAATGAAGATGAGTAAGAAGCACTATTAGCAGGCCTACGCCTAGCAAAAAGTATCGACGTACAATGGCTCATAGCTTACATTGACTCACAACTAGTAGCAAGCCAGTTGAATGGTAGTTTCGAAGCAAGAGACGCATCGATGTAAAAATACCTAGAGCTTGCAAAATCGCTGGTTCAAAACTTTGTGGCATTTGAAATTACAGTAACAAAAAACAGATGCTTTAAGCAAACTTGCCTCCCTGCTATACGATCACTTCAGCAAAAAGGTCATGGTGGAAGTACTGGAACGAAAGTTAACCGACAAAGATACCATCATGGCAACAATCACAGAAGACGAAGACTGTTGGATGACACTCTTCATAAGTTACCTCACCTACGTCACCCTCCCGGAAGACAAACTACAAGCTCGTAGGATCCGGATGCGTGCACCAATGTATCACTTCAAAGATGGCATCCTGTATAGAAAATCATTCACCAAGCCATATTTGAGGTGTGTTGGACCGACGCAGGCCAAAGAAATCATACAAGAAATGCACGAAAGAGCCTGCTTGACACACTCCAGCTACAGAACGATAGTCAGCAGGATCAAGAAAATGGGTTATTTCTGGCAACACATGTACCGCGACACATACGATCTGATCGTAAACTGCGAGGCGTGTCAAATACACGCCCCCGTCAACAGATCCCCTCGGTGTATTATGATCCCAATACACGCCGCTTGGCCATTTTGCAAGTGGGGTATCGACATCGTCGGTCCATTCTCAAGAGGTGTCGGAAATGTTAAGTTCTTAGTCGTCGCAATTGATTACTTTACAAAATGGGTCGAAGCAAGGCCATTAAGCACGATTACCGAAAGGAAAATCTTAACCTTCGTATGAGAGGATATCGTTTGTTGTTTCGGCTTACCACGTGAAATTGTCAGCGACAACGGAACACAATTTGTACACAACCCTTTTAAAGACTGGTGCGCAGACATGGACATTAAACAATCGTTCACTTCCGTGGCATATCTACAGGACAACGGATAGGTAGAGGTCACTAACAGGGATATAGTAGCAGGAATAAAGGCCAAACTAGGAAAACACAGACAAGGATGGGTGGACGAACTTTAACATGTACTTTGGGCACATCGGACAACACCGAAAGACAGTACAAACGAACCCCCATTCAGCCTGGTATACGGCACTGAAGCAGTCATCCCGGATGAAATCCATGTCCCGACCAAACGAATAACAACGTTCGATGAACAACAAAATGACGAAACATTGCGAGAAAATCTAGACGCCCTAGAAGAGCGTCGGACAATAGCACACATTCGGCAGGCTGAAAAGAAGTAAAAAATTGCAAACCATTATGACAAAAAAGTCAAACCATTAGACTTTCAGCTACACAACCTAGTGTTACAAAGTAATGAAGCCAGCCGACAACAGGACGTCGAAAAATTAGGCCCACAATGGGAAGGACCTTACAGGGTTGTCGGCATAACTGACTATGGCGAATACCACCTGGAGACACCAGACGGAATCCCAGTACAACGACCTTGGCACGCTTTCCATTTAAAGAAATATCATGTGTAGTCTACCTATGACCGGGAGGACTGATCACCCACCCGGGCTGCAGAAGAATAACACACTTATGTATCAAAATTATTTCTAAGTATGAGTCATCAATAAAGTTACATTTTATATACTTGTATTCTGTAGCAACTCTAGATTTGAGACAAACAATCAAAAGTATTTTAGCATATTTCAGACCTACCTCTAGAAGAAATACCTTCTAGCTTTCGTTGGTAGGAGGATACCCCTTGAAGAACCTTCTCGAATAATGAGGGTATCCGGCCACATTATTGATGGTCCGATTTTACCGTATAAACATCTCGACCATACTCACGCGTAGTCTAGATATCTACGTTATTGTCATGACACAACAAACAAATCACACATAAATTAACTAGTTTACACACAAGACATAACAAAATGTAAAGGAGTTACATTAATAACTAATGAAAAACACAGCCGAGTGCATATCTTTACAGTTGGTAGTTTACAATATCCTACACGGATGTGTTCTCATCCCTACAAATCCTATCCAATTCTTCAAAGCTAATCTGGCCAAGATCCTCGTGCGCCCTTTGGCAATCTTGAACAAAAGTAGTGCTTAAGTCATTCTTCTTCTTTTGTGCAGCACTACCAGCCAGCAAGAAACACTGCACTCGCCTAGGCACCTCAAAAGTGGTTAACTTTTTGATCTCCTCGATGAAGGCATTGAACGGTCGATGAACAATGGAGGACTTCAGTAGGCGGGACAAAAGTATGGGTATACCATGTTGCTGACGGGTAAGTTCACCCAACGTTGCCGATACCTTCTCTGATAGTTTCTTATTATCATCCAAGAGAAGGGCGACCGTTTCCTGCTCCTGGGCCAGTGCTGCCTTCGAAGCTTCCAAGGCCTCCCAGGAAACCCGTAACTCATCCCGGGAGGAGTCCAAGGCTTCCTTTGCCGACACCAGCTCCCTCTCGAGACGAGTATTAGTCCCCGACAACTCCGCCACATGTCGATTGTCATTTTAAAATATCACATAATGTTCTTGAATACGACGAGCATCAGCCTCGCTCCGATCTAATTCATCCTCCGCAAGAGGCCGAGCGAATACGGCAAACTGAGAACGCAACTGTCGTGCCTGTGTGGTGGAAAGAGCAGCTAACGCCTCTTTCAGAGCTAGAAAAGTAATAAACTCCATATACTCCCTATAAACTGGGTAGTTTGAAGAGTCACATTGAAGAAGATCACGGAATGGCCCAATATTATAGTCGGGCAGGACGTAAACATTCTGCCCGGCATTTGTTGTTAGCCTGGGGCGAGAATATGATGCCTCCTGTAACATCCCGCGTTTTTTTCCGTTAAATTTATTTTTAACACCGTCTTTTTCTTTTAAATAATACCTTTCGTTATTTAAATTCGTAGTTTCCGTTGACTAACGTTCATAATAATTCCGTCATTTAATTATGACATCTCTCGTTAACTTGCGTTTTAAAAATATTCGTTTGGTTATTTCCCGCACCCGACAACAAACTTGAGGGACTAATCTCGCCACTCGGGTAAACTTGGCTAACTAGTGACTCCTCACCACCACACACTTCATTTCACCATCTTCTTCCTCTTTTTCTTTCTTCCTTTTCTCTCAAGAACACAAACACAAATTCATCATCTAATTTTGATCTTGGAAGCTCACAACAAATCCGACTACATATTCTTGATCCTCTCATCATCCTCTTCGATTTGATGCTAACCACTTCGATTTTGGGTAACATTTCTAAAACTCTAGATTTCTCAAATTCGTGTTTTTGACTTGATATGTTGTTAGTTAGTGTCTATGGCTCGTGTATAACATGAATATATGATTTGTATGCTCGATCTTGATGTTTAGGTGTAACTAGCTTGATAATGAAAAGTGTATGCTTAATCTTTGATTTTGGATGATGAAATGTGTTTAGATGTTAATGTTTGTGTGTTCAAAGTGTTAGTTACTTCAATAGCTTCGTTTTGGTGTGTTGATTGACATGAAAACCTTACATTAACATGATTAGTGATTTTGAGGTTTGGTTAGGGTTTGACAACTCTTAAAAACGAACTTTTGATGCGTTGAATGCTTGTTAATGTTATTGATAAGTGTTTAGTTGTATTACACATTTCATTACCTTCAAAACGGCATATCATATGTATAAATTGGATTCCCGAATCATGAAATGCATATTTGGAACTTGAACTTTGATTATGGACGTTTAAATGCGGTTTTGGGATGTGTAAGTGTTGAATTGCTTGATGAAATGTGTCTAGGTGTTTTCCTCGTCAAATTACCTTTCCGGTGATATAAAATACATGTTCTAATTGTTTGCGGTTTGTAATTTGGGTTGGTTTGATTGTTGGTTCGTGCACTTAGAGTTGCAGCAAACAGGGTCTGGAAACAAACCAGGACGCCGTCCAGAAAAGCAGGACGCCGTCCCAACATTAAAAGAGGGACGCCGTCTAGCTCTAGGGGACGCCGTCCCAACATTTAAAGCGGGACGCCGTCTAGCTCTCGGGGACGCCGTCCCAACATTAAAAGAGGGACGCCGTCCCGTTTGCCTAAAACTGGCTGTTTGCTTGACCTTTTGACGAAAAATGTTTGGCATGTTCTAGACCTCCGATTAACATGAAACTTGGCCAACATGCTCATATAAGATTATATAACTTAGAAAAATTGTCGGATACCCGACCCGACCCCGTTGACTTTGACTTTGACCAAGTTTGACTTTTAATCAAACTTAACCAAATGGTTGTGCAATCGTTCTAACATGCTTTTATACTTGTATCTTGCATGAAACCTGACAACTTGATTCACATGCTACATTATTGAGTCGTAACGAGCCATAGGACTAATTGAACATCTTTGACCTATCGTGTTTACCGTTATTGATACAAACCTATTGTTTAGGTCAAGACTAGCTTTGTCTTTGCACGCGTTTACTTGTTGAAGTACTTATTTAACTCTCGCGCTCAAGGTGAGATCATAGTCCCACCTTTTTCAACAACTTTCATACTTTAAATCGTGGGCTGAGAAAACATCTACTTTGTTACATCTTGTACTACTTACTTTTATGTTTTGAACACAAGTGTGAAAACAAACATTCCACGTGCGAGTTAGAACAAAAATGCCTCAATTCGATTATCATTAGTTACACTTGCAGGGTGTAAGCGAGAACTTATATTGTGTGGCCATACGGGTTTAACAAACCCTCATTCGGACGGTTCGCTACCGTTATGCGGATGAAATATATTTTTGTGTTTTAGTGCGGGTTCTAGCACTGTGTGATGGGGTAACGTTGGTTAAGTTTTGATAATTGAGTGCTCGCGTATAACAACACTTTTGGAATGCAAATGATTTGGATAATCTACGTTATGGATATACAAAATCTTGTGGTTCAAAGACAACGTTTAATACTTACTAAACCTATGATTTCACCAACGTTTTCGTTGACAGATTCTTCTATGTTTTTCTCAGGTCTTGCACGATATGTGATACATGCTTCCGCTCACTATTTGATACTTGCATCCGATGTCGAGTATACATGCATTTCATGGAGCGTCTTTTGACTTTACTTTAAACCGTGTCGCCTAGATTTCAATCGTACTTATAACGTTGTAACTTAACTTTTGGTTGAACAATTCTTGTAAACTTTGAAACAATCTTTATTTTGAAATGAAGGCGACATATTTTGGTCAACGTTATCTTAAAGACTTATAATCAGGTAATGGGACCCACGTAGCCGACGCCGTCACTTGACGATTTGTCTGGGTCGCTACAGTTGGTATCAGAGCCTTGGTTGTAGGGATTTAGAGTTCATTTGTGTCCACCCCGAGTCATAGGGTACATAGGTGAATCTAGACTACAACCGGCATATAGACTGAAGTAGGGATTACTTGACTAATTGTGCATTTATACTCGAACTCTTATATCATATCTAACTCGTATTCGATCTTAATCTTAAGTTGATAAATTTTGTTGATGCGCCACTTTGACTTTATGAAGTAATGTTAAATGCACATGAGAATCAGGGTAATATAATTTCCGGGATTATATTACGGTGATTCACATGGACGTTCCGACATTATGACATAAAGAATTTAAGGCGAGTCAAGGAAAATTTTCTCTACATCATCCTTCCCTATCATGATTAGTATTATTGAGAATACTAATCAACGATATTCTTGTGTCTTGAAGGAACAATGCTTCCCCGTCGCGGACCACGTAATGAAACTTCCGAACAAACTTTTCAACGCATGATAGCCACCGCCATAGGTGCGGCTATGGCTAGTATCTCCTCCGACATCAATAACAACCACAACCACAACAACCATGGAGCCGGTAATTCAAACGAGGGTTGCTCCTACAAAACTTTCATGGGGTGCAAACCTCACACCTTCGATGGGACCGGAGGACCGGTTGTGCTCACCCGATGGTTTGAGCAAACAGAAGCCGTTTTTAGCATAAGCGGTTGTCGGGACCAAGACAAAGTCAAATATTCCACCCACACTTTCGCCGGTATCGCCCTCACATGGTGGAATACGTATGTGCTGTCGGTGGGTATCGATGAAGCTCACACTCTCTCATGGGCCGACTTAAAGAAAAAGATGATCACCGAATACTTCCCGCGCGAAGAGACCCGTAAGCTCGAACACGAACTAAGAACTTTAAAAACGGTCGGGAATGACCTAAAGGCATATAATCAACGATTTTCTGAGCTATCCTTGATGTGCCCAAACCTCGTGACCCCCGAACCTCTAAGGGTTGAACTTTACATGGATGGTCTTCCCAAGAGCATCAAACAAGGAGTAATGTCATCCAAACCCGCTAACCACCAAGAGGCTTTGAATATGGCCCGCCAATTGATTGAAACAGTGGACGAGATTGAAGTGCAGGCACCTAGAGCCGAGGATGAGTCGGGTGACAACAAAAGAAAATGGGAAGCCCCCCAATCGAGTAACTACAACAACAACTTTTCCAAGGAACCTCTCACCCCCGTCGGCAAGAAAAGTTATGCCGGGACACGACCTTTTTGCAACAAATGCCACAAGCATCATTTTAGTGAATGTGGCAAGCTAATTTGCCATCGGTGCCAAGGTAGTGGTCATATTGCCAAGTATTGTGGAAGTACTGCTCCCGTCACTCAAAAGGGGCCCGACGCACCAAAGCCGAGTATTTGCTACAAATGTGGCCAATCGGGTCATTTTAGGAATAAATGGCCAAAGAATAAAGCAAAAACCAACGCGCGCCGTTGAACTTACAACATCGACACCTAGGATGCCCGAGACGATGATGGACTAGTCACGGGTACGTTTTTTTCACAACAAACCGTATATTTCATACTTATTCGATTCGAGTACCGTTAGACGTTTTATAACCAAGGATTTGACTCGTGCTCTTTATATTCCACCTCTTTCCCCTAGATACTATTTAGGCGATTTAAGCGACCAACGAAAAAAAAAAAAAAAAAAAAAAAAAAAAAAAAAAATTTGTGTGCCTATAAATATTTTCGGAGGATATACGTTAAGAAATTGAACTCGACACCAATAGAACTAAGGAACTCAAAACCTATTCATTAAGGAGAAATTGTTGCCCTACATTTATGTATAGATTATTGTGAACTAAGAAATTTTCGGTTGGAAACCGATACCCTCTCCCTCGCATCCATGACCTCATGATTTTTGCACGAATCCCGTATGTTCCAAATCGACCTCCGTTCCGGTTATCACCAATTGGGGGTTAAGGGAGACGATGTCTCCTAAGCCACTTTCCGAACTCGCCACGTTAGTTGTAAATCTCTCTTAGTACCGTTTGATTTATTTAGGGCTCGCCCGTATCCTTAAACCTCTTAAACCGCGTATGCAAATTCATATAGACTAATCTGTATTCATAGATGACATCTTAACTTATTCAAGTAAAGAAGGAAAACGAACAACACCACCACCTTAAGCTCGAACATTTGAGAAAAGAGCAACTTTATACCAAATTCTCCGAGTGAGAATTTCTGTTAAACGAAGTCAAATTTTTTCTAGACCATGATGTTAATGGTCAAGGCATTACAATCAATCTCGAAATCAAGCCACACGTAATCATTAAACTCTCTCGACTCAGACTTGTATTCGTAAAATCTTGGATCTCGTCTATTTTTACCGAAGATTCATTTCTGACTTTTCTCGTGTTACACGACTTTTAAACTCGTTAACTCACTAAGGAAAACTCTAAACCTCTCCGTGTTCGAACCTTGAGCGTGATTCTTCACACCAACATTTCTAGTTAAAATCGTATAGCAACAGATGGAACTCAAACATGGAAATATTTCTACTTGAACGCCGAAAGGCATACTCTCTCGACTCAAAAATCAACATAACTAAAATTCATTATTTTACACGAAGAATTCGAATACTAAATTGTGGATCCGATCAAACTTCTCATCATCACGTACCACACTACATACCTCTATTATTTCACCGTCACCGTCTGATATTACTGGAATTTAAGATAACACACAATCCAACGATACTTCACTCTTCTTTGACTTAACGCCCTTGTGTTTCTGATAATCGGTCAACTATTATTCAACCCCGAACTATACAACTATGTGTACTACCTCGTTTCTCTTTCGGACTTCAACTTTTGACAACTAGAGGCACGTTATGGCAACCTCGAGATGCAAGCTCATACTATTCTAAGTCCTCATTTCACTACTATCTCTACCGTTCGCATTCCGTTTAGAGAAACTCCTTGTAACATTTCTCCATGGATGGAGAAATTCATCATATTACATTAGTATTCGCCACGAGGGTGAATAGTTCTAACGAACATTTTTCGAACCATAACTAACTTATTCAAACGTATCTTAAGAGATTCTATTCCAACACGGCGTATCTTTGTCAATTATTCCGTATCGAAATACTCGTTTCACTTCTAGTTTTACAAGAAACCTTGGAGACCCGTTTAGACATGAGTACCGCGTACCACCCACAAACCGACGAACCGAACAAACGAACGATTTACGTCTTGGAAAGACATGTCACAAACTCGTATTGTCACTTTTAGTAGATCACTCTTACGACAGTAGTTACCACTCGTGTGTTCACGCGCACTTTCCGAAACCCTATATGACCGCTAATGTCATACCCCTGTTCATTTAACCAAAGCATCAACCACCGAAATCTGAACTCCATCAAGAAACAACAATTGAAATCGTTCAAATCCGAGGAGGGCTCGAGACGATCCGTAGTCGCCAGAAGAGTTATACTAAACTTAGATGAAAACCTCACAAATCCCAGTGTGTAACCGCGTAATATTGAGAAACCGCACCTTGGAAAGGTGTAATCCATTTTGGGAAATCGAGAAAGGTTATATCCGCAATATTGAACCTTTTTGAAACCTTGGGGCGTATTAGAGCCGCTTCCTACCATTTAGAATGGCCGACTCAATTAAGTTTCCGTTTACCCTACATTTCGTGTAACAAACTTAGAAACGTGTCCTGCGGAACAGGAACGTGCAATCCTGCTGGATACATCAACTATCGATGACAAACTTCTCTTCATAGGAAAACCAGTTGAAACTGGGGATCGTAAAAACCGAACCTTAATGCAACGTAAAACCCTGACTATCCAAATTCATGAGAACCCTCAAGAACGTACTTTCACTTATTCATAGCATTGACAACGTAAAGTCTCGAGTAAGAGATATCGACTACTACTTCCAACTAAATTTCGGGACGAAATTTCTTTTGAGTTGTGGATAATGTAACATCCCGCGTTTTTTTCCGTTAAATTTATTTTTAACACCGTCTTTTTCTTTTAAATAATACCTTTCGTTATTTAAATTCGTAGTTTCCGTTGACTAACGTTCATAATAATTCCGTCATTTAATTATGACATCTCTCGTTAACTTGCGTTTTAAAAATATTCGTTTGGTTATTTCCCGCACCCGACAACAAACTTGAGGGACTAATCTCGCCACTCGGGTAAACTTGGCTAACTAGTGACTCCTCACCACCACACACTTCATTTCACCATCTTCTTCCTCTTTTTCTTTCTTCCTTTTCTCTCAAGAACACAAACACAAATTCATCATCTAATTTTGATCTTGGAAGCTCACAACAAATCCGACTACATATTCTTGATCCTCTCATCATCCTCTCCGATTTGATGCTAACCACTTCGATTTTGGGTAACATTTCTAAAACTCTAGATTTCTCAAATTCGTGTTTTTGACTTGATATGTTGTTAGTTAGTGTCTATGGCTCGTGTATAACATGAATATATGATTTGTATGCTCGATCTTGATGTTTAGGTGTAACTAGCTTGATAATGAAAAGTGTATGCTTAATCTTTGATTTTGGATGATGAAATGTGTTTAGATGTTAATGTTTGTGTGTTCAAAGTGTTAGTTACTTCAATAGCTTCGTTTTGGTGTGTTGATTGACATGAAAACCTTACATTAACATGATTAGTGATTTTGAGGTTTGGTTAGGGTTTGACAACTCTTAAAAACGAACTTTTGATGCGTTGAATGCTTGTTAATGTTATTGATAAGTGTTTAGTTGTATTACACATTTCATTACCTTCAAAACGGCATATCATATGTATAAATTGGATTCCCGAATCATGAAATGCATATTTGGAACTTGAACTTTGATTATGGACGTTTAAATGCGGTTTTGGGATGTGTAAGTGTTGAATTGCTTGATGAAATGTGTCTAGGTGTTTTCCTCGTCAAATTACCTTTCCGGTGATATAAAATACATGTTCTAATTGTTTGCGGTTTGTAATTTGGGTTGGTTTGATTGTTGGTTCGTGCACTTAGAGTTGCAGCAAACAGGGTCTGGAAACAAACCAGGACGCCGTCCAGAAAAGCAGGACGCCGTCCCAACATTAAAAGAGGGACGCCGTCTAGCTCTAGGGGACGCCGTCCCAACATTTAAAGCGGGACGCCGTCTAGCTCTCGGGGACGCCGTCCCAACATTAAAAGAGGGACGCCGTCTAGCTCTCAGGGACGCCGTCCCGTTTGCCTAAAACTGGCTGTTTGCTTGACCTTTTGACGAAAAATGTTTGGCATGTTCTAGACCTCCGATTAACATGAAACTTGGCCAACATGCTCATATAAGATTATATAACTTAGAAAAATTGTCGGATACCCGACCCGACCCCGTTGACTTTGACTTTGACCAAGTTTGACTTTTAATCAAACTTAACCAAATGGTTGTGCAATCGTTCTAACATGCTTTTATACTTGTATCTTGCATGAAACCTGACAACTTGATTCACATGCTACATTATTGAGTCGTAACGAGCCATAGGACTAATTGAACATCTTTGACCTATCGTGTTTACCGTTATTGATACAAACCTATTGTTTAGGTCAAGACTAGCTTTGTCTTTGCACGCGTTTACTTGTTGAAGTACTTATTTAACTCTCGCGCTCAAGGTGAGATCATAGTCCCACCTTTTTCAACAACTTTCATACTTTAAATCGTGGGCTGAGAAAACATCTACTTTGTTACATCTTGTACTACTTACTTTTATGTTTTGAACACAAGTGTGAAAACAAACATTCCACGTGCGAGTTAGAACAAAAATGCCTCAATTCGATTATCATTAGTTACACTTGCAGGGTGTAAGCGAGAACTTATATTGTGTGGCCATACGGGTTTAACAAACCCTCATTCGGACGGTTCGCTACCGTTATGCGGATGAAATATATTTTTGTGTTTTAGTGCGGGTTCTAGCACTGTGTGATGGGGTAACGTTGGTTAAGTTTTGATAATTGAGTGCTCGCGTATAACAACACTTTTGGAATGCAAATGATTTGGATAATCTACGTTATGGATATACAAAATCTTGTGGTTCAAAGACAACGTTTAATACTTACTAAACCTATGATTTCACCAACGTTTTCGTTGACAGATTCTTCTATGTTTTTCTCAGGTCTTGCACGATATGTGATACATGCTTCCGCTCACTATTTGATACTTGCATCCGATGTCGAGTATACATGCATTTCATGGAGCGTCTTTTGACTTTACTTTAAACCGTGTCGCCTAGATTTCAATCGTACTTATAACGTTGTAACTTAACTTTTGGTTGAACAATTCTTGTAAACTTTGAAACAATCTTTATTTTGAAATGAAGGCGACATATTTTGGTCAACGTTATCTTAAAGACTTATAATCAGGTAATGGGACCCACGTAGCCGACGCCGTCACTTGACGATTTGTCTGGGTCGCTACACCTCCATAGCAGGCTCCTTCCCGAGACGGTGCCCTTGAACCGTCTCTCTCTCAGTTGGTTCTTCCTCGAGTACCCGACTCTCCCCAACAGCCGGTTCCACCCTCTCTCGGGATGCAGCTCCTTCAAGCAAAGGTACCGCAGAAACGGGCGCCTGTATCCCTGCGGGTGCCACACCGACATGACCTACACACAACAAACAAGACAAAAGTGTAATTAGCACGCGATATTTTTTAGACAAACAAAAGTGAACACATGTCAAAGGCATACCTTCAGTTGCAGTAGACGACCTAATCCGATGCCCAATGCGACGAATCAATCTGCCATCTGAGGAACCGCTATTTGAAGCCACCAAGTCATCAGGAGACAGCGCCCGACGACGTGTGGTAGATGCTGGTGCTGCACCCCCCACCACTTTGTCGGTGAAGACCATGTCGTCTAGACTCGTCGCTCGCAGAACCTCCGACACAGTCAACTCTGCACAACTCATAAAAGTCACTCTAAAAATCACAATTACATAAAAGAGTAAGGAAAACTACACAGATAAATACCTCTTCCACCTCTCTGAGCAACATGAATCCTGTCAGAGTGACTCCATTTGTTGCTAACATTGGTCATCACCAACACGTGCTCATTATAAGACCATTGAGGGATCTGCAGGCCCCTCAACTGGTCAACCATCTCTATACCCAGTTCCGATAGCTGTCTTGGTTGTCGGTAAAAAATGAATGAACGCCATTAGTATGCAGGCATTCAACGCTAAGACCATAGAAATTGAGAACCTTCATGAAGAAACGTGTGAATGGGTACCTAAGATTTGAAACCTCGAAAGGTCTCAAATAAATAGCACAATTACTTGGTGGGGGGCGCACATGCACGCTGTTGTGACATGGGTATTACCAGCTCCAAATCTCATAATCGAGGGCTTAGATAGAAACACCCTATCGAGATACGCTTGATCAACGTTACTAGATGCAAGCAATACATCATGAAGGGGATTGGCAGGTCTAGGAGGCATGATGAATGAAGAAGAAGATAAAGAAAGATTATAATCAAAGAAGATAAGCAAAATATTTCCATGTATTATGAAAAATGAAGAATATCGAAAGTGGAAAAATTTAAGTGAAGATAAGTGGTCGCTTATTGATATTGCCTAAAATGATCATACATTTAGACGCAATATCATTCTAAAATGTAAAGTTTTTAATTGTAATTTCCTTATTTTTAGTTGTAATAGTTAAATAAATAAGTGCGAAGATGAAAGACGAAGATCGCTCGAAAATGAAGTAGTTAAAGACGAAAACAAAGATTTGAAAGACGAAAACGTCCAAAGCACTCAAACGTACAAGTTAAACTCCAAGTGGTACTATTTATCGATAAACAACGTCTAAATTTTGACAAGAGTACAAGCCGTGAAACGCAAAGTACAAGATTTTAAAGCGTATGAAAAGGCATTCTAAAAATTGGAATCGAGACATAAACCGAGCATCAACGTACAAGTCAATGGAGCTAAAATTACAAGTCAACTATGCACAAGAAGATAATATAATATATGTATAATTAATATAAATTATATAAATTATATTTATATATATTATATGTCGACATGTAGCAAGTTAAATTGAGAATGGGAGCCAGCTAACATTCAATAATCAATGGTAACAAAGTGAACATTTGTGTGCAATTTTTGGGCTATATATAGCGAGAGCACAGAGAAGGAAATTACACCATTTTTACATATCCATTCTCAATCTCTGTCTCTCTATAATATATTTATATTTATATTTATTATTTTAAGTTTAAATTAAGTTTAGTTTGGTTATTGTAACGTTTAATTTACGGGTTTAAGTCGGAGCTCTGTCCGTGTAACACTACGCTAATAATATCGCTTTTTACCGTTCCAACTCGCTGTAAGTCTCCATGTCCCAACTTTATTTTCACGTATCGTTATTATCGCTATTATTACTATTGTTATTGTTATTATTATTATTGTTGTTGTTATTTTTATTGTTATCATAATATTTATTATTATCGTCGTTATTATCGTTATTTATTATTATTATTGTTACCGTTTTTTATTATTATTATTATTATTATTGTACCCATGTCCACTTTATATAATTTATATTTTTATACCGTTATAATGTCCAACTAAATACCCATAGTTGTGACTAAAATGTAGAACCTCTGTACAAATGGACTGAATCATTTATAATACTACGATGTAACTTTGACTATTTTTAACATTGAGTTTAGTCACCGACCCATTGTTATATAATTTAATATTTTCACCCATATCACATAATTTATTAAATTAATAAGCGAAAGTTAATTAAATTTACATAAATTGCGCTTCAACACCTCAGTGATCTAGACGGACATATGGACAAATTATTGACAACAATTTAGAAGTGTGATTCGGTGGTTTGGGTAATATTATAGTTTATATAATCGTGTAATTATAAAAAGGGAAGACCGTTATAATTTTGGTATTAGCGAAAGTTAAAACTAGATTAAATCTCAATTTGAATAGTTAGGGTATAATTTAATTCGCTAAAACAAGATCTAGCGAAAGTTAGATTTAATTTTAGTTAGTTAAATCTTTATAAATCAAAAGATAAAATATAAGGATATATATTAAAACATCGTAATCGGACTTAAAAACAATCCATAATTTAGAGGGGACATATTTTAGTAGCCACTACTTTACTTTATTTTAAATCTCACCAATTTCACTTTTTGCTACGTAGATAAATTTTAGTTACTTTTTACCGTATTACTTTTTACTATTTTACTATATTGCCATGAAAAACTTTATTTCTTCTATTTTGTCAAATTAGTATAAATTTTATTTTTATTTTCTTTAATTTAGTTATTTAATTTTAGTTAAATTTAAATTGCGTTTAGTAATAATTAAAGCCTAATCTAAAATCCCCCTGTTTTAATAGTTTAACTTTTAGCAATTAAAAATCTTGAAAATGCAATCTCCCTGTGGAACGAACCGGATTTACCAATGAACTATTACTATACGAATAGGACTAGTTACCTATATGTGTGAAATCAATCCGAAATCATAAAAACACCATATAATCACAACCAATTCGTGTAATAAAATAAATTCAAATCTGTTCAAAATAAAAGGACACGATCGCTAACATCAACTTTTTGGCGCCGCCGCCGAGGAAGTTGGCAGTTAAATAAATAGATAATTTTTTCTGATTTGTAGTAGTAGTTGGATTTGTACGTGGACTGGGTTATTGGAGCCAAACAGTACCCAATTATATTGGGACCAAACGAATCCTGCCCCCTACTGCATCTTTTGACTATTCGAAACGTGGCCAAAATCAGAAGAAAAATCTGTTTGTTTAAAGGTTTTTATCATTGTTTTTAGTTATTCGATCCTTTCGTGAAAATTCATTTTCAAGAAAGTTCAATGTTTATACACTTAGTGAATAAATCCTTCAAAACTACATACAATTTTGTAATTGTATGACCCGTTCAGGAAATCCTAAACTCGTTGCACTTAATCCAGAACCTGAAAGAGACTTGATCAAAAGATTAAAATAGGAATAACTAAAAAAATTAGGTAGTACTAGTAAACCGAAAACACCGAAAAATATCAAAAAATAAGTAGGAAACACTAGTGGTCTACCAGAAATCAAAACTGAACCTGAAACCATCGTCATTAAAGAAGAAATAGCTGAAGTAACACCTGATCCAAATGATCTACCAATCTAGAATACCAGACAAACTGCTCCCCCTCTCACTCTTGCACCTATAAGAAGACCTGAAATTGAGGCTGAAAACTGGGAAGTCAAGGGACAGTTTATGCACAAGGTACGTGAGAACCAATTCGACGGAAGACTTAATAATAATCCGATAGAACATCTAGAAGCTTTTGAAGATTTATGTGAACAGTACAAAACCAAAGATGTTTCTTCAGATGCATTTAAATTAAGAACTTTTCCATACTCGTTAATCGAAGACGCAAAAGCATGGTTGAAAGCATCAAAACCTGATTCTATCACAACTTTCAACGAATTAAGAGATAAATTCATTACCCGATTTTTCCCACCGGCAAAAGCCGAAAGACTTAGAACTGAAATCACCACTTTTAAACAAAAGTCAGATGAAACTCTTTATGATGCATGGGAAAGATTAAAAAGAATGTTACGAAATTGTCCGCAACACGGATTGCAAAAAGGGCAAATATGTAGTGACCCGAACTTTTCCATGTTTATATATATATTAAATGAAATTGTTATTTACATGATTAAGTGTTTCCAACATGTTAAGCAATCAAACTTGTTACGACTTGATTAATTGAAATAGGTTTCATATAGACAATTGACCACCCAAGTTGACTGGTGATTCACGAACGTTAAAACTTGTAAAAACTATACGATGACATATATATGGTTATATATATAGTTAACATGATTTTATTATAAGTATGTATCTCATTAGGTATTTTAACAATGAGTTATATACATAAAAATGAGACTATTAATTTAAGAAACTCGAAAATGATATATATAACGATTATCGTTATAACAACGTCTTACTAGGTACATATGAATCATATTAAGATATTGATACACTTAGTTAATTATGTTAAATGATAAGTAAATATATTATTAAGTGTATTAACAATGAAATACATATGTAAAAATAAGACTACTAACTTAATGATTTCGAAACGAGACATATATGTAACGATTATCGTTGTAACGACATTTAACTGTATATATATCATACTAAGATATATTATATATCATAATATCATGATAATATAACAATTTAACATCTCATTTGTTATAATAAACAATGGGTTAACAACATTCAACAAGATCGTTAACCTAAAGGTTTCAAAACAACATTTACATGTAACGACTAACGATGACTTAACGACTCAGTTAAAATGTATATACATGTAGTGTTTTAATATGTATTCATACACTTTTGAAAGACTTCAAGACACTTATCAAAATACTTCTACATAACAAAAATGCTTACAATTACATCCTCGTTCAGTTTCATCAACAATTCTACTCGTATGCACCCGTATTCGTACTCGTACAATACACAGCTTTTAGATGTATGTACTATTGGTATATACACTCCAATGATCAGATCTTAGCAGCCCATGTGAGTCACCTAACACATGTGGGAACCATCATTTGGCAACTAGCATGAAATATCTCATAAAATTACAAAAATATGAGTAATCATTCATGACTTATTTACATGAAAACAAAATTACATATCCTTTATATCTAATTCATACACCAACGACCAAAAACACCTATAAACACTTTCATTCTTCAATTTTCTTCATCTAATTGATCTCTCTCAAGTCTATCTTCAAGTTCTAAGTGTTCTTCATAAATTCCAAAAGTTCTAGTTTCATAAAATCAAGAATACTTCCAAGATTGCAAGTTTACTTCCAAGTTTTCTAAATCCATTCCAAGTAATCATCCAAGATCAAGAAACCTTTGTTACTTACAGTAGGTTATCTTTCTAATACAAGGTAATAATCATATTCAAACTTTAATTCAATTTCTATAACTATAACAATCTTATTTCGAGTGGAAATCTTACTTGAAATTGTTTTCGTGTCATGATTCTGGTTCAAGAACTTTCAAGCCATCCAAGGATCCTTTGAAGCTAGATCTATTTTTATCATTTCCAGTAGGTTTATCCAAGGAACTTGAGGTAGTAATGATGTTCATAACATCATTCAATTCATATATATAAAGCTATCTTATTCGAAGGTTTAAACTTGTAATCACTAGAACATAGTTTAGTTAATTCTAAACTTGTTCGCAAATAAAAGTTAATCCTTCTAACTTGACTTTTAAAATCAACTAAACACATGTTCTATATCTATATCATATGCTAACTTAATGATTTAAAACTTGGAAACACGAAAAACACCGTAAAATCAGATTTACGCCGTCGTAGTAACACCGCGGGCTGTTTTGGGTTAGTTAATTAAAAACTATGATAAACTTTGATTTAAAAGTTGTTATTCTGGGAAAATGATTTTTATTATGAACATGAAACTATATGCAAAAATTATGGTTAAACTCAAAGTGGAAGTATGTTTTCTAAAATGGTCATCTAGACGTCGTTCTTTCGACTGAAATGACTACCTTTACAAAAACGACTTGTAACTTATTTTTCCGACTATAAACCTATACTTTTTCTGTTTAGATTCATAAAATAGAGTTTAATATGAAACCATAGCAATTTTATTCACTCAAAACGAATTTTAAATGAAGAAGTTATGGGTAAAACAAGATTGGATAATTTTTCTCATTTTAGCTACGTGAAAATTGGTAACAAATCTATTTCAACCATAAATTAATCAACTAGTATTGTATATTATGTAATCTTGAGATACCATAGACACGTATACAATGTTTCGACCTATCATGTCGACACATCTATATATATTTCGGAACAACCATAGACACTCTATATGTGAATGTTGGAGTTAGCTATACAGGGTTGAGGTTGATTCCAAAATATATATAGTTTGAGATGTGATCAATACTGAGATACGTATACACTGGGTCGTGGATTGATTCAAGATAATTTTTATCGATTTATTTCTGTACATCTAACTGTGGACAACTAGTTGTAGGTTCCTAACGAGGACAGCTGACTTAATAAACTTAAAACATCAAAATATATTAAAAGTATTGTAAATATATTTTGAACATACTTTGATATATATGTATATATTGTTATAGGTTCGTGAATCAACCAGTGGCCAAGTCTTAATTCCCGATGAAGTAAAAATCTGTGAAAGTGAGTTATAGTCCCACTTTTAAAATCTAATATTTTTGGGATGAGAATACATGCAGGTTTTATAAATGATTTACAAAATAGACACAAGTACGTGAAACTACATTCTATGGTTGAATTATCGAAATCGAATATGCCCCTTTTTATTAAGTCTGGTAATCTAAGAATTAGGGAACATACACCCTAATTGACGCGAATCCTAAAGATAGATCTATTGGGCCTAACAAACCCCATCCAAAGTACCGGATGCTTTAGTACTTCGAAATTTATATCATATCCGAAGGGTGTCCCGGAATGATGGGGATATTCTTATATATGCATCTTGTTAATGTCGGTTACCAGGTGTTCACCATATGAATGATTTTTTTCTCTCTATGTATGGGATGTATATTGAAATATGAAATCTTGTGGTCTATTGTTACGATTTGATATATATAGGTTAAACCTATAACTCACCAACATTTTTTGTTGACGTTTAAAGCATGTTTATTCTCAGGTGAATATTAAGAGCTTCCGCTGTTGCATACTAAAATAAGGACAAGATTTGGAGTCCATGTTTGTATGATATTATGTAAAAACTGCATTCAAGAAACATATGTAGATGTAATATATTTCTATTGTAAACCATTATGTAATGGTCGTGTGTAAACAATATATTTTAGATTATCATTATTTGATAATCTACGTAATGCTTTTGAAACCTTTATTGATAAAATAAAGGTTATGGTTGTTTTAAAAATGAATGCAGTCTTTGAAAAATGTCTCATATAGAGGTCAAAACCTCGCAACGAAATCAATTAATATGGAACGTTTATAATCAATATGAACGGGACATTTCAGTTGGTATTCGAGCGTTGGTCTTAGAGAACCAGAAAATTTGCATTAGTGTGTCTTATTGAGTTTGTTAGGATGCATTAGTGAGTCTGGACTTCGACCGTGTTTTCTTTAAAAATGATTGCTTAATATTTTTGTTGGAAACTATATATTATTAACATGTATATATTATGTGATATATTAATCTCTTAACATGTTTGATATTGTGTGATAGATGTCTACCTCTAGCACAAATCCCATTGACTCACCTAATAATAACGAAGAGTCGAATATATATTGGACTGATTCACAAGTTCCCGAAGAAGAACCGGAAGAAGAATCAGAACCGGAAGAGGAGGAACCGGAGGAGGAAATAGAACCGGTGGGGGAAATAATAAAACGGTTAAGTAAAAGAAAATCCTCAACCAACCGACCAAGGTTAATTATGGTCAATGGTGTTTCCGCCAAGGAAGCAAAATATTGGGAGGATTACCAATTCTCCGATGAATCGAATTCCGATGAGAATTCCGATGATGTTATAGAAATTACCCCAACTGAATTTAAAAAGGCAAAAGAAAATAATAAGGGAAAGGGCATAAAAATAGAGAAATCTAATTCCAACCCCGATGACCTTTATATTTATCGTCAACCCCCGAAGCCCTTAAGTTGTAACAATGACCCGGGAACCTCTAAACCACCAGGTTTTTCTAAACCGTAGTGGAAAACGACAGCTCGTATTAGGGGAACATCATATATCCTTAGAAACTTGGCAAAACGAACCAAAACCAAAGAAGAAGAAACGAGCCAGTCGGAATAAGATAGTTGTATTCGTGTGGTGTAATATATGTAATATAGTGTGCTTATGCTTTATGATATATGTAAAAATTGCTTGTATTAATAAGTATTTTTTTTTATGAATTTAACTCTTGTCTATTTTACAGTATAAAAACACAAAATGGATAGACAACCCAATATTTTAAGAGACCTACCCGGAGACATGATTGATGAAATCTTGTCTAGAGTCGGTCAGAATTCTTCGGCACAACTATTTACGGCGAAATCAGTTTGTAAGACATTCGAAGAACGTTCCAAGAATGTCTTGGTTTATAAGAGACTTTCGTTTGAAAGATGAGGGATATCACATTGGGAAACCCATAAGTTACGATGTGTTTACTTTGACGCATATATTGCGGGGAACCCAAATGCAATTTTACGCAACGGGTTAAGAAATTATTTTGACTCAATGTATCCGAATATATGACTTCATGATTTAGAAAAAGCGGCTAACATGCAACATAAAGAAGCATGATATGCTTACGGGTTAGTAATGTTCGCTTCTCACCAAAGTGAGAAAAAGAACATCGGGCTACAACTAGTAAACAAAACATTCCCACAAGTAACGGAGTTGGTAATTGGGGTAAGAAATGAGGTTTTTAGGTTATTACGAGACTGTTAGTCATTACGTAACCCTCGTCCCTTTAACGACGTTACAACACGCTGTCTTATCAACGGCCATAACGGTTATGTTCCACAAGACCAAGGATGGGAAGTAGTCCTAGTAAAACCAGAATGCATGACTTTTTTCTGGACGTATGAATTACGTGTCTTTATTGCCTTTGCTGAACGACTTGTGTACTAGCTAGAATTATCTTCACAACTATCTTGTATCAAAGTTATTGTGTGCTATATTTCATGCTTTATGTAAAATAAGCGGTATTGTAAGTTTGTAAAATATTGTATAAAAGTTGGAACGCGAAATATTATTATAATCAGTTTTTCATATAGAATTGTAGTAGTTGAATTGTATATTAGCTACTAAGTATGAACTTAACGGGTAGGTACTACCTGAATTTAAACTTATAAAACGCTAATATGAAGAAAAAGCTTTTATAAATGAGTTCATATTATGCTACGAAATACTATTAACTACTCTTAATATTCTGTATGATTAACTTGTTCCATTTGACTATTTTGAAGGAAATGGCACCGACTACTCGACACACCGTGAATATGAATGAAGAGGAATTCTGTACTTTTCTAGCTTCAAACATAGTCGCGGTACAGGCTGCGCTACATACCAACAATAATCTTGGATCTAGCAGTACAGGAAATCGTGTAGGATGCACCTACAAAGAATTCACTGCCTGCAAACCTTTGGAATTTGATGGAACCGAAGGACCGATCGGATTGAAACGGTGGATCGAGAAGGTCAAATCGGTGTTTGCCATAAGTAAGTGTACTGAAGAGGACAAAGTGAAGTACGCTACGCATACCTTCACAGGTTCTGCGTTAACATGGTCGAATACCTATCTAGAGCAAGTGGGACAAGATGATGCGTACGCACTACCGTGGTCAGCATTCAAGCACTTGATGAACGAGAAGTACCGTCCCAGAACCGAGGTCAATGAGCTCAAGACAGAACTTAGAGGGTTACGAACCCAAGGATTTGATATTACCACGTACGAAAGACGATTCACAGAATTGTGCCTATTGTGTCCGGGAGCGTTCGAAGATGAGGAAGAGAAGATCGACGTGTTTGTGAAAGGATTACCGGAAAGAATCCAAGAAGATATAAGTTCACACGAGCCCGCCTCCATACAACATGCATGTAGAATGGCTCACAAACTAGTGAACCAGATTGAGGAAAGAATTAAAGAACAGACGGCTGAAGAGGCCAATGTGAAGCAAGTCAAAAGAAAGTGGGAGGAAAATGGTGATAAGAATCACCAATACAACAACAACAGCAATTACAATAATAATCGCAACAATTATCCCAACAATCGCAACATCAATTGCAACTACAACAAACGGCCCAACAACAACAACAACAACAACAACAACAACAACAACAACAACAACAACAACAACAACAGCAACTACAACAATCATCCCAACAACAATAACAACCACAACAACAACAACAATCAGAAGCAGCTATGCCAAAGGTGTGAAAAGTATCACTCGGGGTTCTGCACCAAATTTTGAAACAAGTGTAAAAGAAATGGTGATAGCGCGGCGAAGTGTGAGGTCTACGGACCAGGGGTTAACAGAACGAAAGGAACAAATGGTGTCGGAACGAGTAATGGCGGAGCAAGTAGTGTCGGAGTAAGTTATGCCAATGTAGTTTGTTATAAATGTAGAAAATCGGGTCACATTATTAGAAATTGCCCGAACCAGGAGAACACGAATGGACAAGGACGCGGAAGAGTTTTCAATATTAATGCGGCAGAGGCACAGGAAGACCCGGAGCTTGTTACGGGTACGTTTCTTATTGACAATAAATCTGCTTACGTTTTATTTGATTCGGGTGCGGATAGAAGCTATATGAGTAGAGATTTTTGTGCTAAATTAAGTTGTCCATTGACACCATTGGATAGTAAATTTTTACTCGAATTAGCAAACGGTAAATTAATTTCAGCAGATAATATATGCCGGAATCGAGAAATTAAACTGGGTAGCGAAATATTTAAGATTGATTTGATACCAGTAGAGTTAGGGAGTTTTGATGTAATAGTTGGCATGGACTGGCTGAAGATGGTGAAAGCAGAGATCGTATGTTATAAAAATGCAATTCGCATTGTACGAGAAGAAGGAGAACCCTTAATGGTGTACGGAGAAAAGGGCAACATGAAGCTACATCTTATTAGTAATTTGAAGGCACAAAAACTAATAAGAAAAGGTTGCTATGCTGTTCTAGCACACGTCGAGAAAGTACAAACTGAAGAAAAGAGCATCAATGATGTTCCCGTCACAAAAGAATTTCCCGATGTATTTCCGAAAGAATTACCGGGACTACCTACACATCGATCTGTTGAATTTCAACTAGATCTTGTACCAGGAGCTGCACCAATAGCTTGTGCTCCTTATAGACTCGTACCCAGCAAGATGAAAGAACTGCAAAGCCAACTACAAGAACTATTAGAATGTGGTTTCATTCGACCAAGCACATCACCATGGGGAGCTCCTGTTTTGTTTGTCAAGAAGAAGGATGGTACATTTAGGTTGTGTATTGACTACAGAGAGTTGAACAAACTTACCATCAAAAGCCGTTATCCACTGCCGAGAATTGACGACTTATTTGATCAACTACAAGGCTCGTTGTTTTATTCGAAGATCGATTTACATTCTGGATATCATCAAATGCGAGTAAAGGAGGATGATATTCCAAAAACTGATTTTAGGACGCGTTATGGTCATTACGAGTTTATGGTTATGCCATTTGGATTGACTAACGCACCAGCTGTGTTCATGGACCTTATGAACCGAGTGTGTGGGCCATATCTTGACAAGTTTGTCATTGTTTTCATCGATGACATACTTATTTACTCAAAGAATGATCAAGAGCACGAAGAACATTTGAGAAAAGTGCTAGAAGTATTGAGGAAAGAAAAACTGTACGCTAAGTTTTCAAAGTGTGCATTTTGGTTGGAAGAAGTTCAATTCCTCGGTCACATAGTGAACAAAGAAGGTATCCAGGTGGACCCGGTAAAGATCAAAACCGTTGAAAAGTGGGAAACCCCAAAAACTCCGAAGCATATTCGTCAATTTTTAGGATTGGCTGGTTACTACAGAAGATTCATCCAAGATTTCTCCAAAATAGCAAAACCCTTGACTGCATTAACGCATAAAGGGAAGAAATTTAAATGGAAGGATGAACAATAAAAGGCGTTTCAATTATTGAAGAAAAAGCTAACTACGGCACCTATATTGTCATTGCCTGAAGGGAATGATGATTTTGTAATTTATTGTGACGCATCAAAGCAAGGTCTCGGTTGTGTATTAATGCAACGGATGAAGGTGATTGCTTATGCGTCTAGACAATTGAAGATTCACGAGCAAAATTATACGACGCATGATTTGGAATTAGGCGCGGTTGTTTTTGCATTAAAGACTTGGAGGAACTACTTATATGGGGTCAAAAGTATTATATATACCGAACACAAAAGTCTTCAACACATATTTAATCAGAAACAACTGAATATGAGGCAGCTTAGGTGGATTGAATTGTTGAATGATTACGACTTTGAGATTCGTTACCACCCGGGGAAGGCAAATGTGGTAGCCGACGCCTTGAGCAGAAAGGACAGAGAACCCATTCGAGTAAAATCTATGAATATAATGATTCACACTAACCTTACTACTCAAATAAAGGAGGCGCAACAAGGAGTGTTAAAAGAGGGAAATTTAAAGGATGAAATACCCAAAGGATCAGAGAAGCATCTTAATATTCGAGAAGACGGAACTCGGTATAGGGCTGAAAGAATTTGGGTACCAAAATTTGGAAATATGAGAGAAATGGTACTTAGAGAAGTTCATAAAACCATATACCAATACATCCTGGAACGCGGAAGATGTACAAGGATCTCAAGAAACATTTTTGGTGGCCGGGTATGATAGCCGATGTTGCTAAATACGTAGGAGAATGTTTGACGTGTTCTAAAGTCAAAGCTGTGCATCAGAAACCATCAGGTCTACTTCAACAATCCGAAATCCCGGAATGGAAATGGGAAAACATTACCATGGATTTCATTACTAAATTTCCAAGGACTGCAAGTGGTTATGATACTATTTGGGTAATAGTTGATCGTCTCACCAAGTCAGCACACTTCCTGCCAATAAGAGAAGATGATAAGATGGAGAAGTTAGCACGACTGTATTTGAAGGAAGTCATCTCCAGACATGGAATACCAATCTCTATTATCTCTGATAGGGATGGCAGATTTATTTCAAGATTCTGGCAGACATTACAGCAAGCATTGGGAACTCGTCTAGACATGAGTACTTCCTATCATCCATAAACTAATGGGCAGAGCGAAAGGACGATACAAACGCTTGAAGACATGCTACGAGCTTGTGTTATTGATTTCGGAAACTGTTGGGATCGACATCTACCGTTAGCAAAATTTTCCTACAACAACAGCTATCATTCAAGCATTGAGATGGCGCCGTTTGAAGCACTTTATGGTAGAAAGTGCAGGTCTCCGATTTGTTGGAGTGAAGTGGGGGATAGACAGATTACAGGTCGGGAGATAATACAAGAAACTACCGAGAAGATCATCCAAATTCAACAACGGTTGAAAACCGCCCAAAGTCGACAAAAGAGCTACGCCGACATTAAAAGAAAAGACATAGAATTTGAAATTGGAGAAATGGTCATGCTTAAGGTTGCACCTTGGAAAGGTGTTGTTCGATTTGGTAAACGGGGGAAATTAAATCCAAGGTATATTGGACCATTCAAGATTATTGATCGTGTCGGACCAGTAGCTTACCGAATTGAGTTACCTCAACAACTTGCGAATGTACATAACACTTTCCACGTCTCGAATTTGAAGAAATGTTTTGCTAAAGAAGATCTCACTATTCCGTTGGATGAAATCCAAATCAATGAAAAACTTCAATTCATTGAAGAACCCGTCGAAATAATGGATCGTGAGGTTAAGAGACTTAAACAAAACAAGATACCGATTGTTAAGGTTCGATGGAATGCTCGTAGAGGACCTGAGTTCACCTGGGAGCGTGAAGATCAGATGAAGAAGAAATACCCGCATTTATTTCCAGAAGATACGTCAACACCTCCAACTGCATAAAATTTCGGGACGAAATTTATTTAACGGGTAGGTACTGTAGTGACCCGAACTTTTCCATGTTTATATATATATTAAATAAAATTATTATTTACATGATTAAGTGTTTCCAACATGTTAAGCAATCAAACTTGTTAAGACTTGATTAATTGAAATAGGTTTCATATAGACAATTGACCACCCAAGTTGACCGGTGATTCACGAACGTTAAAACTTGTAAAAACTATACGACAACATATATATGGTTATATATATAGTTAACATGATTTTATTATAAGTATGTATCTCATTAGGTATTTTAACAATGAGTTATATACATAAAAATTAGACTATTAATTTAAGAAACTCGAAAACGATATATATAACGATTATCGTTATAACTACGTCTTACTAGGTACATATGAATCATATTAAGATATTGTTACACTTGGTTAATTATGTTAAATGATAAGTAAATATATTATTAAGTGTATTAACAATGAAACACATATGTAAAAATAAGACTACTAACTTAATGATTTCGAAACGAGACATATATGTAACGATTATCGTTGTAACGTCATTTAACTGTATATACATCATACTAAGATATATTATATATATCATAATATCATGATAATATAACAATTTAACATCTCATTTGTTATAATAAATAATGGGTTAACGACATTCAACAAGATCGTTAACCTAAAGGTTTCAAAACAACATTTACATGTAACGACTAACGATGACTTAACGACTCAGTTAAAATGTATATATACATGTAGTGTTTTAATATGTATTCATACACTTTTGAAAGACTTCAAGACACTTATCAAAATACTTCTACGTAACAAAAATGCTTACAATTACATCCTCGTTCAGTTTCATCAACAATTCTACTCGTATGCACCCGTATTCGTACTCGTACAATACACAGCTTTTAGATGTATGTACTATTGGTATATACACTCCAATGATCAGCTCTTAGCAGCCCATGTGAGTCACCTAACACATGTGGAAACCATCATTTGGCAACTAGTATGAAATATCTCATAAAATTACAAAAATATGAGTAATCATTCATGACTTATTTACATGAAAACAAAATTACATATCCTTTATATCTAATCCATACACCAACGACCAAAAATACCTACAAACACTTTCATTCTTCAATTTTCTTCATCTAATTGATCTCTCTCAAGTCTATCTTCAAGTTCTAAGTGTTCTTTATAAATTCCAAAAGTTCTAGTTTCATAAAATCAAGAATACTTCCAAGATTGCAAGTTTACTTCCAAGTTTTCTAAATCCATTCCAAGTAATCATCCAAGATCAAGAAACCTTTGTTACTTATAGTAGGTTATCTTTCTAATACAAGGTAATAATCATATTCAAACTTTAATTCAATTTCTATAACTATAACAATCTTATTTCGAGTGGAAATCTTACTTGAAATTGTTTTCGTGTCATGATTCTGCTTCAAGAACTTTCAAGCCATCCAAGGATCCTTTGAAGCTAGATCTATTTTTCTCATTTCCAGTAGGTTTATCCAAGGAACTTGAGGTAGTAATGATGTTCATAACATTATTCAATTCATACATATAAAGCTATCTTATTCGAAGGTTTAAACTTGTAATCACTAGAACATAGTTTAGTTAATTATAAACTTGTTCGCAAATAAAAGTTAATCCTTCTAACTTGACTTTTAAAATCAACTAAACACATGTTCTATATCTATATGATATGCTAACTTAATGATTTAAAACCTGAAAACACGAAAAACACCGTAAAATCGGATTTACGCCGTCGTAGTAACACCGCGGGCTGTTTTGGGTTAGTTAATTAAAAACTATGATAAACTTTGATTTAAAAGTTGTTATTCTGGGAAAATGATTTTTATTATGAACATGAAACTATATCCAAAAATTATGGTTAAACTTAAAGTGGAAGTATGTTTTCTAAAATGGTCATCTAGATGTCGTTCTTTCGACTGAAATGACTACCTTTACAAAAACAACTTGTAACTTATTTTTCCGACTATAAACCTATACTTTTTCTGTTTAGATTCATAAAATAGAGTTTAATATGAAACCATAGCAATTTGATTCACTCAAAACGGATTTAAAATGAAGAAGTTATGGGTAAAACAAGATTGGATAATTTTTCTCATTTTAGCTACGTGAAAATTGGTAACAAATCTATTCCAACCATAACTTAATCAACTTGTATTGTATATTATGTAATCTTGAGATACCATAGACACGTATACAATGTTTCGACCTATCATGTCGACACATCTATATATATTTCGGAACAACCATAGACACTCTATATGTGAATGTTGGAGTTAGCTATACATGGTTGAGGTTGATTCCAAAATATATATAGTTTGAGTTGTGATCAATACTGAGATACGTATACACTGGGTCATGGATTGATTCAAGATAATATTTATCGATTTATTTCTGTACATATAACCGTGGACAACTAGTTGTAGGTTACTAACGAGGACAGCTGACTTAATAAACTTAAAACATCAAAATATATTAAAAGTGTTGTAAATATATTTTGAACATACTTTGATATATATGTAGATATTGTTATAGGTTCGTGAATCAACCAGTGGCCAAGTCTTACTTCCCGACGAATTAAAAATCTGTGAAAGTGAGTTATAGTCCCACTTTTAAAATCTAATATTTTTGAGATGAGAATACATGCAGGTTTTATAAATGATTTACAAAATAGACACAAGTACGTGAAACTACATTCTATGGTTGAATTATCGAAATCGAATATGCCCCTTTTTATTAAGTCTGGTAATCTAAGAATTAGGGAACAGACACCCTAATTGACGCGAATCCTAAAGATAGATCTATTGGGCCTAACAAACCCCATCTAAAGTACCGGATGATTTAGTACTTCGAAATTTATATCATATCCGAAGGGTGTCCCGGAATGATGGGGATATTCTTATATATGCATCTTGTTAATGTCGGTTACCAGGTGTTCACCATATGAATGATTTTTTTCTCTCTATGTATGGGATGTATATTGAAATATGAAATCTTGTGGTCTATTGTTACGATTTGATATATATAGGTTAAACCTATAACTCACCAACATTTTTTGTTGACGTTTAAAGCATGTTTATTCTCAGGTGAATATTAAGAGCTTCCGCTGTTGCATACTAAAATAAGGACAAGATTTGGAGTCCATGTTTGTATGATATTATGTAAAAGCTGCATTCAAGAAACATATGTCGATGTAATATATTTCTATTGTAAACCATTATGTAATGGTCGTGTGTACACAGTATATTTTAGATTATCATTATTTGATAATCTACGTAATGCTTTTGAAACCTTTATTGATAAAATAAAGGTTATGGTTGTTTTAAAAATGAATGCAGTCTTTGAAAAACGTCTCATATAGAGGTCAAAACCTCGCAACGAAATCAATTAATATGGAACGTTTATAATCAATATGAACGGGACATTTCAAAATAGTACAAACTTTTTATCATGGTATTGATGAACATACTCTTGGTATATTAGATTCAGCCGCTGGAGGAGTATTTATGTACAAATCACCTAATCAAGAGTATGACATGTTAGAAGACATGCCAGTTCATACTTTTGAATGGACACCGTCTCGAGATCAACAACCTAGAAGGACGGTGGCAAGCCTTGAAGAAAATGAAGATAACAACACAACCATAGCTTCACTATCGAATCAATTTAAAAAGTTTGGAAGAGAAATAGAGAAACTAAATTCAACAGGTTTAGCATTGCAAGTAGGATGTGAAATCTGTGGACAACCACATTTCACGAAAGATTGTGATATCAATGATCGGCCAATTAACTCAGTAGCACAAGTTAATTTTATGTCCAATCAAAGACAAGGCAATTTTCAAGGAGGGAATTCTAATTATCCACCTGCAAACCCAGGATATCAAAACCCGAAGAATTTTGCTTTTTAAAGAAATGGACCACCTGGCTTCTTCAATAGAAACCAACCTCCATTTCCACCTCAACAAAATTTCCAACAATTACCGTATCAACAACAAAATCATAACACGCAACCAGTAGAGAAGAAATCTAACTTTGAAGAAGTTATGATGAATTTTGTCAAAAGTCATTCAGAAATGAATGAGCAAGTGAAGAGACAATTACATCATTCCCAAACGGAAAACGAGCAAGTACAAAGGAATCATCAATCATCAATTCAAAACCTTGAAAGAGATATGGGAAGAATATCCCAATTGCTTGCTGAAAGGCAATCGGGCACTTTACCATCCAACACGCAACAAAACCCTAAGGGTAAGGAAACTCAAAATTCAAGTAATATTTCACAAGTTAATTCTATCACTACGCGAACTGGGTTAACCATTAACCCAGATATTCCAAAGCCTCTCACTCCTATTCATGTTTCACAAGAAAACGAACCTGTGGTGGAAGAAAATACGACGCAAACCACAAGTGCACCAAAGACTCAAAATCAACCACCATTGAAGGTATACAAACCTCCAATTCCATATCCGCAACGTTTGAAGAAAGATAAATTAGAAGCACAATACAACAAATTTGCTGACATGATTAAGCAATTTTGTATAAATGTACCGCTTGTAGATGTTCTTGCGGGTATGCCGAATTATGGAAGATTTATCAAAGATCTCATAGCTGACAAAGGAAAATATGCAGAAGTTTCAACCACATTCCTTAATGAGGAATGCTCAGCAATTTTACAAAGAAAAATATGCCACCAAAACTTGGAGATCCTAGAAGTTTCATCATTCCTTGTCTAATGGGAGATTCAGTGATGTACGATGCATTAGCTGATTTAGGAGCGAGAATTAACCTTATGCCTCACTCCTTGTACTTAAAATTGAACTTAGGTGATTTAAAACCAACCAGGATGTGTATACGATTAGCTGATAGAACTTACAACTATCCTATTGGCATTGCTGAAAACCTACCGGTTAAAGTAAATCACTTAATCTTTCCTGCTGATTTCGTTGTTCTTGAAATGGAAGAAGATAGTAAGGTTCCCCTAATTCTAGGGCATCCCTTTTTAAATACTGCAGACGCAATTGTGGGCGTAAAAGAGAAAAATCTCAGCTTAGGTCTGGGGGAGGATAGAATTATATTGAACATAGATAAGGCTATGAAACACCCTATGTCTCCTGATGATGAATGTTTCCAAATAGACATTGTTGATTATTGTATTGAGGAAGAACTACAAGAACTATTAAATATCGACACCTCAGATTTCACCCCGATGGGTGAAGGTGAAGATTTAGACGAGCTGTTGAAGGTATTCACTGATGAAGAATACGTAGAAGAAGAAATTCTCGGGGAAGATGAACCTTTTGAAGAAATTACCGATGTAATAGGTTTCGGATAAAATCTTCCTTGGAAGAACAACCCACCTTGGAGCTTAAAGAACTCCTGGAACATTTGGAGTATGCTTATCTCCAAGGAACGTCACAATTACCCGTTATAATTTCATCAAAACTTTCCAATGACGAAAAGGGTAGGTTAATGTCTGTTTTAAAAATCCACAAAAAGGCAATTGCCTGGAAAACAACTGATATCCCTGGGATTAACCCTGATTATTGTAATCATAAAATCCTAATGGAAGAAGATTTTAAACTCGTGGTACAAAGTCAACGGAGGTTAAACCCTAACATGAAAGAAGTTGTCAAAAAATAGGTTATCAAATTACTTGATGCCGGGTTAATTTACCCTATATCCGATAGCCCGTGGGTAAGTCTTGTGCAAGTAGTACCTAAAAAAGGGGGTACGACTGTTATTCTAAATGATAAAGACGAACTCGTTCCTACAAGAACAGTCACTGGGTGGAGAGTCTGTATAGACTATCGTCGTCTAAATGACACTACAAGGAAAGATCATTTCCCGCTACCATTTATCGACCAAATGCTAGAACGTTTGGCGGGAAAAGATTACTACTGTTTCCTTGATGGATTCTCCGGTAATTTTCAAATTCCAATTGATCCAAAAGACCAAGACAAGACCACATTTACTTGTCCATTTGGTACTTTTGCCTACCTACGAATGCCATTCGGATTATGCAACGCACCAGGTACCTTCCAAAGGTGTATGATGGCAATTTTTCATGACATGATTGAAGAAAGTATAGAAGCCTTTATGGACAATTTCTCTGTTTTTGGAAACTTCTTCAACTCATGTCTCTCAAACCTTGAACGAATGCTAATTCGTTGTGAAGAATCAAATCTTGTTTTAAACTGGGAGAAATGCCACTTCATGGTGAAAGAAGGCATTGTTTTAGGACACAAGATTTCTCGAGCTGGAATGGAAGTAGATAAAGCTAAGATTGATGTTATTTCAAAACTTCCTCCTCCAACCAATGTTAACGGAATTCGTAGTTTCCTTGGTCGTGCGGGATTCTATCGGCGATTCATAAAGGACTTTTCCAAATCGCTCGACCTATGACTAAACTTCTTGAGAAAGACTGTACATTCAATTTCAACGACGAATGTCTAAATGCTTTCTCCATTCTGAAATAGAAACTTACGAATGCACCCATTATGTTATCACTCAACTGGTCCAAACCTTTCGAGCTAATGTGTGATGCTAGTGATTTCGTGCTGGGAGCTGTTTTAGGTCAACGTCAAGATAACAAATTTCAACCAATCTACTACACAAGTAAAACACTTACAAGAGCTCAGTTGAATTACACAACTACTGAGAAGGAGCTTCTTGCAGTAGTTTTTGCTTTCAATAAGTTTAGATCTTTCCTAGTGTTATCTAAAACAATTGTTTATACCGATCATTCAGCCCTAAAGTACTTATTAAAAAAGCAAGATGCTAAACCTAGACTAATTCATTGGATTCTTCTCCTACAAGAATTCGACATTGAAATCAAGGATAAAAAGGGTGCTGAAAATCTCGCTGCGGATCACTTGTCCCGTCTTGAAAATCCTAACTTAAAAACACTCGACGAATCCGTTATTCACGACACTTTTCCAGACGAGTTCCTTATGAAAATTGAAACGGAAGAAGAAATTCCATGGTTTGCGGACTTTGCCAATTATCTAGCCGCATGAATTCTAGTTAAAAATCAAACTTATCAGCAAAAGAAGAAATTTTTCGCTGATCTGAAGTTTTACTTCTGGGAAAGCCCTAATCTCTTTCGTATAGGAGCCGATCAAGTTATTCGTCGATGTGTATATGGCAAAGAAGCGCAACAAATTCTAGGGCACTGTCATGAAGGACCAGCTGGTGGACATTTCGGACCAAGCTATACAGCTAAGAAGGTCTTTGACTCAGGTTTTTACTGGCCTACAATTTTCAAAGATTCACACAACATGGTGAAAACCTGTGACGCTTGTCAAAGATCTGGAAATATCTTCAAGTGAGACGAAATGCGACAACAAAGCATCCTAGTATGTGATAGTGTTCCAAATGAACATATATTTAGTCACAATATCATCCCAATATGTAAAGATTTTAGTTGCTATTGTTCTATTTTTATGTAATAATCGTTTAAATAAATAAGTATGAAGACAAAAGAAGAAAACGACGATTTGAAGACGCAAATGACCAAAAATCTCAAATGGACAAGTTACAATCCAAGTGGTTCCATTTATTGATGAAAAACGTATAAAATTTACAAGAGTACAAGCCGCGAAACGCAAAGTACAAAATATCTACGCGTACGAAAGGTTGTTCGAAAATCCGAAACTGGGAAATGAACCAACTATCAACGTACGACGCAACGGAGCTAAAATTACAAGTCTACTATGCACAAGAATATAATATATATATATATATATATATATATATATATATATATATATATATATATATATATATATATATATATATTATATATAATTATATATATTATATTATATATTATATATAATTATATATATTATTTTATATATTATATAAATCGAGCAGCCCACGTTTTAAATAAAGGATGGGTGCATGCCAGCCTGGCCATGCGATCGCATGGGAATAACAAGGGAAAGCCATGCGATCGCATGGCTCTCAAAGTGTGGTCAGGTCTATAAAAGGCCAGCAATTTCAGCCGAATAACACACACCAATATCATATCTCTCTCCCTCTGTATAATATATATATATATATATATATATATATATATATATATATATATATATATATATATATATATATATATATATATATATATATATTAGTTTAGTTTTATATTAGTTAGTTTGGGTAATGTAAAGGTTATTTTACGGGTTTGGAAGTCGAAGTTCTGTCCGTGTAACACTACGAGATAAATAATCATTGTAAGTTATGTTCTCCTTTTTAAATTAATGTTTCGTAACTAAGTTATTATTATGCTTATTTAAGCCGAAGTAATCGTGATGTTGGACTAAATATTAAAGACGGGGTTATTGGACTTTGGACCATAATTGGGGTTTGGACAAAAGACCGACACTTGTGGAAATTGGACTATGGGCTATTAATGGGCTTTATATTTGATTAACTAAATGATATCTCGTTAATTTAATATAAAGGTTACAATTTCACGTATCTATAAATAATCACATACACTCTATCGGATACGATGGGCGGGATATTTATAAATACTAATAATCGTTCATTTGACTGGACACGGGAATGGATTAATAGTCAATGGACTCATTAAAACAGGGGTGGATTACATTCAAGTGTAATTGGTGTAATTGTTAACAAAGTATTAAAACCTTGGATTACACGCAGTCGATAACCTGGTGTAATTATTAAACAAAGTATTAAAACCTTGTTACAGTTCGAATCCCTAATTAGTTGGAATATTTAACTTCGGGAATAAGGTTAATTTGTCGAGCATTTTATAATAATGACCGATGAAATCTTATAGGCAAAAACCATATAGGTATCAAATAATCCAGGACAAAGGACAATTAACCCAGGGTAATAAATTAAAATCAAAACCTCAGACATCATGATTACGGAAGTTTAAATAAGCATAATTATTTTATTTTATTTCTTATCGCAATTTTAATTATCGTCATTTAAATATTGTTACTTACTTTACGCAATTTAATTATCGTCATTTAGATTTACGTTTGACTTAAAATCGACAAACCGGTCATTAAACGGTAAAACCCCCTTTTAAAATAATAATAATACTACTAATATATATATATATATATATATATATATATATATATATATATATATATATATATATACAAATATAATTATAATTAAAATATAGTGTAAAATAAGTCGTCTCCCTGTGGAACGAACCGGACTTACAAAAAACTATACTACTCTACGATTAGGTACACTGCCTATAAGTGTTATAGCAAGGTTTAGGTATATCCCATCATTAAATTAATTAAAACTTGTATCATATTTCGTAGTATTTCGTAATAAAAATATATAGTATTTCGTACCCCTCCTCTCGTACATCAAGTTTTTGGCGTCGCTGCCGGGGATCGGTGAAAAACGCTATATTTATTATTACTATATTTTTGTAAAAATATATAATTTCTTATTTTATAAAAATATATTATTTTTGTAATAAGTTTTAAAAATATAAAAATAATATATATATATATATATATATATATATATATATATATATATATATATATATATATATATATATATATATATATATAAGAATTTTATTTATAAAATTAAAAAGTACTTTTATTTTTAAGATTTTAAAATATAAGTTTATTATATTTTATATAAATACTCTATAAATATTTTCTACAAAAATATATAAAAAAAACTGAAAATGCATTTTTTTGAACCTGCATAGCCATGCGACCGCATGGTTTTCTTGCCTAAACCCATGTGATCGCATGGGTGATCTGACACATCTGATCCTAGTACGCATTTAATACGGTTTAGGGTTTAATTAATTATTATTATTATTATTATTATTATTATTATTATTATTATTATTTAACCTAATTAGGGTTATAATTAATTTATTGTTTTTAAGTTTAGTTTTAATTTATTTTTAGTAATATTAAGTGTTATTATTATTATTAATTATATAGATTAATATTTTTATAAAATAATAATATAAAAATAATATTTTTATAAAAATTGTATTTTTATAACTTTAAGTTTTATGTTTAACTTTTGTATCTTTTTATTAGTTTAATTCATAATTTGTATATTTATCGTTCGTAACTAGTATTAAGTTATAGTTTTTGCCATAGTTATTTTATAATTCTAGATTTTTAGGCTTTGCTGTAAAATCCCTTAAGTGCTTTTTCTTTAGATTAAGATTTAGACGCTTTAGAATTTTACGACGTCGCTTATCACTTTAATATTTAATAGATTTTAGTGCATATTTAAGTAATTGCCCTTTTTCGTTTAGAATTCCTTTTAAGCTTTTCTTTCTTATCTTTGTTTTTCGACCTCTTATTTTTTTCGACGCTCTTTTTCTTTCTCATTTCTACGCTCTAGTTTTTAGGACATAGTTTTTTATCTTCTTTAAATTTCGACCAAAAATTATTTCAAGCGGTTAAATTGATAGACATCCAAAATTTTCTGGTTCGTAGTAATAGTTGGATTTGTTAGTGGCGAGTTGTGGGCTTCCGATTTAAAGGGTCCTGGCTACCTGCTGCATCTATTGGCTATTCGAAACGTGGGCAAAATCAGAAAAGTATATTAATTTGATAACTTATATAATTTTTATATTTATAACTAATAGGATAATTAGTAAATGCACCACATTGTAGCTAAAATTTGGTAATAAGTGCACTATGGAAAATTTCGAGAATATTTTGGAAACTTTTTTTGACATACGAAATCAATTTCATCAATACTCTCAAACGGGTGTTGATGACAATTCGTTCGGTCAATCTTGGATCACGAATGACGAAACAATAACTGGTTGTGAAATCTGTGGAGATTATCACTCAACATCGGAACGTTATTATTACGTTCCTATGGAAAATTATGCACCCATGGAACCTAAATGGAAGGATTATGAGGAATACAATTCAAATTGGGATTATTCCCAAGAATATATCCAAACTCAACAACCAGAGGACGAGGAAAATTATGTGTCTGAAAATTTATTAGATTATATGAAAATCAAACTCGAAGAATTTGACGCTCAAAATGAACAAATGAGAGAGTTTGCAAATAGGCAAGCTGAAACTCTATCAGACTACACACCTATTGATCTGAGGAGTCGTGTGCAAGAAAATCTCATATCATCGAATTTTGATGAATTCGAGAGCTCCGAAATCACCAATTATCCCGATGATACTTTTTATTCAGTTTTACCAATTTCACAACATACCGACACATTAGCCTCAACCGACAAAATCACCGATCCATCAATGAATGAAGAAGAAGTAAGGGTGACAAATTGGTACTCTTGGGAAAACGATAACATTGAAAATTTTACCACCGAGACCAAAGTGGAGGGACCGATAAGAACCGTTAAATAAGAAGAATTTGCTTCGATCCCGAAATTCACCATTCCACAACCTTCCAACCCAATATTCTCAATAGACGAGTCATCTACCAAAGATGAACTATGAGCTGTAATAGATATTGACACCTCGGATTCCACCTAATTGGGTAATAGAGGTGAAACCTTTGATCCCGAGAATGAAAGGAAGAAAATGTTAGGAATTGTCCACCCTATAGAAATATGTATGTCGGTGTATAACGATCCATTTAACCAAGAACCAGAAAAGAGACATATCCATTTACTAAAAGCTACACTTAAAAAAGAATTAAGTAGTGACGATCGGGTGGGTCTAAACATTAAACCCATAGATATATTATACACCACCCGAGATGTAAATAACTGGATCACTATTTTAATTCTTGGAACTTATTCTACCGACTTCACATGTCGTCAGCTAAGTGTGGGGAAGTCTAACCCCACTTAACGTTAAATTCGGGGTTCGGGTTAGTGCATAACTCGTTAATAAAAATGCATGATAAATTAGGGTAAAAGACGTATTTTCATAGATTAGCAAACAGTTCAGAAAAGTAACCATTTTTGAAGAAAATCATGTGTGATAAAACAACAAAAGGAATGAACGATGAGGCACGCCATCTATCATTCGACAAGCTTTGTAATTACAAACTGGGTATTTTTAATCACTTTTCTACACTAATCACCCTCATAAATTTATAATTATAGTCTGATTTCATGCAAATAAGGGCATTGCATGATCTCATGTGTGGGGAAGGGTTATAAATTCTCTCGGGTTTATACTTGGCTTATTTTCTAAATTTTATGAAAATTTGAAAAAATTTCAACTAAATGAATTCAAAATCAAGTTTATACATATTTATGAATGATAAAACTAGGTGTTAATGTCGAAATTGTCATTACTTCGGAAAGGACATAAATTGAGAAACAACTAAATCGCTTGAATTTATTTATTAGAAATAAAAAGACACATGAAAAAAGTCAAGTGTGGGGAGAATGTACCAAGTTATTCAATTAAAAACTATCTATCACATGTTTCTGTAAAGTTATTGCAGGTGCTTTTGTTTTGGACTAAATTAACTATTTTACCCGGTTTATTGTAATAAAGATGAAAGAAAGATGGATCTACACGATGAATCAATTCCATCATTAAAAGGAAGTAAAGTCTTCCGAAAAAGACACGCGCTTCTTGATTTAGGTCAAGAAGTTGTCGTCCAGACCAGCTGTAGGTTGACGAAAAATCTAGAAAAGTCATCTCTAAAATCAGCAGTAAATCCACGGACCTCAACATCAAACAGGGTCGCCATGTTGATGAAACATGACTAGGAACTTCGAAATCAACAGGTTTAATTCATACAAAGGCAGAATTAGTGAATCAAACCATAACTAGTGAATATGTGAAGCTTTTGGGATTAATTTAGTCAAACCACAAAATGATTGTGATTAGATTAACACCTAGAGCTGTTATTAACCTCTTGAGTGAATTGGGTTGAGAGAGAATTGGATAAGGCAAACCAGATCTGAGTGATGTCTGTGTAAAATGAGAGGCTTAACCTAAAATGAAGAACATAACACTTATATACCCCTGCTGTTGACTCACCCGTACGAGTCATCCATCACTCGTACGAGTTGGATTCCTTAGCCGTACGGGTGATCACTCACTCGTGTCATATAATTTAGGTTATATTTGTGACTTAGCTCAGCATCAACTGTGCGTATGAGCCTGTCAGCCGTACGAGTGAGGCTTCACTCGTACGTCTGACAAAGTCTAACGTAGTCAAACATCCTTATCGCGTTCCTGCTGTAGTGACCCGAACTTTTCCATGTTTATATATATTAAATGAAATTGTTATTTACATGATTAAGTGTTTCCAACATGTTAAGCAATCAAACTTGTTAAGACTTGATTAATTGAAATAGGTTTCATATAGACAATTGACCACCCAAGTTGACCGGTGATTCACGAACGTTAAAACTTGTAAAAACTATATGATGACATATATATGGATATATATATATATATAGTTAACATGATATTATGATAAGTAAACATATCATTAAGTATATTAACAATGAACTAAATATGTAAAAGCAAGACAACTAACTTAATGATTTTGAAACGAGACATATATGTAACGATTATCGTTGTAACGACATTTAATGTATATATATATCATATTAAGAAATATTCATAAATCATATTATCATGATAATATAATAATTTAAAATCTCATTTGATATTATAAACATTGGGTTAACAACATTTAACAAGATCGTTAACCTAAAGGTTTCAAAACAACACTTACATGTAACGACTAACGATGACTTAACGACTTAGTTAAAATGTATATACATGTAGTGTTTTAATATGTATTCATACAATTTTGAAAGAATTCAAGACACTTATCAAAATACTTCTACTTAACAAAAATTCTTACAATTACATCCTCGTTCAGTTTCATCAACAATTCTAATCGTATGCACCCGTATTCGTACTCGTACAATACACAGCTTTTAGATTTATGTACTATTGGTATATACACTCCAATGATCAGCTCTTAGCAGCCCATGTGAGTCACCTAACACATATGGGAACCATCATTTGGCAACTAGCATGAAATATCTCATAAAATTACAAAAATATGAGTAATCATTCATGACTTATTTACATGAAAATAAAATTACATATCCTTTATATCTAATCCATACACCAACGACCAAAAACACCTACAAACACTTTCATTCTTCAATTTTCTTCATCTAATTGATCTCTCTCAAGTTCTAAGTGTTCTTCATAAATTCTACAAGTTCTAGTTTCATAAAATCAAGAATACTTCCAAGTTTGCTAGCTTACTTCCAATCTTGTAGAGTGATCATCCAACCTCAAGAAATCTTTATTATTTACAGTAAGATATCTTTCTAATACAAGGTAATACTCATATTCAAACTTTGATTCAATTTCTATAACTATAACAATCTTATTTCGAGTGGAAATCTTACTTGAACTTGTTTTTCGTGTCATGATTCTGCTTCAAGAACTTTCAAGCCATCCAAGGATCCTTTGAAGCTAGATCCATTTTTCTCATTTCCAGTAGCTTTATCCAGAAAACTTGAGATAGTAATGATGTTCATAACATCATTCGATTCATACATATAAAGCTATCTTATTCGAAGGTTTAAACTTGTAATCACTAGAACATAGTTTAGTTAATTCTAAACTTGTTCGCAAACAAAAGTTAATCCTTCTAACTTGACTTTTAAAATCAACTAAACACATGTTCTATATCTATATGATATGCTAACTTAATGATTTAAAACCTGGAAACACGAAGAACACTGTAAAACCGGACATACGCCGTCGTAGTAACACCGCGGGCTGTTTTGGGTTAGTTATTTAAAAACTATGATAAACATTGATTTAAAAGTTGTTCTTTTGGAAAAATGATTTTTCTTATGAACATGAAACTATATCCAAAAATCATGGTTAAACTCAAAGTGGAAGTATGTTTTCTAAAATGGTCATCTAGACGTCGTTCTTTCGACTGAAATGACTACCTTTACAAAAATGACTTGTAACTTATATTTCTGACTATAAACCTATACTTTTTCTGTTTAGATTCATAAAATAGAGTTCAATATGAAACCATAGCAATTTGATTCACTCAAAACGGATTTAAAATGAAGAAGTTATGGGTAAAACAAGATTGGATAATTTTTCTTGTTGTAGCAACGTGAAAATTGGTAACAAATCTATATTAATCATATCCTAGCAAACTTATATTGTATTATACATGTATTCTAATATATTATGTAATCTTGGGATACCATAGACACGTATGCAAATGTTTTGACATATCATATCGACCCATGTATATATATTATTTGGAACAACCATAGACACTCTATATGCAGTAATGAGGGAGTTAGCTATACAGGGTTGAGGTTGATTCCAAAAATATATATACTTTGAGTTGTGATCTAGCCTGAGACATGTATACACTGGGTCGTGGATTGATTCAAGATAATATATATCAATTTTTTTCTGTACATCTAACTTTGGACAACTAGTTGTAGGTTACTAACGAGGACAGCTGACTTAATAAACTTAAAACATCAAAATGTATTAAAAGTGTTGTAAATATATTTTGAATATACATTGATATATATGTACATATTTGTTATAGGTTCGTGAATCGACCAGTGGCCAAGTCTTACTTCCCGACGAAGTAAAAATCTGTGAAAGTGAGTTATAGTCCCACTTTTAAAATCTAATATTTTTGGGATGAGAATACATGCAGGTTTTATAAATGATTTACAAAATAGACACAAGCACGTGAAACTACATTCTATGGTTGAATTATCGAAATTGAATATGCCCCTTTTTATTAAGTCTGGTAATCTAAGAATTAGGGAACAGACACCCTAATTGACGCGAATCCTAAAGATAGATCTATTGGGCCTAACAAACCCCATCCAAAGTACCGGATGCTTTAGTACTTCGAAATTTATATCATATCCGAAGGGTGTCCCGGAATGATGGGGATATTCTTATATATGCATCTTGTTAATGTCGGTTACCAGGTGTTCACCATATGAATGAATTTTATCTCTATGTATGGGATATATATTGAAATATGAAATCTTGTGGTCTATTATTATGATTTGATAATATATAGGTTAAACCTATAACTTACCAACATTTTTGTTGACGTTTTAAGCATGTTTATTCTCAGGTGATTATTAAGAGCTTCCGCTGTTGCATACTAAAATAAGGACAAGATTTGGAGTCCATGCTTGTATGATATTATGTAAAAACTGCATTCAAGAAACTTATTTTTGATGTAATATATTCTTATTGTAAACCATTATGTAATGGTCGTGTGTAAACGGTATATTTTAGATTATCATTATTTGATAATCTACGTAATGCTTTTTAAATCTTTATAGATAAAATAAAGGTTATGGTTGTTTTAAAAATTAATGCAGTCTTTGAAAAACGTCTCATATAGAGGTCAAAACCTCGCGACGAAATCAATTAATATGGAACGTTTATAATCAATATGAACGGGAAATTTCACCTGCAGTACCTGTAATCACATACAAGCACAGATAGGATAATAACGAGCAATCATGGTAGCCTGTAAACTGTAGTACCTGCAATGGACGTGGGTTAGATGTCTAGGGACTTATATAAAATGCATCAACAACTCCCCCTAGGACCTAGACCATCGATTACAATAAAGTAAACGTCCGTGAAATACATATAAGTTCAAAAGTAACATCAGTTTAACATCAAATACATATCCAGATTCTCTCTCTCGCATAAATACATCATCAAAAATAGAAATACAAACTAGCAATACAGTATCCAACATAGATCAGCTGGCTTAAACTTGGTTTGAGCTTTGAGCATCATTTTCTCTGTTAAGGTATGCATTGTAGACATCGATCACACGTTGATATCTCATAGCTTCCTCTTTTCGATCATCTCTAAACGTAATATGATGACGGTGAAGTGTCTCCACATCAAATCTCGATAAGTTCCTTAGCCACATAGGATCTAAAATTCTCACATTGTCGAACTGTATGGTTCCATCTTCCTTTTCAATTGCAGTCAAGATCACTGCTTCTTCCGACAACTCATCATAGAACCACCATCTGAAGTTTTTACATATATCCTTGGGTAAGGGCATCAATGGAGATTGCTTCATGTACTTGGCTGGATGGAACTTAACAACGCGTACAGGTCCACCTTTAGAATTTCTCTTTGTCGAGTGCATGGAAAACCTGGCGGCTATTGACTTAAAAATGTCCCATTTCCCTGTCTTATACTCATATCTGAGTTTTCTCTGAAACCACCTAGAAAGGTCACAATCTTCAGCGTTCAACATCTTCAGCTTAGCAAGTTTCATGATCTCGAAGTACGGTAGAGTTTTGAAGTGACTAAGACGTGCCATGTAATCAACTCCTCCTTCCCTCTTGATCGCAAAACAATTGATCTCCTTGAAGTAACCCCAGCTTAAAATTTTACCCTTGGAATACTTCTTGGTTCTCTTTCCCCTTTCGTAGAAACAAACAAACTTCGTTTCGAGTTCTGGCTTATTCAACTGATCAGGGTTAATGACATTCTGTTTCCACCAACTCTGACGGATCTCGTATTCTTCAACGTTTCTATTAACTTTAACCCTATCACATTTGAACCATTCATTAATCTTATTCCATGCCTCGGCTTTAGCTTACTCAGCTCGGAGTTTCTTCTTCTTCAGCTCAAACTCTTTTCTTTCTTTCTCAACGAGCAGTTTCTCATGTCGGATTTTCTTATTCTTTTCAATTAAACATCCACTTCTTTCACTTGTTCTTTGTATACCTTCCTAACCTGTTCTAAATCATATAACTTCTTTCTTTTCACATCACTACTCAAATTAAAAAAGCCACTTAAGGTGTTGAGTGACGGATTTGAGTATGGCTCAAGCGAAGGCATAACAATCTCAACTTCTTCTTCTTCTTCATCATCATCATTAGATTCTGTTACCAATTCATCCTCAGATTCAACAATTACATCCTCTTTTACACTATCCTTACCAACAGAATCTTCACTCTTCTCACCAGCAAACAAATTATCGAAATCACTCAAGTTCATATTTTGGATTGATTCGGGAGGGATACTGGCAAATGACTCTTCTTGTGGAGCCTGGTTCTCAGCTTCAACTGTCTCTGCATCCTCTGTATCATTTTCACTATCGTATGCCAGAGCAGCAAGTTGTTCCACTGGAAAATCACTTGGTGGAACGTCCCCCTTTTCTGCATCATTAAAAATATTTGAATAATTCATATAATATTCAGTAGTAAAGACCTCACCATATTCATTAAAACTTCGAATAGGTATCACTAACAGTATCTCAAAAAAGGGTCCTCCAGTTTCAGCATCTTCTTCATCGTCTTTCTCGTCATCACCACCCAAATCAGAAGAAAATTCTTCTCCTCTCTTCTTAATCAACTTAGTTTTACCAGAGGTAATCGATTCGATCTTATCATTCATCTCCTTCAACTTCTCCTTGTTCTCACTCTTAATCGCCAATACCTTCTTTTTCAACTTCTCCGTCCTACCCTTCTGACGGTCCAGTCTATCAGATAACCTCTTGTTTTCTCCTAGCAACAACTCAATCTTAGCTTCACTGATCTTCTTTTCCTCAATGGCTTGATTCTGTAGATTGGTTATTTGCGTGATCAAAGACAATAGTAGATTTTACTATGTCTTGAATTTGGCTGATGTGGCCTGAGGTGTTGTGGTGGCAGGTTTTGGTGATGTAACAGCAGTTCTTGTATCCTTCATGAAACCGGATGGTTGTCTATGAGCTTGTTGTTTCGAACCTCCCTGTGATGAGATATCTCTGAGTAGAACTGAAAAGATTCGCTATGAAGTAGTGTAAGACAAATCCTGAGAAATCGTATGGAGCCTTTAGGACAAGTGCCACAAACATACTTTGCACTTTTTCATTCAACTTATCAAATCTAGATTTGCGTCCACTCAAACAGTAGATGATCACGTGAGCAAGATATCTAAACTGTGGAGGCAGAAGCGTCTTCATCAGTTCAGATTTGCCAGCAATATACCCAGAATAAGCACATATTTTAAAGCAACCATGAACTCTTTCTCGACTGATCGTCATGTGAGAGCAGTTCTCGTCATTAAAACCAAAAATCCTCCTTATCAATGTCTTAGAAACAATGATCTCAAGCCCTTGAACCTTACTAACAAGCTTAGCATCATCTTCTGATACATCAAGTACAACATTTCTCCAGAATTCTCTTTGATGGTTGTAGTAGGCCATGCATGGAGTAGAAATAGCTGTATATATCCTTGAACGCTGAAGGAAAGCTATAATCTCTGTAAAATGATCACCTCTCTCTAGAGTAGTGTCATAGAGAGCGACTTGATTGTTCAGTTCACCCTTCTCTAGAGGAATCTCTTGCTGAGCAGGTGGGTTAACCGGATTCACTTGAGGATTAGCTTGTTGCTCCCCCTATCCTTCTACGTTAACTACTGGAACATTGACTTGTTGTTCAGCCATTGATGATATCTTAACAAACTGAAATATCAACATAAATGTTAGAGATACAAACCATATATCATAAAATATTAAAGCATTCGCATCAAAGTGTCATAAACTTGTTAATATTGTAAACCGTGTGAGTGATAATGTCAAACGTGCAGCTGAGTGATCAACCGTGCGAGTGATATAGTCACTCGTGCCACTGTTGACACGTTTGAGCAGTAATATGGTTTCAGACAAGGTACACGGTTGAGGTACTGTTTATAAGCGAGTGAGTCAACCGTATGATGACTCGTGCAGCTAATCACACGTGTCAGCTCTGTCAAGCGAGTGAGCAACCAAATCAAATTTAACGAGTGAGCTCAAAGATTCACATGGGTTGATCATCAACCATGTACTGACTCGTGCGAGTCAAGTCTCACGCGTGCGAGTGAAGTCACTTGTGCATATCTGATGAAACACATATTAAATGCCTTTTCAAATTATATAGATTACATGTTTGATCGTTTTAGGGACCGATTTACATTACAATAGCAAGTGTAGGTTCCGTTTAACTCAAAACAATAACAAATAACGATCAAAACGAGCATCAATTTCACAAAATTCAATTTACAAACCCTTAGGGTTTCGATGCATTCAAACAACAAATTAACCAACTTAAACTAGATGAAATCATACCTATTAGTTGGCGCTGAGGTCGGATTAGTATGCTAAACAAACACTACGGTGGAAAACGTGATCTGTGAAAGTCTAATTTTGAGAGAGAAAATGAAAATGGGTGCACAAGTGTGACATTATGTGCTCGTCACCCCTATTTATACTCTCGTGATCAACTGTACGGTTGATGACACGATCCACCATCAACCGCGCATCTCACCTTAATCACTCGTGCATGTAACCCAAATGTCTTAGGACAATATTGAACAGGAACCTCACACGCGTGGTTACTCGTACGGTTCACACATCAAACGTGCGGGTGAGCCACTTAGGCAATTTCAAATTTTCACAAACTTAGGATTTTGACTCGTATGGCAATCTTAGAGCTAACTAGCACTATCAACTTGAGTCATAAATCACTAATCCATCAAGAAATGATTATTAATACTTAGGTTGATCAAAAATCCTAATCAGAACGAGGTTATTACTCTAAACATTCTGTTTCTCATGAGTAAGTCCTACAGTGTAATGTCATCTTAAGTTCACTAACAACCTTAAATCATTAAAGTCCTTCAAACAATCACAAGCTATACAAACTTCTATCTTATGGATTTGGTGGTCAACAATATCTTGATCTCTACAAGGTTCTTTCAGATGTCATTGTACATTTAGAGGATAATCAGAAAACAAAAGAACAAAAGAAATCTTTATGAATTTTGTGAGATATAATGTCATGCAACTAAAAATATGCAAATAAAAGACATTCTACTATGAAATGCAATAACATGCAAAACCAAAATCTTTTTGTTATTTTACAGTTTTCAATGCAAACTATTTAACAGACAGATAAACAATCACATAAATCCACATTCTTTTTGTGAGCCAGATGATTAACAATTTGATAAAAATGGATCAGAACTGACATATTGAATCAACTCATGTTGTTCATTTATAATTATCCATTCGATGTCTATTATCATGTAATTACTGATATCAATCCTCATTAAACATGAACATATTCATTCTGAACACTTCGACAATTATGTTGGCATTAATTACTTGAACACTATAAAGCAATGACTTTTGAGATCATGCTGAGTTCATTGATCCTTGATTCTTTCATCACTTATGATTGTGCGTTTTATTAGGTTGTCAATTCATTACGCGTAACTTTCCGTTATCTCTTTCCATGTACTTCATTCAAATTGAACAGGATGGTTCTCACGGCATTTTGAATAACCCTGTCAGCCTTTGGCTTCTATCAGTGTGTTGATAATCTTCAATCTAGTTGGAACGGCAGATTTTAGAATATATTGGATTATCTGAATAGGCGCATTATTTACCGCGGGGATTGGTCTACAGTTAAATCAGACTTGCCTGATGACCAGTCGTCACACGAAATAAATCTCAAGGCCCTTAACTTCTTTATGTTCAAGTTGACATGGAAAACAGAATCGAAAGTTAAACTTATATATATATATATATATATATATATATATATATATATATATATATATATATATATATATATATATATATATATATATATATATATATATATATTATTTAGAGTATATCTAGGTAAGTATCTTTCCAACTTACAGTCTTAATAGGTATCACTCTATATTGTAGACGACAAGAATCTTGATAGTTCAGTGTGAACGTCGTGATTAAACAATTCAAGCTGCGCGGGGGTGTCACACTAAGAATGATCTGAGTTCTTTATGAGCACATCATGAATCAGCATTCTTCATACTTTCAGGACTTTGCCATCTTGATACGCCAATTATTTTTGACTTTGATTTTCTTTTGATATTTCTTTTTCAGCATATCACTGTCTTTTGATATATTGATTTTGAACGCCATCATGAATGGATTTTCCGTTGTTATGCATGAACTCATGTTTCTTTGTCGTGTGCTCAGATCACTCAAAGGTGTTCCCCCTTAAATGCTTGAACGGTCCGCAATAAGGAATTATACTTTTCAACCTTAAGCGAGAAGTGACACTTACTTTCAATATAAACTAATTTTCTCTGATATTTTCGGGGTTTAGTTTCGATTATAAAGTCTTAGACCCGTGACTATGTGGTATGCACCAGCCAAACAGATAATCCTCAACATAAAATCCATTCCAACCTTTTCTAGTGATTATCAATTATGATAGGGGATACCCTCAACCGACTGTTGAGTTCCTCAACAATTATCATTAGATACAGTTTCAGAGATAATTAGGTGACTACCTTCAAACGCTACAGATCGTTCATGACTTCTGAATCTTAGATGATCGTTATTCTTATTATGATTGTCTAATGCCAAGAATTCATAAGTCACATCTATTAGTACATCACACAATCGATAAACATAAACGTTCAAATCAGTCCTTACTAATCAAATATATGAATTCTCAGTACAGTAATTTCTTCATCTCCAACATATTAATCAAAACAAGCTCATTTTCAGAATTTTTCAACTTTTAAGGGTTTTCTGGTGAGGCATTTTACACTTTTTAGGTATTTTCTGTTGAAACATATACTCCCCCTAAAATACTAAAATATAAAATCTTTTTGTCTTTTAGCATTTTAACAAAAGAAACAGAAAATAACTACAGACTAGCATGCAAACATGAGATAAATCATTCAGAGAAATGCAGACAGGAAGCAAAAATATGCAATACAGATAATAAGAAACTAAAATCTATATGTCATGAATCCTACATGGAAAGTCTAAAAGTTTGATTAACCCTCACAAACAACATCCGAAATCACTTTGTCTCGATCAACAATGCCATTCATCTCTAAAAGTAGCAAGAACCTAGGTTTATCAAAAGCTTAGTGAAAAGATAAGCCCTCTGGTCCTTAGTACCTATTCTCTTAACCTCAATTATCTTTTTCTCATGGCAATCCCTAAGAAAATGATATTTAACACCTATGTGTTTAGTCTTAGAATGTTGCACATGATTCTTAGTAATTGCAATAGCAGCAGTATTATCAATATAAAGAGGAGAGAAAGAGATTCTTAGTCCGTAATCGCGAAGTTGTTGTTGGATCCAAACAACTTGAGAACAGCAACTAGCAGCAGCGATATATTCAGCTTCACACATAGAAAGCGCAACTGCAGTTTGTTTCTTGCACTGCCAGGTCACCAACCTTTCACCTAAAAATTGACATCCTCCTGATGTAGATTTGTTGTTGATTTTGCAACCTGCATAGTCTGAATCACTATATGCTACAAGATCAAACTTGTCTTCGTTCGAATACCAGATGCTGAGATTTGGAGAATGTAACAGATAACAAAGAATTCTTTTGGCAGCTGTAAGATGAACTGTATTCGAATTAACTTGATAACGAGCACACAGACATGTTGCGAACATAATATCCGGCCTAGATGCAGTGAGATACATGAGCGATCCGATGATTTCTCGATAGTATGTAGGATCAACAGGCTCCCCCTCACAGTCTAACGAAATACCATGATTCACAGCTAGCGGGGTTGACACAGGACATTCTTGAGTCATACCGAAACGTTCAAGTATATCATTTACATACTTTGCTTGATGAAGAAAACTTCCATTATCAGTCTGTTCGACTTGCAAACCAAGAAAGTAGTGTAAGAGACCCAATTTGCTCATTTCGAATTCGTCCTTCATAACCTGCTCGAACTCATCAACGAGTTCCTGCTTAGTAGAACCGAAAATAATGTCATCTACATAGATCTGAACCAAAATAATATCATCATCTTTAACCTTCGTGAATAGAGTACAATCTACCGAGCCCATCTGATAACCTTTTTCGATCAAATAACTTGACAAACGTCCATACCAAGCTCTTGGTGCTTGATGTAAACCATATAGGGCTCTTCTTAAACGGTAAACTTTGTCAGGATGAAGATGATCTTCAAAACCCGGTAGTTGATTGAAATATACTCTTTCATTCAGCTTGCTATAAAGAAATGCACTCTTGACATCCATTTGAAACACTTTGAACTTCATAAATGAAGCAAAAGTCAAGAAAATGTGAATAGCTTCCAATCTGGCAACAGGAGCAAAAAATTCATCATAATCGAATTCAGAATCTTGCTGATAACCTTTAGCAACTAATCTTGCTTTGTTACAGATAACATTGCCACCTTCGTCAAATTTGCACTTCCAAACCCATTTGAGATCAATTACTGTAGCACCATGCGGCTTAGTAACTAGCTTTCAAATATCTAAACGATGGAATTGCTGAATTTCTTCTTGCATTGCCATGACCCAAACAACATGCTTCAAGGCTTCCTTTGTTGTCTTTGGCTCTATTCTAGAAATATGACATGAGTACTCGTAGTGTGCAGCAGTAGCTGTCATGTGAGTATCAACTTGACCATCAAACTGAACTTGCCTTCTTGTTCTAACACATGCATTTGGATCTCTAATAATATTCTCTCTAGGATGATCAACTGTAGTTCTGGGAACTGGTTGTGCAGGAACAGGTATCTCATGATGTAGATTCGTAGTATCACCAATATCTTCATGATTATCAGAACTCTCACTTGAAATATCAGATCCACATGTATCGTACACTGGAATAACGTCTTGATCTGAATCTTGAACTGGTTCATTGACAGTGGGTAATGGAGTTGGAGTTAGTGTAGATGCAGATACTTCTGGTTCATTTTGTAAATCAAACAACATTTGTAACTCAACTTCATTCTCCGTCTGATCTGGAGCAAGATTGAATGAGTTAATCAGCTCATCATAGTTATAAATCCAAGGATGACTCTTAGAAGCACTCTTCGTATAATTCCTCTGGACATCAACTTCAGACCATTCTTCAACACATCTTGTCTCATTGTTGAAAACTCGCTTATTAGGAGAACTATACCCAAGAAATACTTCAGTAACCACTTTTGAATCAAACTTACTTCCTGGTTTTCTCTTCAAGATGGTACACGGTGCACCAAATGGTTCTAGATGCTTCAAAGATGGTTTTCTCCCATGCAATAGCTCATAGCAAGTTTTACCCAGTCGTTTAACAGTTAGAACTCGATTCATAGTGTAACATGCATTTGCAACAGCTTCACTCCAAAAATGAACAGGTAACGATGAATCTGCTAGCATTGTTCTAGCTGTCTCTATCAATACCCTATTCTTTCTTTCAGCAACACCATTCATCTGAGGAGCGTATGTGGAACTGAACTGCATATTGATACCCTTTTCAATACAAAAACCTACAAGATACTGATTCTTGAATTCTGTACAGTTGTCACAACGAATCTTTCTAACCTTTAAATTGAAACCTGACTCTAATCGATTGATTAGCACTTTCAAATTCTCAAACGTGTCGGACTTCTCTTTCAAAAACATTACCCAAGAAAATCTTGAATAATCATCAGTTACAGCCAGACAATACTTACTTCCATCAATGCTTTCAAAACGAATTGGACCGAAAAGATCCATATGTAACAATTCAAGTGGAGCAGTGATTGAATTATACTTAACCAGCTTATGAGCTTTCTTGCTCTGCTTACCCTTCTTACACGGAACACATGTTCCTGGAATCTGAAAAGATTGAAGATCAACACCTTCTACAAGATTGTTGTGGACAAGGTGATTCATTTTCTGAAAACTTAAATGACCCATGCGTTTGTGCTAAGTAATAGAATCTTGTTCAGTCGCTTTAGAAACAAAAGCTTGATGATGTTCAGCAGTTGAAGTAGCAACATTCATATCTAGAATATATAAATTAGCTTGTCTACGAGCCTTCATCAAAATCATTTCATTAGGAATCACAAACTCTAGCTTCAAAATGTAGCTGAATTCTTCATCAAATGCTACCTTGAAAGATTTTTCACAGATTTGCAGAACTGACAACAAATTGTTTGCAAGCTCTTGACAATAGTTCAATTTGTCGAAACTAACTTTTTCATTCTTCAATAAACCTTGAGCAGAAATGTGACCTCCTTTATCTCCAGCAAATGCTACATAACCTCCCTTAATTGGGTGTACATCCAAAAGAAGAGATAGCTGTCCAGTCATATATCTTGAAGCGCCGCTATCCACTATCCAGGTGTTGTTTGTAGGTACCCTGGTCTCCTGTACATCACATTAAGAAAATTAATTGATAATGAGAACCCACGCCCGGACGGTAGTAGGTTGTCCATTAACACCTATAGCTTGAACTTCCATCCATTTCCCGTTTGTGTCCGGTGGAATCTCATCATTAGAAACTGTAAACTTAGACAGTTTAGAAGTAGCAATATTGCTCTTCTGGTTTTTCACATTTTGCTCATTTTCAGAGCGATTTACTAGTGGTCTGGTATGAGAAAAGTATTTTCGACGACTAGCTTTTTGCGAAGGCGATCGTGCCTTTGGTTCAAAAGCTCTACTATGATCACTTGATTCGGCAACTCTTGCCTCAGTATCCTATTTAGGAACCTTAATCTTCACAGGAGAAATTGACCTACTGAAGTTCTTTCTCTTATACTCTCCATAGACAACATTTGTCGTATGATTTTTAACACGAACTTCATCATTAACAGGTAAGCCTATTTTATGAGCATAAGATGATCTGCGATCATCATATGTGAGGTCAATCTTCTATCTGGGTGATCTATATCTTCTAGGAAAATTAGCAGCAATATGTCCAAAAATAGCACAATTAAAACATTGACGAAACTCCCTATGTCCTCTAAATTCATACACATTATTAGAGTTTGAAGATGACGGATCTTGTGTTCTTACAAACACATGAGAATCATTTGTTTTATTTCTTGGAACATGCGTAGGTGTAACAGGAGGAACCGGTCTGTTAGCAAATCTAGGATTTCTTAAAATTTTAACAGGACCTTTCGGTGTTCTAACTCTACTTGTATTAGAGTTATCTCCTAACCCAGTTTTCCTATCTTCCTCATGATCTAGAGCACCTTCAGCAGTATCATCAGAAGTTGTATTCTTAGTTGAACTACATTTTTATTCTTTTCAACATAATCTTCATAACTAGGAGGGATACAATCTTCTGGTGGACCGTCAACTACGTTTGCATTAACAAATGTGTTCTGAAAAGGAGGAGATGCAGAATTATATCCAATACCCTTACCCTTGGTGTCATTAAGTTCCACCATTAATGCATTCCATTGTGACACACTTGCCCAACACTTTATTTTAATTGAAATTGCTTCTAAATCAGCTTTAACGCATTCATTTTTGTTCTTTAGTTCATTAATTGTGCCAACATGTTTAATTAAAGCTTGATTTATGTCAAAGTTATAACATTTAAGATCGTGAAGTTGTTTTTTATAAACTTTGATTTGCTCTTTCAATTCATTTTCAACCTTAATGGTCACATGGTCTGCGTGCCATTTTTCTTTCATCTCTGCATATGCCTTTGTTAAATTATCTATTGTTACCTTAGATTCAGCGCATTTAACACATTCAATAACCGTAGATGAATCAGAAGATACATGTTGAGCGTTATTTAATGAAGAAGTCTTAGCCATAAATGCAAAGTAATCTGTCTTCTTCCCATCATCGAGCTCATCTTCTGATTCTGACGAGTCTGTAAGGAACTCTGATGTATCAGCATCTTTACCCAAATGAATCTGTTCAAGTCTGTCCCAAATATCTTTGGCTTTAGTTAACCCGGAGACCTTCTCAATATCACTACTGCTTGCTTGTTCAAAGCTTCAAAATCAGTTTGGTTAACTCCAATAATATCAGTTTCATATTCAACTTCTGAGTCTGACTTCTTGTCTGAATCATCATCTTCTAAGCTTTCACTCTCAAGATCTGAACCTTCACCGATAAGAACTAACATTTCCAACTCTTCGGCAATCATTTTACCCCATTCGTCTAGTTCTTTATCAGCATCAACCAATGTTTCTTTACTTTGATCAGCTTCTAGACTTTCTTCGAACACTGAGGTATCACCATATTTATCCTTCCAATTGTTGAAGTAGTAGTCCTCTGACGATGTTGGTGAAACACTTCCAGATTCAGGTGTGCTAGGAACTGAATCACGTGCCTTCTTGAATTTGTCTTTAACGTGTTTCTGAATCTTCTCTTTCCAAATTGTTTGAGACAATCTTTGAGCTCTTTCAGCACAATCAGTCAGCTTCTCAACTAAATTCTGATCAATAACATAATCTGCCTCAGATTCAGTGATCTTAGCCATGTTAGCTTTAGGTTGTTGATCATCTACATTCAATTTGATAGACCAATCATCATCGTCTCCATGAATGACAACCAAATCTTTGTTCGGACTTTCTGCTGTTTCAACTTCATTTACTTTATCAGTAATGTAAATCTCACGCTTTGTAGTTTGACTCTGAGAACTGTAGTTCTGATTCTTGAACGGATTACGATTACCCTGCTTCTTCTGTTTTGTGCACTATCTTAAAAAATGACCTAATTCTCCACAGTTGTAACAAGTAACAGTATTCATATCAAAACCCAGTTTTGTATCTTTGGTCAGACTGATCGGTTTTCCAGTTCGCTCTTCGTAATCTCTTGCTCTTCTCACAAGATTTGTCATACCCCACATAATATCCCTCTTTTCTGCTTCATCTTTATCTAGTTGATGATAATCTTCTGTTGTTAGATGAATGTTACCCACACGACCATCAAGATAACTATCATAAGAATTAACAAGGCTTGACAGTAAAGCTATATCTTCACTAATCTTTTCTTTCCCAACTTTCCTTATGTTTTCAATCTTAAGTGCAGAAAGAGCATCTGATGCAGTCAGTGTAGATGACTCTGTAGTGTTGGAAGTAGGCTGTGATTGAGTATTGAGAGAACATGGTGAAGCTTGTGGTAGATACGAAGGTTGTTGAATAGGTGCACAGCTAACTTTCAAACCATACATATTCTAATTGTTCGTAGCAAAAGTTGTTTGAAATGGTGCATTAGCTGACTTAGGCGGTGTGTAACCATTTGGACAATACATTTTCGTGTCTTGAACTTGTTTAGACCTTTTGACTTTGTTTAACAATTCTAGTTCTTCTTCCTGAAGTCTTGCAATAAACGAGTTCACTGTAGCAGTAGCTAGTTCTCAACTGGTTTTCATAGTTAATACGAAACCATTCCATTCTAAAGGTAATGCTTCAGTTAGACATGTTACTTTGTCTTTTTCAGCAATGGTCACATCATGCTTATGTAGTTCAGCTAGTAAATGACGATATCTTTCAACCAAATCTATAATAGATTCTTCGAATTGCCAGTGAAAATGATCAAACTTAGCTTTTAATTCTAAACCTTTTCTAGTTCTGTAAGATGTATTTCCTTCATTGAAAGTATGAAGTGCTTCCCATATCTTGAATGAGTTATCATGACACAAAAATTGATGGAAAATCGGACCATCAAGAGCACTCGTCAAGTTACAGTACATCTTTTTCTCCAAGTTATACTCTTCACGTTCTTCCGAAGGCATATTATACAACGTATATAATTCATTTGTAATAGGTGAACGTGGCCATTGAAATTCAGTTTCAATGTACTTCCAAAGCTTCGTGTCCTGACCATCAGACCAAATCTTAAATCTCGACTTCCAAGTGGAATAGTTATCCATATTCATTAACCTCGAACATTTCATACCACTTCCGGATTCACTCTCAGCAAGGTGTAATCGTTGAGTCATATTCTAATACTCTGAACTAACGGTGCGGCCAACGCGTAGTCGTTTGAATTAAACATTTTGAAAATTTTACCAAAGGTAAACCGTGCGGTTTAGGATATCAACTGTACGTGTGACAGTATCAACCGTACATGTCACTAATCAAGCGTGCGAGTCACTACTTAAGAGTACGTTTGACTAAACCAACCAAAAGAACCAATCACTTATTCTCAGACGTGCGAGTGATGATCACCCGTGTGATTACTCGTACGTGTCAGAGTCAACCGCTTGATCACTCATGTGATCAGACTGTAATCACTTAACCTCAAAAGGTTATGCTAAACCATGCGTGTGAGTTCACGAGTGAGGTCAACCGTCTGGTCAACTGTACGTGTGAGCAAGAAAATTTGACCCACTTGTGTGAGCAGCTGCTAACCCTAAATCACTCTAAAACCCTAGAAATTGATGCTTAACCTGAATTTCTTCGTCCACAAGCTGGATTAGCATTGAACAAACATAAACACACTCTCTAATCACAATTACACACGTAAAATTGATTCCTTTTTGATCAAAATCACTCTAAAACTCAAAAACCCAAAATAACAAACTCTTTAATCACCAAAAATCACTAGATGATGTTTAAATCACAACCAACGCTCTGATACCAATGATGAAAAATGACTAGGAACTTCGAAATCAACAAGTTTAATTCACACAAAGGCGGAATTAGTGAATTAAACCATAACTAGTGAATATGTGAAGCTTTTTGGGATTAATTTAGTCAAACCACAAAATGATTGTGATTAGATTAAAACCTAGAGCTGTTATTCACCTCTTGAGTGAATTGGGTTGAGAGAGAATCGAATAAGGCAAACCAGATCTGAGTGATGTGTGTGTAAAATGAGAGGCTTAACCTAAAATGAAGAACATAACACTTATATACCCCTTCGGTTGACTCACCTGTGCGAGTCATCCATCACTTGTACGAGTTGGCTTCCTCAGCCTTATGAGTAATTACTCACTCGTGTCATATCATTTAGGTTATATTTGTGACTTAGCTCAGCATCAACCGTACGTATGAGCCTGTCAGCCGTACGAGTGAGGCTTCACTCGTATGTCTGACTAAGTCTAACATAGTCAAACATCCTTATCGCGTTCTTGCAGTACCTGTAACCACATACAAACACAGATAGGATAATAACGAGCAATCATGGTAGCCTGTAAACTGTAGTACCTGCAACAGACGTGGGTTAGATGTCTAGTGAAATTACATAAAATGCATCACCACATGTGGTCAGACTTATCCTAATCATGAGAGGATCTATCTCGTAAAATGGGGAGGGCGTCGTGCAAATTAGCTTGATAAGACTAATGAATCAGACCCCCAGAAAAGGATAATCTCCTTAAAGATTAAAAATCAGCATTTAAGCCTGATATTACTCAATAGGGTGATCTTTGCTATTTCTCCTACAAAGGATAGTAATTGCATCCGACACATTATTAGACCATGAACATCTACATGCCATTAGACATTGTATGACGACCCGGAAATTTTGACTTAATTTGAACCAAATTCTCATTATGATTTAATGTTTCCAACATGATAAGCAATGAATTTTGACAAGTTTTAAAACTTTTGAAAATGAGTTTTTATATAACAGTTGACCACCCTGTTTGTCCAACGATTCACGAACGTCATAACTTGTGATAATTATATAATTGTGTATATATATATATATATATATATACGGAAACATGCGAATAATATTTATATACGAAATGATAAAAATTTACTATTGAATGATGCAGTTTCGAATTAAAATGTTTACGTATATAATCGTTTTATTTTTATGATGTATTTTTTTAGTTTTTAAAAAGACACGGAGTTAAATCAAAGATGTACAAGTTGTAAAGCACAACGTACAACAACGTAACTTAAATAGTTGAATCGAAATTAATTCATTTAATATTCATATGAATAGTAAATGAAACGAAATTAATTAATTTACTATTCACATGAAAGCAATATGATAGAAATTATTAATTATAAGTTACATAAAATACCCCTGAAGTATTTAATAAATACGACTTTTAATAATATTAAAATTTGTTAATTCGTTTAAATTAAATTAATTCAATAATTTACGGTGGCACGGAATGATTAGCAGACTAGTACGTACACTCTACATCGAACGTATATAGTAATTTTATAAATAAATGGACATTTTTACAACTAATTTTATAAAGCTTAAGACCAAAATAGATATATGTATTCAACTATAAAAAGTGAAATTCTTTTTATTTATACTTTTACCCGTCAATTATTAGCAACAGAGTACGAAATACCGGTCCGTGAAAACTGTCGGTAGAAATGACAAAACATGGGCGGATTTTAAATCTCACGTTTGATTCTATATTATTATTATATTATTACTTTATTATATTATTATATTATATTTATATTATTATAATTATTCTATATATATCGAACGAATTCTGATTCTGATTCTGGTTTCAGTTTTCATTTTACAATCCATCTATCTATCTTAATACTTCGTAATGATTTATTTATTATTTTATTATTATTATTATTATTATTATTATTATTATTATTATCATTATTATTATTATTATTATTATTATTATTATTATTATTAAAGATTATTATTAATCTTATTATATTAATATTAGTAGTATTATTATTATAAATAAAATACTACGACGAGGTCATGAGCGAGTTATTTTCAAAAACGGGTTTTTGAGCGGGATGAAGCTAGGGAAATTATGGGTTATAGCTATGGAGGTTATGGGTAATGTTCGTGGGTACCATGGGTGAATCAAAGGCTAACCTTTCATTTATCATTTCCGTTGCGTCTACGTACTTTCCTGCAATATTGAATCAAAATATTGATACGTGAGCATTCATATCTTATCTTTTATATATTAATAGGGTATCCATGTCTAATGCTCGAGTATATATGTTTATACATGCTTGTATGCTAAATGTCGTCGTTAGGTAGTTTTATGCCGAATCACGAATTTAATACATGTACTACTGATATAAAGTATATGATATGCATGTTGTTGGAAAGCTGGCGAAAAATTAATAACTTTTCATTTAGAAATCGCGTGATTTCGATGAACGAATTAAAAGTTATGGTCAACTGAATTATGATTGACGTTAATTGAAATTGCTTTTGAATCTACAATTAATATTTAAACAACTTGTTTATAAGATTAATAAATTGGATTTTTGAATACTACTAGTCGAGTAAATGAATTCTTATATAAGACACATCTCATTTTGTTAAACAATTGTCAAAGTTGACTTTTTGAAATGACTTTTGTTAACTTTTGCATGTCGGTCTCCAGCATTAGGATTTGTGATACACTATGACCTGACCTAGCTTGTTAGACAGTTATTGATCAATATATACTAATATAGGTTCGTGAATCCGAGGCCAACCATGCACTTGTTCAGTGCCGTCATGTGCATAATTGCTATGAAATACAGTATTATGAGTTTATATATCCCTTTTTAATTGCTTTTGCAATCTATATTTTTGGGCCGAGAATACATGCACTTTATTTTAAACGCAATGGATACAAGTACATACTAAATTCTATACCGAGTTTGAACCGAAAATCTCTTAGCTTTGGTAACTAGTAACTGCCAGTTATAAGAACTGGTGGGCATAAGTAGTTGTATATAGATCCATAGGGCTTGACATCCCCGTCTGTTCCAGGTATAGAAACCCCAGCCTGAACTATAAAACAGACGTATGCTATTTGAGTTTAGTACACGTTGGTTTGCGTGTATTGTACATGTTGGTTGCATGTATGTTAAAATAGGGGTACTTATTATATAGACGTTAAAGTTTAGTTATCAGGGTGCTCAATCTTGTAGAATATTTTGATAAACGTTTCTGGATGAAACAACTGAAATCTTGTGATCCACCTTTATATACAGATTATGCGCAACATTAAAACTATGAACTCACCAACCTTTGTGTTGACACTTTTAAGCATGTTTATTCTCAGGTTCCTAGAAGTCTTCCACTGTTTGCTTATACGTTATACGAGCTATGTGCATGGAGTCATACATGCTTTATTCGAGAAAACTTTGCATTTACAAAATCATCACCATGTAACTTATTTTACCTCTATTGTCAACGAATGTAGTATTGTAAAATATTGTTTACGGTGATTATCTATACGTAGAAATCATCAGATGTCGAAAAACTTGGATTAATATATTCATTTATGGTGTGCCTTTTCAAAAGAATGCAATGTTTACAAAATGTATCATATAGAGGTCAAACCCTCACTATGAAATCAATGAATAACGTATCGCGTCAATATCAATTTTGACATGTCGTTACAGTTGGTATCCGAGCTTGAGGTCATAGGGAACTAGAATTTGAATTAGTGTGTTTAACTGGTAATTGTTAGGATGCATTAGTGAGTCTGGACTATGACAGTATCTGTTTTTACCGAGTTTTGCTTATCATTTCTTGTCAGAAATTACTTGCTTATCATTCTTAAGTCTAGACACATTTTCCTGCATTTATTGCATAGATCGTGTACAGACGAATTCATATCTTAGCATATCTATTACTGTAAACTTTGCCTGACATCTTCTGAAGATTCCTCCGTGATTTATGGAATTTTGGTATTATATATAAACATGTAAATTATGTAATATAGAATACCAATCTAAATCCTATAATATATTTCATATCAAAAATCATTTCTCCGATTACACAAGATGGATCCCGTATCTAGTTCAAATTCCTTAAATTCTTACAGCTATTCCGATATGGATTTCCACTCGAGCTTCGAAAGCAGTGTAACCGGAATGGATCAACCAATCAGCTATCATCAATTCTGGATGAATTATGGATGTGTTCGTAGTCTACTTAATCATTGGAGACAAGAAGAAGGTGATCCCTTCCATCCACCACATTTCCCTCTTGGCGAAGAACCAGAAGCACTTACCGGTGAACCAGTCTGAAACACCCTTATCTCTCTCATTTTCAGAGTATCTCATCACGATTATATACTATCTCAAATTCTAGATTTTATTCATCCGCTCGTCCGAACCGCCAATGATCCCGGTGTAATAGAAGAAGTCAACGAGCTTCGCGCTCGAGTAGTGGCTTTGGAGAATATGATGCACAACTTGCAGGCATCACAAGCACCAACAGCATCAACAGTACCACCGACAACAACACCAACAGTACCATTACTACCACCAACAACAACCGCATCGCAAACCTCAACTTCACAATCTGTCCCACGAGCATCAACGTCATACGCCCTGTAATACCAAGGAATACCAACAACAACAAACGATGAAGTATTGATTCATAACTTCATCGAAGAAATATTCTGCAGAGAATATGTAGTTTCTAAAAGTTTTAGAGATTATATATTCTAGTGCAAGTTGTAAATCAGATGAGTGGGCGGATAGAAATAATGAAGTGAAACCCTGACAGGAATTGTGCGCGATCTACAAGTTAGACATGTTATACAAGCAGCATCAACAGTACCGTTAGCATCACCAGCACATCGGTACCATCAGCATCGTCAGCACCAGCAGTACCTATAACATCACAAGCTCCGCCAGTTCCATAATCACCAACATCATCAAAAATCAAAAACGCGTATACTATATCAACGAGTTATGAAGTATTAACTCATTTTCCCTGAAGAAATTATATGTATATTTTATATATATATGAATTTTGAAATCAAAATAAATCTTTACGTACTAAGCTATTACTTGTGAATTCTCAAGGGTGGATACTACTCGGTTAATTCATATTACTAATATGCTATGATGTACATCTTTCGTTAATGACTTAACAATCGTTAACTATAATCTCTGTTTCAACTCAATAGATTCCATTTCATAATAAATCAAGTGTATTATTCAAATATATGTTTGATTTTACACTTTCATCTTCGATGTACTCAAAACTTTCTAGACAACATCATTCGTACCTTGCGAAACTCACAAGAATTCCACGAACACCAACATCATTCACCGAGAAAATATTAATAAAAGTGAATAATGAAGTATTAATTCATAATAATCACCGAAGATTACGTAATTTCAAAAGTTTTAGAGATTATTCATTTCTAGTTTCAACCGAAAATCAAATGAGCTTAATATGATATTAACTCATTAAATCTGTATTACATCTAAAGAAAATATACATACATATATTTTCATAAAGACTGTAATGAAAATCTTGGTACACAATATTATTTGTGATATTTTTAACGGGTAGGTAATACTCGGGAAATATATAAGTTCACAATTAATATGTTACACTGTACATTCTTCAATTATTTAATAATCGATATCTATACTCACTACTTTCACAACGATACACATTCTTTCATAGAAATTAAAACAACCATTCTCATTCAAATTTGATTACATATTCTGATTTTAACAAATCAGAATCCAAGTCAAGATTTAACAGAAAACATCACTCTTAGATCCCTACATCTTTCAAAGCTATACTTTGACTTCAAAACTGTGCTAGAACATCACTTCTATTCATAGAACCCAGAAAAATATCCGTATCATTCAAAATTCTAGAACATCATATGTATATTGACGATTACAATCTGCGTTCAAACCCTTCATGATTCTTGAAAACACCTCAATTAAGAAACAACCGAGAGGATGATCCAACAATACGTTATCTACGAAAAGAATAACTTATGCATATAATCATGCACCTGGAAAACTCTTGGAATCTGAGTAGAAGTTTAACACGAATCTATGATCCATTGGCGTTGTTATTACCGAAAAATAACTATACAATCCCTCTCCAAGGTAGCCAATTTTGTCACACCTCCAGCAAAATCAATTTCAACTTTTCATTCGGATTAGCCTTATTATAACCTTGATATATACGTTGACCTGTATGTCATTGTTACCGGGGAACCGTTTATATCCCACCACATTAGCAGTAAACTTACCAACAACTTTGTTGATCTTTAACTTTCCGAAAGATCATTATATTTATCGAAACTCCATCATGTGTTCATCCGCATCTTATAACGAGAATTACCATACCAATTACTGAGAATCAGTAATCAGTATTTCGAAAATCTCGTAGCATTTCTACATCAACAGTTATATGTGTACATATAACATTTATCTCTTAGAATTATGATCTTCCATTCTGAAATTCTGAAAAGCACCCCAAACTAAGAATTAGTTCTCCGAATTTTTGGAAAATGTTGATGAAGCAGCAAAAACTGTAAACGACCTTAACAGTCAAAAGTTTGATGATAAAGAATAATGTGTTGGAAAAGCTCTGAAAAAGAGAATGTTTGGAACTGGAAAACGGATTGAGCAAACCAGGAAGGAGGCAGTGGACAAATTACAAAGACTAAACCTGCCTTCAAAGAATCCAAATGATTCAGTATCTGCTGAAGTCATTAACAAATACCTTGCTTCTAACTCTAAACCATTACGAACAAATCTTCTTCATCATCCATCGATGTTAGAAATTCTATGATATCATCATATCTTTCATTACAAATATCCTTGATATTTCTTAAAATATTTTCATAACTATTCTTATCTGAAATCATTTATTTCCTCGCAATATCAGTGTTACATCATAAAGGAAACTGTTTTAGTTTCTAAATTCTGAAAAATTCGAATTTAAAATATGAATATTTTTGAAGTAGTGTTGGGAATTGAAGCATGAGTTAGTATAATATAATGACACTTGATCAACGTGATTATATTACAGTAAGTCATGCTGAGTTTCTAATGGAACATGATGATCCGCAGACCATACCGTCATCATGTGCCATGTTACATGACTCTTACATTCTACTTAATCTCCAAACATATCGAGAACATATCTTCCTGATAGTTCTATCTTTTCTCTTGAATTCTGGTAATTTAATCAATCAAGATCGTGCTATTACAATTTCTCTCTCAGAACATTAGTTATGTTCATTCCAAATTTCATACCTACGAATTCTGGACCATTACTTGTTGTGCTTAATGGCAAGAAGAGAAAACAAAAGCATGAAGCTCCGAAATAGAAATGGGAGTATAAATCGCAGCAAATAGGAGAGAGCATTAACTGTGGATGTCAATGATTATAAAAAGACAGAAGTAGGGACTCCGAAATATAAGGAAAGATATAAAGCCCAATAACAACCCAGAAATTACAAACCGTGTATATCAATGTGTATAGCAATATAAAGATACGGGAGAACTAAAAACACTATAAACCCAAGAGAATAATAGAAGTAAATAGATTCCTCCGGCGGCAGATGAAAAAGAAGAATGACAGATATGAAAGTTAGGAGTATATCAAGAATCAGAACTGGATGAAGCATATTGACGAATGCTTTAAAGTATGAAATGAGGGAGAAAGAATAGAAAGTGTGAGCTGTGGAAATAAGGAAACGAAGGGAATGGATTTATAGTAAAATATTAGACAGAGCAATCGAAACAGATTATTGCATTTAACCAAAGAAGATCCTAATTTCCTTAATTACCGAAGAACCTAATCTTATTACAAAGATTTTCTCTAAATCCCTTGAATTCCGGAAATCAACCTTGACTACGTCACAGGTTAAGATGAACTTGCATCTATTCATTTCACTCATTTGTGATAGCTTCACTCGTACTCTTCACATAAACAAATTGTTTTATCCATATTACTTACTGATGATAAAACTCTAATTTTCAACTCGTATGCGTCATGAAAACATACTTATTGTCAGCCATGACGATCCCAATCAAATTTTGGGACGAAATTTCTTTAACGGGTAGGTACTATGACGACCCGAAAATTTTGACTTAATTTGAACCAAATTCTCGTTATGATTTAATGTTTCCGACATGATAAGCAATGAATTTTGACAAGTTTTAAAACTTTTGAAAATGAGTTTTTATATAACAGTTGACTACCCTGTTTGTCCAACGATTCACGAACATCGTAACTTGTGATAATTATATAATTGTGTATATATATATATACGGAAACATGCGAATAATATTTATATACGAAATGATAAAAATTTACTATTGAATGATGCAGTTTCGAATTAAAAAGTTTATTACGTATATAATCGTTTTATTTTTATGATGTATTTTTTTTAGTTTTTAAAAAGACACGAAGTTAAATCAAAGATGTACAAGTTGTAAAACACAACGTACAACAATGTAACTTAAATAGTTGAATCGAAATTAATTCATTTACTATTCATATGAATAGTAAATGAAACGAAATTAATTAATTTACTATTCACATGAAAGCGATATGATAGAAATTATTAATTATAAATTACATAAAATACCCCTGAAGTATTTAATAAATATGACTTTTAAAAATATTAAAATTCGTTAATTCGTTTAAATTAAACGAATTCAATAATTTACGGTGGCACGGAATGATCAGCACACTAGTACGTACACTCTACATCGAACGTATATAGTAATTTTATAAATAAATGGACATTTTTACAACTAATTTTATAAAGCTTATGACCAAAATAGATATATGTATTCAATTATAAAAAGTGGAATTTTTTTTATTTATACTTTTACCCGTCAATTATTAGCAACAGAGTACGAAATACCGGTCTGTGAAAACTGTCGGTAGAAATGACAAAACACGGGCGGCTTTTAAATCCCACGTTTGATTCTATATTATTATTATATTATTACTTTATTATATTATTATATTATATTTATATTATTATAATTATTCTATATATATCGAACGAATTCTGATTCTGGTTTCAGTTTTCATTTTACAATCCATCTATCTATCTTAATACTTCGTAATGATTTATTTATTATTATTTTATTATTATTAATATTAATATTATTATTATTATTATTATTATTATTATTATTATTATTAAAGATTATTATTAATCTTATTATATTAATATTAGTAGTATTATTATTATACATAAAATACTACGACGAGGTCATGAGCGAGTTATTTTTAAAAACGGTTTTTAAGCGGGATGAAGCTAGGGAAATTATGGGTTATAGCTATGGAGATTATGGGTAATGTTCGTAGGTACCATGGGTGAATCAAAGGCTAACCTTTCATTTATCATTTCCGTTGCATCTACGTACTTTCCTGCAATATTGAATCACAATATTGATACGTGAGCATTCATATCTTATCTTTTATATATTAATAGTGTATCCATGTCTAATGCTTGAGTATATATGTTTATACATGCTTATATGCTAAATGTCGTCGTTAGGTAGTTTTATGACGAATCACGAATTTAATACATGTACTACTGATATAAAGTATATGATATGCATGTTGTTGGAAAGCTGGCAAAAAATTAATAACTTTTCATTTAGAAATCGCGTGATTTCGATGAACGAATTAAAAGTTATGGTCAACTGAATTATGATTGACGTTAATTGAAATTGCTTTTGAATCTACAATTAATATTTAAACAACTTGTTTATAAGATTAATAAATTGGATTTTTGAATACTACTAGTCGAGTAAATGAATTCTTATATAAGACACATCTCATTTTGTTAAACAATTGTCAAAGTTGACTTTTTGAAATGACTTTTGTTAACTTTTGCATGTCAGTCTCGAGCATTAGGATTTGTGATACACTATGACCTGACCTAGATTGTTAGACAGTTATTGATCAACATATAATAATATAGGTTCGTGAATCCGAGGCCAACCCTGCACTTGTTCAGTGCCGTCATGTGCATAATTGCTACGAAATACAGTATTGTGAGTTTATAGATCCCTTTTTAATTGCTTTTGCAATCTATATTTTTGGGCTGAGAATACATGCACTTTATTATAAACGCAATGGATACAAGTACATACTAAATTCTACACCGAGTTTGAACCAAAAATCCCTTAGCTTTGGTAACTAGTAACTGCCAGTTATAAGAACTGGTGGGCACGAGTAGTTGTATATGGATCCATAGGGCTTGACATCCCCGTCTGTTCCAGGTATAGAAACCCTAGCCTGAACTATAAAACAGACGTATGCTATTTGAGTTTAGTACACGTTGGTTTGCGTGTATTGTACATGTTGGTTGCATGTATGTTAAAACAGGGGTACTTATTTGTTAAAGTTTAGTTACCAGGGTGCTCAATCTTCTAGAATATTTTGATAAATGTTTCTGGATGAAACAACTGAAATCTTGTGATCCACCTTTATATACAGATTATGCGCAACATTAAAACTATGAACTCACCAACCTTTGTGTTGACACTTTTAAGCATGTTTATTCTCAGGTTCCTAGAAGTCTTCCGCTGTTTGCTTATACCTTATACGAGCTATTTGCATGGAGTCATACATGCTTTATTCGAGAAAACTTTGCATTCACAAAATCATCACCATGTAACTTATTTTGACTGTATTGTCAACGAATGTAGTATTGTAAACTATTGTTTACGATGATTATCTATACGTAGAAATCATCAGATGTCGAAAACCTTGGATTTATATATTCATTTATGGTGTGCCTTTTTAAAAGAATGCAATGTTTACAAAACATATCATATAGAGGTCAAAACCTCACTATGAAATCAATGAATAATGTATCGCATCAATAGCGATTTTGACGGGTCGTTACACATTGCCTTAACAGTTGCTTGTTCAACGCTTTCCTTTACAACCGGACGGTAGTTTACCGAAAGGTAATATACGGGGCAAGTAAACTGGACGTGTTGCTTTCCTAATACAAGGTTAGCAAGTGGGTGACACAAAACAGCAAGTTTTGAGCTAAACTTTTAAAATCTGAAACCCACAAAAAACATTTGCAAATACCAGTGAAGGGTTATTCCGAAAAACTTATCTAGGGTAAAAACTTGAATGAATTTTTAAAAGATCAAATATTTTCATAAAGATCCAATTTCCTTAAAGGATCTAAATTTTCATAGTCATGTGGGACTGTAAACCACATCGTTACTATCATTGTTCATACCGCCGTATCAAAATCACAGATGTATAAAGTGTGAGAATAAAAAAGTGATTCGAGTGAAGTTTATTTCAAGTTATATATTGCTTGAGGACAAACAACGTTCAAGTGTAGGGATATTTGATATTGCCTAAAATGATCATATATTTAGACGCAATATCATTCCAAAATGTAAAGTTTTTAATTGTAATTTCCTTATTTTTAGTTGTAATAGTTAAATAAATAAGTGCGAAGACGAAAGACGAAGATCGATCTAAAATGAAGTACTTAAAGACGAAAACGAAGATTTGAAAGACGAAAACATCCAAAACGCTCAAACGTACAAGTTAAACTCTAAGTGGTACTATTTAAAGATAAACAACGCCTAAATTTTGACAAGAATACAAGCCGTGAAACGCAAAGTACAAGATTTTAAAGCGTATGAAAAGGCGTTCGAAAAACTGGAATCGAGACATAAACCGAGCATCAACGTATAAGTCAACGGAGCTAAAATTACAAGTCAACTATGCACAAGAATATAATATAATATATATATATAATTAATATAAATTATATAAATTATATTTATATATATTATATGTCGACATGTAGTAAGTTAAATTGAGAATGGGAGCCAGCTAACATTCAATAATCGAGGGTAACAAAGTCAACATTTGTGTGCAATTTTTGGGCTATATATAGCGAGAGCACAGAGAAGGAAATTACACCATTTTTACATATCCATTCTCAATCTCTGTCTCTCTATAATATATTTATATTTATATTTATATTTATTATTTTAAGTTTAAGTTAAGTTTAGTTTGGTAATTGTAACGTTTAATTTATGGGTTTTAAGTAGGAGCTCTGTCCGTGTAACGCTACGCTAATAATATCGCTTTTTACCGTTCCAACTCGCTGTAAGTCTCCACGTCCCAACTTTATTTTCACGTATCGTTATTATCGCTATTATTACTATTGTTATTGTTATTATTATTGTTGTTGTTATTTTTATTGTTATCATAATTTTTTATTATTATCGTCGTTATTATCGTTATTTATTATTATTATTATTATCATTTTTTATTATTATTATTATTATTGTACCCATGTCCACTTTATATAATTTATATTTTTATACCGTTATAATGTCCAACTAAATACCCATAGTAGTGACAAATGGACTGAATCATTTATAATATTACGATGTAACTTTGACTATTTTTAACATTGAGTTTAATCACCGACCCATCATTATATAATTTAATATTTTCACCCCTATCACATAATTTATTAAATTGATAAGTGAAAGTTAATTAAATTTACGTAAATTGTGCTTCAACAACTCAGTGATCTAGACGGACATATGGACAAATTATTGACAACAATTTAGAAGTGTGATTCGGTGGTTTGGGTAATATTATAATTTATATAATCGTGTAATTATAAAAAGGGAAGACCGTTATAATTTTGGTATTAGCGAAAGTTAAAACCGGATTAAATCTCAATTTGAATAGTCGGGGTATAATTTAATTCGCTAAAACAAGATCTAGCGAAAGTTAGATTTAATTTTAGTTAGTTAAATCTTTATAAATCAAAAGATAAAATATAAGGATATATATTAAAACATCGTAATCGGACTTAAAAACAATCCATAATCCAGAGGGGACATATTTTAGTAGCCACTACTTTACTTTATTTTAAATCTCACCAATTTCACTTTTTGCTACGTAGATAAATTTTAGTTACTTTTTACCGTATTACTTTTTACTATTTTACTATATTGCCATGAAAGACTTTATTTCTTCTATTTTGTCAAATTAGTATAAATTGTATTTTTATTTTCGTTAATTTAGTTATTTAATTTTAGTTAAATTTAAATTGCGTTTAGTTATAATTAAAGCCTAATCCAAAATCCCCCTGTTTTAATAGTTTAACTTTTAGCAATTAAAAATCTTGAAAACGTAATCTACCTGTGGAACGAACCGGATTTACCAACGAACTATTACTATACGAATAGGACTAGTTGCCTATATGTGTGAAATCAATCTGAAATCATAAAAACGCCATATAATCACAACCAATTCGTGCAATAAAATAAATTCAAATCCGTTCAAAATAAAAGGACACGATCGCTAACATCACTTATATAGGCAAATATCCTATGAGGGCCCCACAGAACTCAAAAACGGCGCATCGAAATACGCGAAAAGACTTTACTATGATTAAGAAAGAAAGTGACAAGCATTAATTACACGTCAAATCATGTGAGTGGGGTATGTTCCTTTAAGTTTGGCGATGCAGCTGTTCCAGCTAACCTCACCAAACTGGGGGGACTTAATGATACACATAATTATCCGTCTCAATAAAGACACACTATTAACAGCATTGCAGCTAGAATGTTCTCGGCATGAGTCATCACGGGCGAGTAACATCTTCCCGGCTCTACTTTAGTAACCCAACCAGAAGGTTACTTACGTACGAATCCTGGAAGAAGCATACCGGACGAAGGCATGCCGAGGCGATTACTTAAGACTTACCTTACTTAGACAAGTGCGAAGGCTACCGGCACCAGCTAGTCGGGTACAAAGGCATTAAGGAAACGGGATCCATGCCATCACATAAAAAGGCCTGCTGGACCGTGAACGTCGGGCACCCGATAACCTTTATAAGGTTACCCATAAGCCGGCTATGATCTTTCCCGACTGTAACGCTACCGTGAAGAAACACTTGGAATAAACATCAGGCAAAACCTTCTTGACTGAACAAAACATTCATTCGTCACGACCTGAAAGGACCTACCACACTCTCAGGACTACCACGACTTCACGATTTAGGTATCCAGGCCAGCACAAAGATACCATCCCGGAACAAGCACGCTGTCCCGGAATAAATGCATTGTCCCAGAACAGGCACTTCATCCCAGAATAAGTGCACTGTCCTAGAATAAGTACTTGATCCCGGAACAAACATACAAACAAGCTGCACGCCACGTCAGCCCACGAATCTAGGAAAGTTCGTTAGGATATGCTCGTTATTCCCATAAAATGGACAGGTGCGACGTCAGTCCTTGGGATTAGCAAAGTTTGTTACAACCATGAAAGGGACATGTTCCACATCACCATTCCCTCATAACACCTATAAATACACGAACAAGATCATTCATTTAACAACACTGGATGCATTAATGTTACTCTGCCCAAATTAATTACGGTAACACTTCTCCAGCTGATAATATAACTCCGATTAAGATTCCGGTCGCTATCGGAGTTAATCTTCACTCTAAGATATTAACTTACTCGATTCCAATCTAGTGAGGTTAATCCCATCGATTGTTTTACACCCTTGAAATCCAAATTTCAAATCGGGGTTCGTACAATTATTGGAGTTAAAACATTCGATTCACTCTTTTCTCAAATCAAGCACTCAAGCCCAAAATCTATAACCTAATTAAGATTTTGGTTTGATCAAATGGCGCTATCTAAAGGTATGAAATTAATCACTCCTCAACCTCACGAGCTAGTCAAGGAAGACACACGCCCAGGCAACACAATGAAGGCTAACATATACATGATGCACTCATGGGATGCTGGGCAGCGACGCAAAGCTGGAGTATTAGATAACTGGAAGCATGAACCCATCATCTTCCCATCATTATCTAATATTAACCCTTCTTCTGAACTGGTTATCATTCGGGTGCACATTTCCAATTGCCAAATTGGACGAATATACACCGACACCGTCGCAGGAGCAGAGGTCATGTTCGAACACTGCTTTTTGCAGCTACCAGAAAGCATTAGACGGCAAAAGAAAGTCGCAACTTCACCATTAGAAGGATTCAACAGTGCTGCAACTTGGCCAGTAGGTTCCATCACGTTGGAAGTCGTTCTAGGAACATTACCTTTCCAAAGCACTGCAGACATCGAATTCTCTATTGTCAAAACAGACTCACGATACAACATCATCCTAGGGCGGAATGCTATGCAAAAATTTGGTGCAATTACGTCAACGGTAATAGAGGTGACCCGATATATGGTTAGAAGACGGGTTCCATATGTACGGTCATATGCGGTTTTCATATACACACACATCAGGTTAGACTCACACTATTTAAATTGGTAAAGAAATTGAATTATTTTTTTAAAGAATAAGGTATGGAATTATGGTAGAGTTTTTAGAGCAATAGTGATGCATATCATGATCTTGAATTGATATTTTAGTTATCATACACATTTTCAATAATACAAAAGTTCTAATACCTTAATCAAGATAGCTGACTTGATTAATGGCATTGTGCTCGAATTAGATAGTTTGTAAACTAAAGTGATAGAATTGCAAAACGCGTATTTGAATATGGTGGTTTTTACATATCGGTCTTAGGTTGTAATTTGATCATATCTACTAATTGCCACAAAATGTTTGGTCGTTTAATGGTGTAGCTTTTGTGCTTTGCCCAGGGGAAAAAGCGTCAACTTTGATCATATCTACTAATTGCCACAAAATGTTTGGTCGTTTAATGGTGTAGCTTTTGTGCTTTGCCCAGGGGAAAAAGCGTCAACTTTGATCATATCTACTAATTGCCACAAAATGTTTGGTCGTTTAATGGTGTAGCTTTTGTGCTTTGCCCAGGGGAAAAAGCGGGGTAAAAGGTGAAACTTTTGACACAAAATGTTTGGTGTTTAATGGTGTAGCTTTTGTGCTTTGCCCAGGGGAAAAAGCGTCAACATAAAGTTGAGGGTAAAAGGTGAAATTTTGCGGATATAAAAAGTTTAACATGTGGTGTATCTTTTCAATTTAAATAATAATCATTAAATGATATCCACCCAATTTTTGGACAGGATTTATCTTTCTTTTTTCGCTGCGAGTTAGTTTTTTCGTCATCACGGTTCAACTCGAAATAATTTTACGAACAAAACGCAACTAATTACATTTGAAACGGAGTTTCTTTTCTTTAAAGGAATATATATATATATATATATATATATATATATATATATATATATATATATATATATATATATATATATATATATATATATATATATATATATATATATATAACTTTGCGGATATAAAAAGTTTAACATGTGGTGTATCTTTTCAATTTAAATAATAATCATTAAATGATATCCACCCAATTTTTTGACAGGATTTATCTTTCTTTTTTCGCTGCGAGTTAGTTTTTTCTTCATCACGGTTCAACTCGAAATAATTTTACGAACAAAACGCAACTAATTACATTTGAAACGGAGTTTCTTTTCTTTAAAGGAATATATATATATATATATATATATATATATATATATATATATATTGGTAGGATCAAGGTGGAGTAACCAATCGGGGGGAAGCAATTTTTTTTTTGTTTTTTGAAAAAACTTTGTTCACGAACATTATAGATTGGATGAAAATATGAACATTTAATAGATTGGATGAAAATATGAACATTTAATAAAGACATTTTGTGATAAATGCTTTTATTTTGGCCGAAAAACGCTCGAAGAATTAATATATAACAATTATCATGTTTTTCGAGCGTATTTTGAGGTTTTGGATATTAGGGTTTAGATATTAAGGTTTATAGGGTTTATATATTAGGGTTTAGAAATTTAGGGTTTAGGGATTATATTTATTGTTTAGATTTAGGATTTAGATTGAGTTTTTAACACGAACGGTTTAGGGTTTAGGGTTTTGGGTTTAGTCCCTAAACCCAAAACCCTAAACCCTAAACTATAAATCGGGCTAAATTTTACTTCACAAAACATGAGAAAAAATGTTAACATTATTCACGATCAATATTATCTTGAATGTTATTTTTGTCGATCGTTTTCCCGCCTAATAATAACAATCATAACGAAGTGTCTTTTTTAAATGTTCATATCTTCATGTGATCTTGATGCCTGAAAAGAAAATTAAAAAAAAAAACGAAAAAAAAATTTTGCTTCCCCCTATTGGTTACTTCCCCATTGATCCTGCCTATATATATATATATATATATATATATATATATATATATATATATATATATATATATATATATATATATATATATATATATATATATATATATATATATATATATATATATATATAGGGGCACGATCCATGGATAAGCTTAAAAGGAGTACAAACGGGATAAGCTTAAAAGGAGTACAAACGGGATAAGCAAAATAAAAAAAAAAATTTTGAATTTTTTTTTACATTCATAAATCTGCATTAAAATGCACCTCTAATCAATTTTTTTCATAAGAAAAAAAGTTCAAAATCTTTCAAAAATCGATGATGAATGGTAAAATTAACCATTCATCGGGTTAATTTATCATTCATCTTGTTTACGATGAATGATAAAATTAATCAATGCTAAAAAAAAACCAGATGAATGGTTAAATTAACCATTCATCTGTTTTTTTATCATTCATCATAAACAGATGAATGGTTAAATTAACCATTCATCTGCTTTTTTTAGCATTGATTAATTTTATCATTCATCGCGAACAAAACGAATGCTAAATTAACCAGATGAATGGTTAATTTTACCATTCATCATCAATTTTTACCATTCATCATCGATGTTTACCATTCATCATCGATTTTCAAACGATTTTGTTAGAAAACTTTTTAAAATTTTTTCGTTTTCTTCTATTTGCATATTAAAGAATCGTTTTTTTTTAAAAAAAAATTTGAAATTTTACTTATCCAGTTTGTACCCCATTTAGTGCTTATCCATGGATTGGTCCACTATATATATATATACACTAATTATATTATATCTAATTTATGGTTATAGCAAGTGGGTTCATGAGTTTATAAGAAAAAAGACCTGAGTTTGAGTCCTTCTGCACTCTTTTTTCGCAATTTTTCCTTAGTTTTCGCTCAACATTAGTTTCATAAAAGACATTAAAATGTTACACCGCAAAGTGCGGACAGTTAGGTATATTAGGTGTCAAGCAACGTACATCCAAATGCAACTGCCGCAACGCGCGATCATAATTTAGAGTAATTTGGATTATCTTAATATGAAGGGTTAACACTGGTAGCTACATATTATACATTTTGGGTTGGTTCATCTAAAACCCCTTCAGCCTTTTTATCCATATTAATCAATATGTTATTATATAAGCTATTATCTCATAGATAATATAATAATTTGAATAGAATGGTTAGGAGGTTTTATGATAGTAATGGTATAAATGATGTGAGAATTTTGCTGATCACACACTGTTGGAAGAACTCGGTATCCCTGCCACACTTTTAGGAGGTTTTATGATATTGATGGCTTAAATATTCTAACAAATATTTAGAGGTTTTTTTTTTATCTAGCTTCATTTGAACCAAGGCAAATTTTGAAAAGAAGCCACTGCTATAGCGATCCAGAACAAGAAAAAGTGAAAAGTCAACACACTTGCCGAACTGACGCAACGAAATCCAGCAACATACAAGGTACAATAACAATACATAAAGAAAATAGAACATGAATATTGTTAGAAATAGGGTTGTAAATTGGTAATCCCGGATTGATTCTTGAATCGTGAAACACTTTCCTAATTAAGTATTTCGACCCTACTTGTCTCGGGTTATACGAAATCCTAATTGAGATAAGACAAGAACGCAATTTGACTCTAGGCAAGAAGAGATCAAATCATAGCATTAGTGAGAATGTGAATTTTCTGTATTCGATCTTAATAAAAGCAAAGTGCCATCACTCCATATATATAGGAAGTGAAAAGGTATCATGAAAAGACACAACCTTTCGTTGAAACAATGCTACCTTTTACCGAAAAGGTTCAACTCTTCATTACATCAAAAGATGTAATTTTCAAGACATTATCGAATTAACCCGAACGAGCGTGCACTCCGCACTCTCCAAACTCGTCATTGAGCATAATTTGATAACCCTTTGCTTTCTAGTAAATTTCAATTAACTAAAATGATTGTTGATAACACTAAAATCACCAATAATTCCCCCCCCCCCCCCCCCCCCCCCCCCCCCCCCCTCCCCTTTTAGTGTAATCCTTGATTTACTAAATGATACAAACTAACAGACAAACCAATGCATAAATGAAAATATTTCAGAAATTGAATTTTCATCTTAGTATATTACATCATTCAAAATTCGAGAATCGGGGTGTTTCAGAAATTAAACCCTTCAACCCATATGAAAACGAGAGAGTAATACACACATCAGTTTCTTACATCCGTCTAATACTAACTTGACACTTTTATAAGCCATGTGTTCCAATCCTCTCATGAACATATCAAAAGCCAAGTCCCAAGCTTTATTGAAGCGGCAAAACCTCATGTCCACATAGGTAGTTTTCTTTAATCTTGCTCCCGCGATGCAATTTTTCACGAAAATTATTAAGAAGTATTAAACTTCAACCTTCTTTATCTCACGGGTCCGAACACATACCTTGGGATCATATATTAAATGTGTTCCAATCTTCAGATAGCAGGCTTTCCACATTGAATTCAAGCTTCTAGCGTTGTACTAGAAGGGAATTGGGTATCCCACTATGGAAGATCTAAATGGACTTCAATCCCATATCATTAGCCAACTTGTGCGCACTTAAGTCTCCGGCTAATTCTTTTATCAAGTGATTTAGTCAAACTTTGTTGTAACCCAACAAAATCCAAATACATCAAATTCATTCGTGATAAACCTCACGGAAACACTATTTGTTTAAGGCATAGGTGTCTAGACTTTCACTTATATACATGCCTTAGTCAAGTTACATCCCATAACTAGTGATCACCATGAACTTTAGTCTTATTCATTATGACTTCAATCAATTTCGCTTTTACAACCCTCTTATCCAAGGATTCACCACATTCTTATTTTACCATAAGAAACTTGTGAGTACTCAAGTTAATTGATTGATTTGTCATTGCACATGTTCATTTTCCACAAGTTACCAATGTAAACCTTTAATTTGTACTTCTTGATAATGTAACACCATTATCCTTATGCACTCAAATATAATTATTACATTAGAAGTGAGATTATAATTATAAACATACCTTAGCCAATCCACTTCTAGAACCAAGAAGGCATGACAACAAATGTTTATAATGTCAATAATCTCAACAACAACTTTTTGATCCAAGATACCTCATCTGTACCAAGTGTAAAGTCTTACAACTTGTAGATGCATGATCCTCTTGATCAATAGTAAACTCCATACGTTCTTAATATGTCCTAGGATCACCATTGTGAACTAAACCATAACTCATGGTTGACTTCTACAAGTATTAAAATACTTTAGTCGCATCACAATAATTATTCTAGACCATGCTTAATCTTTCAACATCATACTATATTGGTCACTTGATGTCATTACATACATCATACTATCAACTTCCAAAGCATAATTTCAATTCAATACCATACAATTATTAATAGAGAATTAAGCAAAAAATCACATTCCGTTACAAAACAATATATACATGGCATGTATATATTTATAACATGGACACGCACATGCAGTTCGCACATACAAGAAAGAAGTAACCGTATCATATCATGTCGGTTAGTCTAGTTAATTAATTCCAATCAACATCCGTATGTGCAACACAAAATATGTTTATTAATGTATGTATCAGATCATTATGTACACTCAACTTGGTCCATACAAATTGAAAAACATTCTATTCACAGAACACATGGTCAACCATTGTGACTTTACAATAACTTTTGCCACTAACTGCCAAAGTGTATCAATTGTCACCAATTGAACTATTGTGTACCGATCGTCACAAGTTCCATAGACTAAGAAAATTAACCAACTACAAGAAGTAACCAAGTGACTTCTTGAAATAAGAGGTTGTTTCCAACCGTGACTACATACGTTTTCAATTATTATATGGTTTATGGAAATCATATCATGTGATTAATATAGAACCCATATGCCATCACATATATAATCGTGACAAAGGATAAACACCCAGCAAAATACGTGGCAAAGATCCACTAAATATCAAAAATCTGTGTATACCAAACACGTAATTATGTTTCCAATTAATTAATGATAACTACATCCCAAAACGGATATTTGTATATTTGAATTATCACGAAATAAATTTCACAAATGAATCATTTATTCGCAAACTCACATAAGTGATTAATGAGTATGCATATGGTTTTAGGGGATCCTTAATCATGCAATCGTATTTTCCAGATTCGAATATAAATTTTACCATCATGGAATTCATACTTATTTCTATCACAAATCATTAAAGAGGGTGTGTAACTAATATAAAATTTACCATAATGGAATTTATGGTTATAGCAAGTGGGTTCATGAGTTTATAAGAAAAAAAGACCTAAGTTTGAGTCATTCTGCACTCTTTTTTCGTAATTTTTCCTTAATTTTCGCTCAACATTAGTTTCATAAAAGACATTAAAATGTTACACCGCAAAGTGCGGACAGTTAGGTATATTAGGTGTCAAGCAATGTACATCCAAATGCAACTGCCGCAACGCGCGATCATAATTTAGAGTAATTTGGATTATCTTAATATGAAGGGCTAACACTTATCTTAATATGAAGGGCTAACACTGGTAGCTACATATTATACATTTTGGGTTGGTTCATCTAAAACCCCTTCAGCCTTTTTATCCATATTAATCAATATGTTATTATATAAGCCATTATCTCATAGAAAATATAATAATTTGAATAGAATGGTTAGGAGGTTTTATGATATTAATGGTATAAATGATGTGAGAATTTTGCTGATCACACACTGTTGGAAGAACTCGGTATCCCTGCCACACTTTTAGGAGGTTTTATGATATTGATGGCTTAAATATTCTAACAAATATTTAGAGGTTTTTCTTTTTTATCAAGCTTCATTTGAACCAAGGCAAATTTTGAAAAGAAGCCACTGCTATAGCGATCCAGAACAAGAAAAAGTGAAAAGTCAACACACTTGTCGAACTGACGCAACGCAATCCAGCAACATACAAGGTACAATAACAATACATAAAGAAAATAGAACATGAATATTAGACTAAATCATAACTCATAAATACAGGGTCGTCTGATGACATTGGAAAGTACAATCGAAAATTTACAAACACGCAAATAATGGTTCTATTACGGATGCCCAACGTGTAAAAAAAGCTGAAAGGAAGTCCTTCATACCTATGTGGAAAGCACGACACCTAAGGACAATACATAGGTAAATCTCACAACACTACTCGCACTATAGTCAGGTAAAAAAATTGAATTTTTTTTAATGAATAATGGAGTTAGGGTAGAGTTTTTAGAGGAACCGTGTATGCATATATGATCTTGAATTGATATATTAGTTATCACACACGTTTTAAATTATGAAGAGGTTCCAATACCTTGATCAACTTAGCTGACTTGATTAATGGCATTGTACTGTAAATAATACATGAGTTCCAATAAGATAGTGAAAGTTTCCAGCCTACAATCTAGAAGCTCACCTTCTAGATGTTCAAAGTAGCCTTCTTTGAACACCATGTAGAAGAAGCAAAGATGAACACGATGACGGCCGCCCACCATCTCCGTTCACACGACACCTTCCTCGTTCACACCATTCCACCGCCACCAAAGTTTTAGTATAAATAGAGGTTGAAACTTCAATTGTAAATCATCCCAAATCACTCAGAGAAGTGTAATCACAACCTAGAGAGTGTGTGAGTTTGAGAGTTTTTTTTTTAGAGTTTTGTAAATACTCGTGTAATCTATTCTTGTGAGTAATAGAGTTATTTTCTCTCAAATTTGTATCTCCCAACATCCAGGTGATCCTCTCTTCCTAACAAGTGGTATCAAGAGCCAGGTTAGAGACGTTGGTTGAGTTTTTGGGTCTTCTGAAGTTTCCTCAAAATCCAATTTTGAGTGTACCATTGGATTCGTCTCTTCGAACCGAGTCCAACGCAAAAAACGGCGACTTAAACGGAGTTATAACGATCCCAGAAAACGCGGTCAAAGTTTGGTCAACTCTCCGGAATCTCGCCGGAGAAGACGATCACTGTAGCAGTCATGTAGCAGCTGGCGGCACTGTAGCAAGTTAATGTAGCAGTACTGTTACAGTACTGTTGCAGTACTGTAGCAATTCTGAAATTTTATAATTTGGTCCCTGAAATTTTCAGAAATTCGTTCTTGGTCCCTGAAAGTTTAGAAAATTATAATTTTGCCCCATAAGTGGAATTTAAGCCGCGAAGTGTCTATTCTACCATTTTCAACCGTTCCGGACGTAACGGTGATCTCTGTTTTCTACAATTCAACCCCTATTTGTAAGGTGATAATATCCACATAAGAGTCAACATCATCTTCCGGAGCTATGATTATGCTCACAGCCACAAATTACACGCTGTGGAAACCTCGGATAGAAGATCTCCTCAGCTGTAAGGATTTGTTCGATCCTATTGAATTGAAGGGTATAAACCCTGCCAAAGAGAACGAGTGGAAGAAATCAAACCGAAAAACTATTGGTCAGATCCGTCAATGGATTGATCATAGTGTCTTCCACCATGTTGCACAAGAGACAGACGCATATGTCCTCTGGAAAAAGTTGAAGGACATGTACCAGGCCAAGACTGCTCGGAATAAAGCCCTGCTGATGATGCGTTTAGTTAACATGAAGCTCAAAAGTGGAACTTCAGTTGCCGAGCATACCAGTGAGTTCCAGAACTTGGTCAACCAGTTATCGTCTGTAGAGATGCCAATTGGCGATGAAGTTCAGGCACTACTGCTACTTAGTTCCCTTCCCGATAGTTGGGAAACGCTGGTAGTAACACTCAGCAACTCAGCCCCGAATGGCAAACTTTCCATGTCAATAGTCAAGGATGCCCTATTCAGTGAAGAGGCAAGGAGAAAAGACATGGGCACAGATCAGACCCATGCCTTTGTCACAGAGAATTGGGGGAGACAGCGAATGAGTAGCAAAAATAAATGGAGAGGCAGAAGCAAGAGCAGGGGCAGGTCAGCTGATGGCAGAAAACCAACATATAAATGCCATCATTGTGGATTAGAGGGACATATGAAGAAGAACTGCTATAGATTGAAAGAGGAACAAAGTCAAAGCAGTTCACAGCCGAAGAATAAGGGTGGAGAAACATTAGTGACTATCCCTGGTGATGTAGCTTATTGTTCAACACATGATGAGACATGCCTTCACGTCTCACGAGAAGAAACAGAATGGGTGGTAGATACTGCAGCTTCCTACCATGTGACTCCATATAAGGAATACTTTACAACATACAAAGCTGGTGACTTTGGAGCTGTGAAGATGGGAAATTCCAGTTCCGCTGAGATTGTCGGAATTGGTGATGTCAAGATAAAGACAAGTTCCGGGAGCACAATCACTCTGAAGGATGTCCGCCATGTGCCAGATCTTCGGCTGAATTTACTTTCCGGAGTAGCTCTCGACAAACAGGGCTATGAAAGTCATTTCAGTAGAGGCACGTGGAAATTGTCAAGAGGCGCTATGATAGTCGCTCGAGGACACATTTGTGGCACACTGTACAAGACTCATGTGAAGATCTGCACAGACAGTATTAATGTTGCAGAAAAGGAGGCTTCACAAAATTTATGGCACCAGAGACTCGGTCACATGAGTGAGAAAGGGTTGTCTACCCTAATAAGAAGGAGCTTATCAATGTAGACAAGGACGCTGCACTAGATCCTTGCAATCATTGTCTGTTTGGTAAGCAGCATAGAGTCTCGTTTAATTCCTCTTCAACGATAAATTCAGAGTTACTCAGTCTGGTACACTCTGATGTTTGCGGTCCCTTAGTGGTTGAATCAATTGGCGGCAATCGATACTTTCTGACATTTATCGATGATACTTCTCGAAAGGTGTGGGTATATTTCTTGCGGACGAAGGACCAGGTGTTCGATTACTTCAAACAGTTCCATGTCATAGTAGAACATGAGACAGGAAAGAAGTTAAAGTGTCTTCGATCCGACAAAGGCGGTGAATACTCTTCTAGGCAGTTCGATGCCTATTGCAGATCATATGGCATCCGACATGAGAAGACAGTTCCACGTACCCCTCAACACAATGGTATAGCAGAAAGAATGAACCGAACAATCATGGAACGTGTTCGGAGCATGCTCAGTATGGCTAAGCTGCCAAAGCCATTCTTGGGAGAAGCAGTCAGAGCTGCATGTTACTTGATCAACCGATCTCCATCAGTACCACTAAATTTTGAAGTTCCGGAGAAACTTTGGTCTGAAAAGGATCCATCATACTCTCACTTAAGAGTATTTGGATGTTTGGCGTACACACATGTATCCAAGGAGCTCAGGCAGAAGCTGGATGCAAGGACCACTCCATGCATATTCATAGGCTATGGAGATGAAGAATTTGGATACAGATTATGGGATTCAAAGGAGAAAAAGGTGATCAGAAGTAGGGACGTAGTGTTCCATGAAAACCAGACAATAGAAGATATTGAAAAGCACACAATATCTCGGAAGTCAAATGTTGCTGCTCAGGTGCCAGAGGCAACAACAGAATCATTAATAAGAAATGAATTTTCAGTGCAGGAAGAAATGCCAGAAGTAGAAGATAATGAGGAAAATGACGGTGCTGAGCACGGGGAGCCACAACCCCATCTGTCAGACGTTCCAGCACCATCACAAGGTCAAGATGATGTTGGATCTCCTCAGAATGTTCAAGAAGTTCGTAGATCTGAACGAGGTCGAATTCCATCGAGTAGATATCCGGAATCCGAGTACCTTATACTTACTGAAGATGGAGAACCAGAGAGTTTTCATGAAGCAGTAACTCATAAGGATAAAGAAAAATGGTTGCTCGCAATGCAGGATGAGATGGATTCTCTGCAGAAAAATCAAACTTATGAGATTGTAGAACTTCCACGCGGGAAGAAGGCACTGAAAAACAAATAGGTGTTCAAGCTGAAAAAGGATGGTAGTGGAAAAGTGGTAAAATACAAAGCACGGCTTGTAGTCAAAGGATTCCAACCGAAGAAAGGGATTGATTTTGACGAGATATTTTCACCAGTAGTCAAGATGACTTCAATTAGAGTCATACTTGGATTAGTCGCAAGTATGAACTTGGAGCTTGAACAGATGGATGTAAAAACAGCTTTTCTTTATGGAGATTTACAAGAAGAAATTTACATGGACCATCCAAAAGTGTTTGAGGTTTCAGGAGATAACCTCGTATGCAAGCTGAAGAAAAGTTTGTACGGTTTAAAGCAGGCACCTAGGCAGTGGTACAAGAAGTTTGACTCGTGCATGGTGAGTCAAGGGTACAAGAAAACTGCAGCAGATGAGTGTGTCTACATTCAGAAGTTTTCTGAAGGAGATTTCGTTGCTCTTCTACTATATGTAGACGATATTCTGATCGTAGGGAAAGATGCAACGAAGATCAACCAGCTGAAGAAGGAACTCTCTAAGTCTTTTGATATGAAAGACTTAGGACAGGCTCAACAAATTTTGGGAATGCAGATTACCCGAGATATGAAGAATAGAAGGTTATGGCTATCTCAGGAGAAGTATATTGAACGAGTGCTTGAACGGTTCAATATGAACAATGCCAAACCTGTTAGCATTCCATTAGTCAACCATTTCAAGTTAAGTAAGTGATCATGTCCCTCATCCACGGAAGAGATCTGGGAGATGTCTTCAGTACCATATTCTTCAGCAGTTGGAAGTTTGATGTATGCGATGGTGTGTACAAGGCCCGATATTGCTCACGCAGTGGGAACAGTGAGTCGTTTTCTCTCCAACCCCGGGAAAGAGTATTGGGAGGCGGTAAAATGGATTCTCAGATATCTTAAAGGTACAAAGAATCTATGTCTTTGTTACGGGGGAGCTGATCCAATCTTGGAAGGCTATACAGATGCGGAGATGGCCGGAGATACTGATAGTAGAAAATCTACTTCAGAATTCATTTATACTTTTGCAGGAGGAGCTGTTTCATGGCAGTCAAGACTACAGAAGTGTGTTGCATTATCCACAACTGAAGCAGAGTATATTGCTGCCGCAGAAGCTGGAAAAGAAATGTTGTGGTTAAAGCGTTATCTCCAAGAATTTGGAATCAAGCAAAAGGAGTACAGGGTACATTGTGACAGTCAGAGTGCTCTAGATTTGAGCAAGAACTCCATGTACCATTCCCGTACAAAACATATTGATATTCGCTATCATTGGATACACGAGGTAATTGATCGACAACTGTTGAGACTAGTGAAGATCCATACAAAGGAGAATCCTGCGGATATGTTAACAAAGGTGGTGACTCGAGAGAAGTTGGAGTTATACAGAGACATAACTGGAATGTTCGTGGATTTGGCTGGAGGGGGAGAATTGAAAGTTTCCAGCCTACAATCTAGAAGCTCACCTTCTAGATGTTCAAAGTAGCCTTCTTTGAACACCATGTAGAAGAAGCAAAGATGAACACGATGACGGCCGCCCACCATCTCCGTTCACACGACACCTTCCTCGTTCACACCATTCCACCGCCACCAAAGTTTTAGTATAAATAGAGGTTGAAACTTCAATTGTAAATCATCCCAAATCACTCAGAGAAGTGTAATCACAACCTAGAGAGTGTGTGAGTTTGAGAGTTTTTTTAGAGTTTTGTAAATACTCGTGTAATCTATTCTTGTGAGTAATAGAGTTATTTTCTCTCAAATTTGTATCTCCCAACATCCAGGCGATCCTCTCTTCCTAACAGATAGTTTATAAACTGAAGTGATAGATTTCCAAAACGCATATTTGAATATGGTGGTTTTTTACATATCGGTCTTGTGGTTTCAATACGTTTTCTGTCTCTCGAGATGAACTTGTCACGTCTTTGGTTTCTTTCAGTCTTAGATTGTAACTTGATTATGAGCGAATTTGTTGATGTTATCTTAAAATGAAAGTATACTTAATATGAAACTTAATTTAGTTATTAAGGATCATTTATGATAAATCTTAACCTGTTGCAAGTAATTTGGATTACATTTATGGCATACATTGTGATTTGCTGCATGTATACCAAATATGAAACTTGATATGCAGGACATTAACAAGTGATATTCGTTAGTTTTAGGCTATGCATCTCTTCGTGCATGATTATATCTTTGGTTTTAAATCTGAATGCTTGGGATGCCACATTGTACCTATAAACAAAACTAAGATAAATAATGTAATAATACCATATTACTATAGCTGCAGCGCACATACAACATCCAACCATCACTCCCAACAAAGAACAGGAAACGAAGGAAGCACAACCACCAAAAGAACACTCCAATACGAAGATGAAGAAGCGAAGAAAAAGAAAGAATTGGCAGTAATCAGCAACCATGTGTGTAATAAAACAAGTATCTAATAGTAGTAACCAAGTGTAATAACCTAATGTTGACACTATCGTATAATATAAGGAATCCAATACTATTAGCTACTTCAAACGACCACAAGTCGCCACAACGCGCGGCCGGTCCGTTGCTAGTTATATCCAAATGGAAACGGGTCAAAAATTATAAAATGTCACAGGTCGGGAACATCTCATAAATTATAGGTGTAATTAAATAAAGTGATACTCTCCCAACCATCTTCATTTAGCTTAGTAGTTACCGCCCTTTTAGGTGTCTGTAAGGTCTAGAGTTTGAGTCTCACATGGAGATTTAATAATGCAATTTGCTTTGCAGTTGGTTATGAAGTCTTCTGGAGGCATACTGTCTAAGCCTGTCCAATGGCAGTTGTTCAAAGGGTGCTTATCAAGGGTGACAAAACGCAGAGTCTGTCCTATGACAGTTTTCCTGTAGAACATCCTTAACACGTGGAACGGATATGATTAGGTGGAAAGAGTACTTTTTATTAGATTAATGACCGGATACAAGTCATCGGTGCTATCACATTACATGAGTCAAGAGTCAAATAGTTTTTCACATGAATGTTGGTTTGTAAAGGTTGTTTTTGCACAAAATTGTTAAAATTATGGGAATTTAACCAAATTACACTTTTTTCAAAGAGTTGGAACAAAATATACATAAATTACAAATTTACACGGTAGGTTGGTTCGAACACAAAGAACGCTCCATTCCTAGATTTTAACTAAAGATGGCCAATAAAATCAACTACGATACCGGAAACTAGCTTCGAACATGAAATTGTTCGAATTCAAGGTAAGAATACACTGTATTTGAACTTGAACAAGCTCAAAATCAGGTTCGAACTCGAGTACAATGTATTCTTACCTTGAGTTCGAGCAAGTTCTAACCTTCAGTTCGAACATGGTCGCGTTCAAACCATGTTTGAACCATGGTTGAACCTAGCTTCCGAGATCATAGGTGCATTTTGCCGTTTATATTCTTGTAGTGGGGCGTTCGAACATGATTGTGTTGGAACTTTTGTGTAAATTTGTAATTTTTGGGAAAAATTGTATATTGTCCCAACAATTATTAGGTTGTGAAGACTGCAGTTGTCCAGGAAAATTGTTAATGCCTAATGTATTTGTTGCTAAACCGTTAGGTATTAAAAGATGAATATTGAGCTTGAATTTGTTGTGCTATAAACCGTTGTTGGGCTTGAATAACATCGACTAACAATAAACATTCATTATGTAGCATTTCATGTAATAATACCTTGTTAGTGTTAGGTAAAATTCATATGAAACTGAAACGAGCAAACAAAATTATAATAGATTACTCAATCAAAATAATCAAATCATAAACATATATAATAAATAATCAGAATAAGAACTGAAAGTTAAAACGACTATATGAATTGAAGGTTGAACCGGGCTTGTGTTTGACACTATTCTCTTAAACAGATTATTCATCTGTTTCCTGTTCCCAAGGTACACCAGTCTGAAGCAGAATACTACCTAACTTCAACTATTTCCCGAAAGAAAATCGGAATGACGAGACATGTTGCGGTCGAGATGAAAAAGAAAACTTTAACTGTGTATAGCTACACAACTTGTGGTGTGTGTTTCCATAAGTTTTGGTGCATCTTTCAACAATGCCTAAAGGCATTATATATATAGTGAATACTAAGGCCTTAAGTTTGTTCTCCCTTCTGATGTGGGACAACTTCCACCGCTTTTCAATCTTTTTAAATTATGCACTAAACTAGCAACATTGAGACTCGATATCTCATTCACTATTAATCCATTTTGGACACTCTTTACTTTGTTGTAAAGTTCTTGCTAGAGGCTACAAAACCTACTAAATGGTTATCAATATAAGTCACTTTACTATATAATTATTTTTGTCCAAAGTTGGTGAAAATACACATTTTTTCATCAATTTTTTAAACAATCCCCCACATAGATGGAGATCAGCCTCAGAAAAAATAATATTCCGATTAAGTTCTAGCAGTTGAATGTTGCATACGATAGGTACGTGTTACCCTTTGAACATTCTCTTATGAATGGCACTTAGTCTACTGGCTCTGAGTAGACGGCGATGTCTTTGAACTCGTATGCCATTTGTGTAAGCGACAATACGTTTCACACAAGATTCTCTCTGACAAAGTCAAGTCCTCATAGTTATGTTCATTAGCCTGGTTCTGCGAGACCTTATCAAGTATTGTTCCCTAACAATGCCCTTCGAAGCGACCACACTTATCTCATACAAGGTGTGTGTCCCGAGGGAAATAATACTTGTTCATGTCAATGTGTTCAAGGTCGAACGGTGTTTCTTTACAACATATTAGCACACCAAATTAGTGCCAATAAAAAACAACGCTATGTAAATCAAAATACACAAGTCGCGAGTAGTGAAGCTTAGTATCGAGTATTAGACAATAGTATTGATAAGTAGCGATAACAATACTGACCCACAATAGTTATAGTAGTAAGTAGTGATAGGTAGTGAGCAACAATAGTGATAGGTAGTGGTTAGTTATTATCGCAACGGATAGTAATAGAAATAGGTGTTAGTGTACACATAGTATACGTATAATTATATACATATATGTAGTAATGCAACTAGTAATATGTAATAGTTTACAGTCGGGTTGTAGTCTAGACTCACTAATGTGCCCTAACAACTCAGTTAGACACACTAATGCAATTCCTAGATCCCTACAATCATTAGCTCTGATACCAACTTTAACACCCCATCAAAGTCCATTAACGGCGATGTTAACTCTGGTCCCAGTGCTGGGCTTGACTTCTATGTAACAACAAATTTCTACAGCGAAAGCAATAAGTACCTGAGAATAGACATGCGAAAAGGTCAACACAACGGTTGGTGAGTTATAGGTTTAGTATTTCAACAGTAATAAAGATAGACCGTAAAAGTTTCATAGTTCAAAAGTTCGTAGACAACAAAATGTCATAGTTTCAAATCTTTGTAGACAACAAAGTGTCTTAGTTTCATTCTTTGTAGACAATAAATGTCTTGTTTCAAGTTTTTGTAAGACAACCAAAATGTCTTGTTCAAGTGTTTGTAGACTATACCATGTCGTGTTTCAAATGTTTGTAGAAAATACCATGTCTTATTTCGAGTTGGCAAACTACAGATTTAAGTAGCATAAAGCAACGTCTGAAAAATAATATCTAGAGTAATGATTCTTTGTTTTAGACCACGAGATTTTATGCGTACAACCCAAGTGTTGAAAAATGTTTATACATCTGTTATATGAGCACTTGAATATAAAGCTTTAACCCGCGAATAGATAAGCGCTACGCGACTTCCTTTACCCTATGATAGCATACACCGATTAAGTGTACAAGTTACGAAGTAATAAGCACCCGTTCGTTGGGTGATGCTGTCAGACCTAACGGATATGTCCCTATAATTCGAGCTTAAAATGTAATTAATATATTCAAGCTAAGGGCTTTTTTTTATCAAACTCATATGTACATTTGTTTTAGTACTCATGTCTAATTTGTAAAGCAGTTTAAAAATAGCATGTTATCTCATCCCAAAAATAAAAGTGTATGGGACGGTAGACTCACACAATACAAAGTTTGTTTCTAAATCATCGTGTCTGGTTGTAAATCTGTTTCAACAACGTGTATTCACATCCCGAGTATAAACATTAAAAGTTTAAAAGAAAGTAGGAGTGTGAACTCTTGTATAGTAAACTTTTGGAAAACTAGTAAGCATTTATTATAACCCCAAAAACAGTTGAGAAAAAGGGGGCTATAACACACCTTTAGCGCAGCTACAAATAGCACAATACATAACCATGATGTAGGTCCTTGACCTGTAGACTCAACCTAAAGATTATAAGTAGGTCAATATGTGTCTAATAAGCTATGTCGGTCCATAGGGTGCACATAGTCCTAATGCTCAAGTTCGACGCGATTGTATAGCAAAAGTCAACACAAAGTCAACTAGATCATGCAAGTTAACAAAAGTCAAACTTGGTCAAGTTGGTCAACCTAAGTCAATTTCATCATTAGGTCATGTCAATGATGTCACAAGGTTAAACCAAGGTCAATTCGTAAGTTTCAAACACTAGGCAAGCTTTTTCACGTTTTATAGTTCAGTTGTCGTAAGTGTTCACGAAAGTCATGCAAACAAACAAGTATTATTCACAAATGACAAATCATGAAAATATGGCAAGTTCCAGATTATAAGTACATGTCATTAGATTTCTAAAAAGACCAATCACGATATCATATGATTTCTAGAACTCACGTAGCATGCAATTTATTCCAATTCAATATCTACACGCGCACGAGGAGTGTAAAATCTACCATTTATTGTAGAAAAAGGTAAATTATACAAGACCAGTGGGAAATGGTCACAAACATCTAATAGTTTAATCTATAAAATTTTCAAAGATTTTAATGCTACCAATTTGTACAGGTTTGCATTTCAATTCGGACTTCCTAATTTGGACAAAATCCATACCTACTGCATTAGCACACATAAAGAACATAGCATATAGAGTTTTTAGAGGTTGACATGCAAATGAGATATGTTCCTTAATATGAAAATAATAACATACTAGAAGATAAGTTCTAAAACAATTTATATTTCATGCTAGACCATTTTCTATGCATACGAGATAGTTTCTACTCCGTTCAGGTAGTCATTTTCGGGCGTGATTATCCGGACATCTAGAGACAATTAGCACACATGATCAACATGAAAGGTGAATTACTCTTTATAAAATTTTCAATAATGAAAAGCTTATTTTCAAGAAATTAAGGTAAATGGTCATTTACCTCAGTTCAAAAGTGTCAATTAGCAAGTTTTACCGTATACGATCAAATAAGCATAAAACGAGTTTTACAAATTCAAATGACATGACATCCTAGTCCAAATTTAGTGTTTTTAAATTATCTATCCAATGGTAATTAGTTCATACACCAATTCATAACAAAACAATTGTAGTTTTCTGATTAGTGCACATAAACATGTCGAAAATTCAAATAGTCATAACTAGAGCATGACATAATGAAATCAAGCGATTCTTACGAGCAAAGTTGTTAATTTTTCACAAGATATTCGATAGTAACCATTTTAGGATCAGTAGGACATCATGTTATCACATAAAAATTAGATTCATCACGAATTCACAACGAAACCCTAATTGCACATATCCTGTTAAAAGTTTATCGAAATCGCGCGTTATCTATGTGCAAAATTAATAGTTTTTCATTAGCAATTCAATCATGTAATATTATTAAACATATTTGGAGTTCAAAAGTCAGAATATAGCTGATCAAATTCATGGGTTCGTCAAAGTAGTGCATACGATTAATTAACAACTGAATTAAACGTACACAAATCAAGACTTGAGCACTAGACACTCTAGCAACCCTATACATGTATAATAACATTGAAATCTGGAAAAATAGAGTTTTTGGATCTTACCCTAATCAAAAAATCGTTGGTATAGATGTGTAGAGCTCGTCGCGAGGAAGAAGGATATGAAATTTAATTTTCAATCGGGCAAAGCAATAAGAAACTAGATGATGATGAAGATGGCGATGGAGATGAAGGTCTCATGGGGATGTATGTGTTGAGTACGGCAGAGGAAAAAAATAGAAGAATCAGTTTCCTTATTTTATTTTATTAATAAGTGGGCTAGGTTACTCATTTAAAGGATATACTTAACAAGTGGGCTAAAATTAAACAATGAATGCCCATATATGAAGAATTTCGGCCAAGAGGATCCAAAGGAAGTCTATGGACTCTAAAATATTGCTAGATGATTTTCTATGGGATCCAGTTAAGAGCCTTTAAGTGTCGTTAGTCAAAAACGCAAATCAAAACCCTAAACCTTAATTCTATTTCTATCGGATTCTAAAATTAAATTAAATTCTATTAATCATAAAAGAATTATAATTTACATAAATTATATAGAATAACTGTTTTACATAATAATTATTTAATTCGTTGCTAAGTGTCGTTAACCAAAACAGAGAACGGGAACGTTAACCGATCATTTCACGAATCCTTTGCGCTTTTAGTTTATAAATATTCTAGTAATTTTAAAAGTATCTTTAAAGCATAATAATTATATAAAATAATTATTAAAAGTGAAATATCATTCTTTTCGATGCCTTAAAAGACGTTTTTCCGATTTTCACTAACCGTACGTTTTTCTTGCGTTCTCTAAGTCTCTCGTATACTTCTAAACCAAAGTATGAAATCAAGTAATATGTAGCACATATTAAAAATAGTATTTTCAAAAAAAAAAAACTGGCGTATAAATTCATAGAATTTAACTAACGATCGTTAAGTATTTAACCGAAAGTTAACGAAAAAAATCGGGTTGTTAAACATATAAACTTAGCCATTCAAGGGCTTCAGTCTAATTCCCACGCACAACTTATACACTAACTCTCCGCTTAAGTCTTTTGTCAGCGGATCCGCAACATTTTCTTTTGAATTCACATTGTCAATATTGATAATATCCGTAGAGATTTATTGTCGTACTTTATTATGTCTACGTCTCATATGTTTATTTTGACCATTACACATTGTAATATGAGCTCTACCAATCACCGATTTGCTATTACAATGTATACATTGGCCGACATTAGCTTAGGTCATATTGGTATATCCTCAATGATTTAACGTAGTCATTCTCCCTCTTTACCAACTTTATCTAAAGTGATGAATTCTGATTCCATCGTGGATCTAGAAATAACCGTTTTAGACGATTTCCACGATATAGCAGTACCTCCAAGTATGAATACATAACCACTTGTCGCACTGGAATCATTTGTATCAGAGATCATGTTCGCATCAAAGTGACCTTCGATCACTGCAGGATATCTGACTTACGGAGTAGTATTATGTTGGGTTAATTGGTTTAGAGTTTATTATTTTATTTGTTATATCAAGTGTCATGTACTTAATAGTTTGGTTATTAGAATAGTCATGATTAATGTTCACGTTGGTCACAGTTTGTAATTGGATTTGGTAAGCATTTGTTGACCGAAACTTTTGGAGTCATAGGAAAGTTGAAAATAGTATAAGTAGCTAAAAATGCTAAGCACATAAATATTTGTGTGTACCTAGTTTTAAGGAAGTCGATTGGTGTTTTTGTATCATATTTATTGGTTGGTTTACTGTTAATAAAGTTCGTGGCAGAAGTTTTTATCATTCCTTTCTGTTGTCACCCATATGTAGCCTTTATTTCTTTTATTCTCATTTGCATATGAAGATTATCACAGTATTTTGTTCTCCAATTTATTGTTCTGTTAGACTCTTATTTAATAAGGGACTTGTGATCCTACAATTGGTATCAGAGCGAGGTTTGAAACTTCGACAAAGTCTTGTTGCTCGTGAAAAGAAACTAGATCGTGAACGAGAAATCGTGATAGCCTGAGACCAGGGTTCATTTTCTTGGGTGGTGTAAAGAGTTTCTTGGAGCAGTGGTCAGGAAAGTGTTGAAGTTGTAAAGGGTGTTGAGAAGTTGTCACAATTTGTTCTTGAAAATAGACTAACCAGTGCAGGTACAAGAAAATGTGATAGTGTGTTCGGCTTGTTTTCTTGGGTGGTGTAAAAGGATCTTGGAACAGGTTTGTCAAAAGTAGCGTATAAAAAGGAATCGAGAAATTGGAGAGTGTCCAGGTGGTTTAATGAAAACACGCGTTAATGTACATGGTGGCTATGGCTGTTCAAACCACGATGACTATGAACGTGACCGAGGTAGAGGTCGGGTGTCCGGGAAGAGTCGAGATGGTGTAAAATGTATCTGGGAAAGCTACGTTATATGTTACATGTGTGGTGAATAGGTATCTTGGAAAAAGCAGTTAAAGGGGTGATTGTTAGGTTAATTGGTTTAGAGTTTATTATTTTATTTTTTAAAACAAGTGTCATGTACTTAATAGTTTGGTTGTTAAAATAGTCATGATTAATGTTCACGATGGTCACAGTTTGTAATTGGATTTGGTAAGCATTTGTTGACCGAAACTTTTGGAGTCATTGGAAAGTTGAAATAGTGTAGGTAGCTAGGAATGCTAAGCACATGAAGAGTTGAGTGTACCTAGTTTTAAGGAAGTCGGTTAGTGTTTTTGTATCATATATATTCGTTGGTTTACTGTTAATAAAGTTCGTGGCAGAAGTTTTTCTCATTCCTTTCTTTTGTCACTCATATGTAGCCTTTATTTCTTTTATTCTCATTTGCATATGAAACTTATCATAGTATTTTTTCTACAATTCAATTTATTGTTCTATTAGACTCTTATTTATTAAGGGACTAGTGATCCTACATATCATTGATACGTAGTAATATTTAATTCCCATAAACCGAACAAACTATCAGAAAATGCTATTTTACGGCCACACTAATTGCAAACCACCGTCAAAGAACGTGAATCGAAACCATCATGCGTGTGGCCTCTATTTGATTCCATGCACGTCTAAGTGTGTTAATTCTGTCCTCCTAAAATTCTGAAAACATTGAATAAACTTCGTCCTCAAATCAGCAAAGCTCGAAACGCTGAGCGGAGGTAGTTTAGCAAACCATTCACGAGCGCTGGACTGGAGTTATCCCAGGAACATGTAGCATGTCGTGGCATTATCCCAGTGTTGGGTTTTAATTGCATGCTCAAACTATTGCATAAAATCTTCAGGTTCGTTGCTCCCGTCATACATGCCCAACGTGAGGGGCGTCGTGAGGATAGTGTAACATCCTATTTTTCAGTTACGCATTAATTTGGACGTCATTTGAATTACGAGGTAGGTAATCATATCTTTTTACCCTAAATAAAGTTTGATTTAATGTTTTAGAACCTTACCATTGGAAAGTAGACCTTATTACGTTTCCAACGATATTTGATTCATCAAAAACGGAGTTACAGTTTGAAAGTTACGAAAAAAACATGTTTCACCAAAAATGCTGAAATGGGGTACAATGCGGTCGCGAGATTTTCAATGCGGCCACAAGATTCGGTCAGGAAATTAGCTATTTGGAGTTGCAAAGATCGCGGTCGCGCCCCTATACCTCGTGGTCGTGAGATTCATCAGGGGCAATTTTAACCCGTTTTTAAGGCTTATTTGAGGGGTATTTTGGGGGTGTTTTAGTCTTTTCACTTGAGGGTCGGTTTGAGGTCACTAAAACTGATCCAAACTCAGTCTTGGAACTCATTTCACCCACACAAAACGCTCCTAACATATCCTAGAGAGAGAAGGTGATTTTAGAGTGAGAAAGCTTCAATCTAGGAGGAAGAAGGTCGATTCGGGTGAAAGCTCACGAGTAAAAATTGTTCCTCTTGCTCTTAGCTACATTTGGGTAGTGGTGGTAAGTCTTAACTCCAATTTTATTTACTTTGATTGTGACTTGGGGTTAGGGTTTGAGTTAATGTTGGGTTATAAACCCCGTTTCTCATGAAATTGGGGGTTTTGTTGTATGTATTATGTAATTAAACCCGATTATTGTGGGTTTAGGGATTGGTGATGAAATTGGAAGTATTTGTCATGGTTTGGGTGTTAAATCACTACGTTGTAAGTTTGTTAGTGATTTTGGTGTTCTCATTACATTGTTGCTAGTCAAATTGGGTGTTGACTTAATTTGGTGTCAAAATAAGTTTTGGTGAATCAAGTATGAAAGTACTTGATTTAGGTGTCATTTGGTGTTTTGGAAATATAATCACTAGTCGTTAGTGATTTTGGGCATTTTTGGGATTTATGTCAAAATGAGAAAGTTGATTGGGTCAAAGTCGATGATGAAACTAGTTTTGGTCAAATGGGTGTTTAAACACTTGTGTTAAGTCTTACATGACATTTTTGGAAATAACCGCTCATGAGAAGTGATTTTGAGTCAAAGTGGTGTTTTTAATATAAGTCATATGTGGTCAAGTGCAATATGGGTCAATATTGCACACGTTGTAATTTTAGTGTAAATGGTGTTTGAAATGATCACTACTTAAGTAGTAGTCTAGTGTCGGGACCTAGGTTGGTCTAGTTAGTGTAAAGTACAAATTGGGTTAACTTGTACTCATTAATGTGGGTTTGAATTACCACCCAAAGTGGTAATTGGGTCGAGCTGATTAAGAGATAAATGGGCCGGTCAAACGAGCAAGGCGAGATACCTCGACTAAGGGATGTAAGTGTTGGGTTCTCTTTTAGAGAATTTTTATTTATGTGCATATTGTTCCTATGTGTGTTATAGGTGGTTGCTTGCTCAGATATGAGGATGAAGAACATGTTATACATGACTTGTGCGGGCGTTCCAAGGTGAGTGGAATAATTATATATATATATATATATATATATATATATATATATATATATATATATATATATGTGTATATAGTTTATTTGCTTGCGGGCTTGTGGTTAGTGTTATCTGTGCATGTGGATTCACTATAGTGTTATCCGTGCTTATGGATTCACTACTCTTTTGTGTGATGGAGACCACATGTGCGTGAAGGGTGGTTCAGTAAGTGTGGACGTCTACTTAGTGGGTTAGTGTACACTAACGGTCATTGTGCGAGTACCGTTCCCTTGTGTGTGTGTCGATGGTTAATCATGTGCGTGAACGATGGTTCGGTAAGTGCGGACGTCCACTTTGGGGGTTAGTTCATACTAACGGTCATTGTGCGAGTACCAATGGTCATTGTGCGAGCACCGTTCCCATGTATGTGATAATGGTTAACCATGGTTATGTGTTGTATTATTATTAGGATATTATATTGAATTGGTTATATGCTATTGATCTTGAAAGCTTGCGGTAATGGAGAGTTTTTAGCTTTATACTTTGCGATGGTATGCTAATTAGATTGCTAGAAAGTATGTGCTATTCGTGTAAGTGTTTGCAAGTAAGTAGATTATATATGTATATTAAGCTTTATGCTTACCCTCTCGTTGTTTACCTTTTTATAGGTATCGTTGATGCAGAGTTACCTAGTTGCTAGACTAGGTTGATAGACGTTGCTTAAGCTTGGAGGATTAGCTTTTGGATATTTGGACGCGGATTGGAGATTTGGTAGTCCCCTGGATTATGCTCTTGGTATCGGGTTGGGTTATTTAGTCTTAACCTGGTTTGTAGTGTAAATGGGTCGTAATTACCCACTTATTGTGTAACGGGTCAAAAGGCGTCGAATTGAACATTTCGGATTTAGTCACATGTTAAACATGTATTTTGTTGTATATTGGGCACGTTAAAACTATCGTTAAACGGATCTTGCATTATGATGTATTTAACTTTATTTAACTTATAAGAAAATTAGTGCTTCGTTTTCGGTAAATAGATTTGGGTTGTTTCAAGTGGTATCAGAGCATAGTCTAAGGGAATTAGGTGACCTTGAAATAGGTGCCTAGTCTTAGACTTATTGACAGTTGTGCGTTATTTGTGGGACCTTGTAGGAATACGGGTCAGATTGAGATTTGTTAGTGCCTTAGAGTAAATGACTAACTAGGACTTGTGTTTGTCCAAAGGGTGATTATGTGGGGCCTTATTTCATGTGAAGATTAGTGCCTTATTAGCTAGTACATAATGTAAGTAGGCGGACTTGGAGGTTGTTTTGCTACTAGTCACCTAGGGAGTAGGTTGACTTGTTATCGCGTTGTACGTATATGCGTATATTATTATACTTATGTATAGTGTATGGTGTCATAGTGATGAGTCCAATGGTGGGGCTCAGGTACTTGGGAGGTTTTGGATAGTCCAGTCTAACGACGAGACTTTACATGTTTTGAGGCAATAGTGCGTTGTATAGTGTGAATGGTGCGCTACTCCGGGTAAAGTACTTTGCGTGACCATGTGGAAATAGTAAGGTACGCAATTGTAATAGTGACTGATCACCATTATTACAAAAGTGTATCTTAACACCAAGCATGACATGATGAGTACCGAACGGAGGAAACGTGGCATGGTTGGGGTAGATTCGGGACGAAATAGGAATTATGTATTGGTTCCTAGGATATAGTGGTCTCGGGTGATGTGCTTGTTATCACATCCGGTTCATTGTGAGTCGGGAAGTGTTACGGTGGTTTCGGTTAGCTAAGGTGAGTGAGCAAACTCACGAGTATGGTGCGTGCTTAGTCACCCTAAATAGTGGGTGTACTATTGAGATTGTCATTGGTTGTAGTTACACATCGTAACTAGGGTGACCAATTTATGTGTGCGTGTGCGACGAGGACTTGAATTCCGTAATGGGATGCGATAAGCCTAATGATTGTAGTTTGGGGTTACACTCGGTAGAGTGTGTGGTTAGAGAATCGTGTAAGGATTCTAGTTGTGAGTCGGCTTGGAATTGGTGAATCGGGGAGTCTTCGGGTCGTTAAACTCATGGGAGTGGGACCCGTATGACGATGATTGCGTTAGTGTGTTAGCGTGTTGTAGATTATAGGGTAACATTCCTAACGAAATATCTCTTGTAGTAGCAGTTGTGCCGACGTGTGCAAGGGTGTCAGACTTGGTGTTTCTAAGCATCTCCTTAGTGTTGGAAGAAAGATTTTGTTAGGCTATATCGTTTGGCCTTGTGGGAATTGCGGGTAGCGTGTGATCGCTAGGAACATTTTATAAGACGATAAACCGTAAGGTTTGTTAGGTAGTTATGACTTCGGGTCATTATTGTGGAGGGACGGGTGACATTGGGTGTAAAGATCGAGTTTCTAAATCTCGGTAGATTGTGGTGGGAGTCTACATAACACTGCATCAGGTGGCCTCTTATACCTACTAGTGTGATGTTCAACTCCGGTGATGGTGTGATCACTTTGTGCTTAGGGTGCCCGTGAGATTATAATAGTGATTGACGAGTGATAGTAATTCGACGGTTGCGAAAGTCGAAGTTTAAGAGTATTGCGGTAAATACTTCTTATGAAGTGACGGATAAGCGAATCTTGTTGCTCTTAAGTGATAGATGGATAAAAATGACCGGTGAGCCGGTGGCGGACTTAATGTTCGGCTAGACCAAAGGTTATGATGAAGTGTTAATATTTCGCTCGACGCAATTATTGTGTCAGATTGGTCATTCTTCTCCATGAGAGTGAGCAATTGTTGACAAAGGTTCGTTGAGTGGAAGGTCGGGTTATCTCGACTGAGAAGCACAGCTGATTAAGCGGAGTGGCATATGCCTAGGCTTAAAGGCTTATGTAGGACTTTGGTGGAGTTCACTTTACTAACGGGTTGTTAATAGTGATTTGTGGTATGAAGGTGCGATGTCTTCGCGTGTACGACATCTCAAGTGATTGTGTATGTCGGCTCCGAGAGCCTAAAGTGAATTCGTGGTGATTTGATGTTTATGACCAATGGTGAGACTTGTCATGTGTGTCGTGGAATGACAATTTAGCGGGATGTTATCATCTTAGCGGTGAGGGTGTGGAGCTGAATTCTAAGTGGGGGAGTTTTTACTGCCGCCTGAAGAAGTCCTGTTGGTGTTAGATCAAGTGAAGTGTAATACTTCTTATGTAAGGTGGTCGTGTAGTACCAAAGTGCGGTATGAGACAAAGTGTGAAGTTTGAGATCACGAAAGTGAGAGAATGTAACTGTCATTGCGGGTGCTCTCGTGATGTAAATTTGGATTGTTATGAAACTCGGATAGTACTGTTGAGTAAGTATGAGTCGACATTGTGGTGGATACTGTATTTTCCCTGTCGGGAAACGTGATCATGGAAATTGTCAGTGGATTATTCTACATTATGGATGATTGTGGGGCGGGGAGTACCTGTTCCGATTGTCTCACATAGAGATACACAGATGTTGTTTCTTGAAAGGGTGTGTTCCTGTAACATCCTGAGAACCGGCCTAGGTTGATTGGACCATTTTCCCTTAAGTGGTGTTAAGTGGGTAATTATGTAATAATTATTCTATGATTGTTAATATACTATTAATGGCCCATTGGGTTCGTTTTATGATAAGGGTCCCGAAACAGGTTTTATTATTTATTTCTGACATCGTTTGGGTTGCCGAATCGAATACGAAAGATATCGATAATAGTTAAATACCCGTGTGTTATCGGGTATGAGTTTTAACACCCATTTAAATAATTGGACTGACCTATTTCCTTGCTTATTTCCCTGAGGTCACGATTTTTCCCCATTCTTCTTCTAGTCTTCATTTTCTCTAAACCCTAGCTTACTTGATGATGATAGTGAATTAATCCAAGCCCTAAATTCGTTCTTGTGCATCCATAACATATTACAATCAGGTTTGCATCCTAATTTCGTGATTAATTCAGGTACTTTCGGGTTCTTGTTTAAAAAATATGATAAGTGCAAATTAGTGCTTTAATCTTGGGCGTTCTTGGACTAATTCAACATTACAAACTAATTTCGTGTATCATTAGAAGATTATAAACAAGTTTGTATCTCTTAATTTTGTGTTGAATCCTTGACTAAATTAGGGTTCTTGTTAAAATTGATAAAATGTATTTTTTTGTGCTTTAATGTTGTTTATAAATGTTTGTTTGACTTGTGTATTATTAGATTATTGTTATAAGTATGTTATAACATCATTGTGAACCTTTATTTGGTAAAAAAAACTGCTAGAAACACAATTTTTGTGGGTTAAACCGACCGGACAACATCTACTTCTTTGTTGCTGCTGCGTGGGGTACTTTCTGCTACGATTTTGCAGCTGTAGCTGCTGTTTTTGCAGCCCTGTTGCTGCTATTTTGCAGCCCTGCTGTGCCTCTATTTTTGTGGTTCATGTGTTGGTTTGTTCGCCCGTTTAACCCTTGACCCGTTTGCATAAATTGGGACTTTTAATTAGTACTAAGTTGATATTGTATAGGATTAAATATAATTGTATGCACATATGAGATTATATGATTTAAATATTTATATAAGTGTATATGTATGTATATGTGTGCATATATGTGTTGATTGCCCGTTTTGCCCTTGACCCGCTCATTTGGACATGTTTTTAGTATATATATATATCTATATATATATATATATATATATATATATATATATATATATATATATATATATATATATATATATATATATATATATATATATATATATAAGTGCATATATATATATAGATGTATTATGATAAGTGTGTATATATATGTATATATATGAGTGAATATTTAGGTATATATATGTGTGTATATATATATATGTATGTGTGTGTGTATATATAGATATTTGATCACCCATTTTTCCATTGACCCGTTTGGTATGACGTTGTAAGTATATATATGTACGTATATATATATATATATATATATATATATATATTATGTTATGAAATCATGAGAAGTGTGTATATATATATATATATATATATATATATATATATATATATATATATATATATATATATATATATATGATGTATATGTGAATTATATATATAAATGCATATCACTATAAATTGGTAGTATTGTATATATATTCATATATGTGCGAATATATATATATATATATATATATATAGGGTGTTAATTCCATGAGAATGTTCTCATAGATATGTAATGGTGAGAACAAATCTGGACTGTTGATGCATTAGATGATCATAAACTTTAAAAAACATTATAAATTAATAAAAAGGGGTAAAATTGTATTTTCCAATTCATCCATACATCACCTGCGTATTTCCTTGTGAATATATATATATATATGTGAATTATATATATAAATGCATATCGCTATAAATTGGTAGTATTGTATATATATGCATATATGTCAGAATATATATATATATATATATATATATATATATATATATATATATATATATATATATATATATATATATATATATATATATATTGTTAGTAAATGGGATACGATTTACTAACATGTTCAGTATTTATTATCAGGTGGCACAGTCGAGGAGAAGACTCGGTGACATTAGACTACCGAGTTTACGGGTATCGGTGAGTGGGACTATCTCAGGTTATAGTATAGAGTAGCAAGCGATGCTAATGTTATTTTATACTGTTGATAGTCGAGTGCCATGTTTAGTTAGCCTTGTAGGCCTGTATGCACGAGATAGTTTGCCATGATGTGTATGTGATTTATGTGCACTATTTTGTGAGCAGCAGTGAGGCCAGGCTAGCTGGGGATTCCACTGAGGCTGGGCTAGGTGGGGGTCCGCACGAGGTCAACCTAGGCCAGGCTAGGTTGGGTCCAAGTCCTATGGATGTTCAGTATAGCATAGAAGGACGCAAGCATTGCGTCTGGACGGTTATTGTAACATCCCGCATTTTTCCGTTAAATTATTTTTAACATCGTCTTTTTTTTTTTTTAATAATGTCCTTCGTATCTAGATTCGTATCCTCCATTAACTAACATCCTTAATATTTTCGTTATTGGATTATAACGTCTCCCGTACTCTCATGAAATTCAAAATAATTCGTTTGGTTAATTCCCGCACCCGCTTTGAAACTTGAGGGACCGAGGTTGCCAAGTGGGCAAACTAGTTGACTAGGTCAACTACTCAACCCACCTTATCCACCACTCACTTCCACCTCCACCTCCTCTTTCTCTCTTTCTCTCTTCTTACTTCCATTTTTGAACCATAACACCCAAACACACAAATTCATCATCTAATTTCGGATTTGGAAGCTAACATCAAAACAAATTACATATTTGGAATCCTCTCTTCATCCTCTACAACTTGATACCAATTTCATCTCATTTGGGTAACTTTCTAAAATCACTAGATTTTGTGTTCTTGATGTTTTTGAATTATAAAAGTGTTAATTAGTGTCTATGGCTCGTATATAACATGAATATATATTTTGTTTGTTCGATTTGTTGATTTGAGCAACTAGTTTGAACACTTGAAAATGGGTTTGCTTAATCTTTGATTTTGGAAGATTAAATGTTGTTAAATTGTCAAAGTTCATGTTTTAATTGTGTTACTAAATTCATTTTGATGTGTAGGTTGATTTGTAAAACTTCAAAAACATGATTAATGATTTTGTGATTCTTGATTAGGGTTTGATAGTTCTTGAGATGAACTTTTGATGCTTGAATGCCATGAAATGTTAATTGTAAGTGTATAGTTGTAATGTATGTTTCATTACCTTCAAAACGGCATATCATATGTGTGAATTGGATTCCCGAGACTTAAAATGCATTTTGTGAGCTTGAAACTTTGAAAATAGACTTTAAATGATCACTTGACGAGAAATCGGTTATTGGAAATGATGTTTTTGTTTGATGAAACGTGTTTAGTTGTATTCCTTGTCAAAAGAGCTTTCCAACGATATAAGATACGCCTTCTAAATGTTTACGGTTTACATTTTGTGCTAAAACGAATTTTGGATCAAGACTTGAACATTTGAAACTGACCAGGTACCAGGCCACGCCTGTTGGCGCGGCGCGACAAATGGGGCCGCGGCGCGGCATAAGCCGGGTCCAGGTTTCTGTCCCACTTGTTCATTTCACGTGAAATGTTTGGCATGCTACGGACCTCCAATTCACATGCAACTTGTTCTAACATGCTTATATATGAATAACTAGCACAGAAAAATAGTCCGGGACCCGACCCGAACGTGTTGACTTTTTCGTTGACTTTGACCCGACCTAAGTTTGACTTTTTCTCAAACTTGACCAAATGATTATGCAATCTTTCTAACATGATTCTTTACTTGTATCTTGCATGAAACTTGACAATTTGATTCACATGCTTTATAATCGAGTCGTAACGAGCCATAGGACTAATTGAACATCTTTGACCTATCGTGTTTACCGTTATTGATACAACCTATATGTTTAGGTCAAGACTAGCTTTGTCTTTGCACGCGTTTACTTGTTGAAGTACTTTATTACTCTTGCACTCAAGGTGAGATCATAGTTCCACTTTTACTCTTTTGAACTTACATTTGGGATGAGAAAACATAAACATTTCTTTTTAACTAAGTGAACACAAGTAGAGGAAAACAAACATTCTACATACGAGTTTAGAACAAAATCCTCAATTCGATTATCATTAGTTACTCTTGCAGTGTGTAAGTGTAGGTGTGAACTTATGTTGTATGGCCATATGGGTTTGAAAAACCTCATCTCAGACGGTTCGCTACCGTCTACGGATGAAATATATTTTCGAGAAACAGTGTTGTTCTAGCACTATTAATGGGGTTCAACGGACGGAATGTTAAGCCTTGATAATTGGGTGCTCGTGAATATTAACTTTTAGAATGTACTACAGTTTTATCAATGTTGCAAATCTTGTGGTTCGACTAACTTTTACTCACTTACTTACTTAAACCTATGATTTCACCAACGTTTTCGTTGACAGATTTCTATATTTTTCTCAGGTCTTTGAACGCTATGTGAAACATGCTTCCCCTCATTATTTGATACTTGCATTGGATGTCGAGTATACATGCATTTCATGGAGCGTCTTTTGACTTTCTTTAAAACTGTGTCGCATAGGTTTCACATGTAACTATAACTTTGTAACGTAACTTTTGGATGAACAATTCTTGTAAACTTTGAAACAATCTTTATTTTTGAAAGGAATGCAACATATCTTTAGTCAAACGTCACGTTAAAGACCTATGACCACGCAACGGGACCTAAGTAGTCGATGCCGTCAATTGACGATTTGTCGGGGTCGCTACAAGTGGTATCAGAGCATTGGTTGTAGGGATTTAGAGTTCATTGGTGTCAACCCCGAGTCATAGGGTACATTAGTGAATCTAGACTACAACCAGCATATAGACTGAAGTAGGAATTACTTGACTATTTGTGCATTATACTCGAACGTTTCTACTCATAACTAACTCTCGCTTCATCTAAATCTTTCATTGTTTAATTTGATTGACGCGCCACCTTGACTTTATAGAATAATGTCGAATGCACATATGAATCAGGGTAATATAATTGTCGGGATTATATTACGGTGACTCATATGAACGTTCCGACATTATGACATAAAGAATTTAAGGCGAGTCAAGGAAAATTTTCTCTTCATCATTATTTCATATCACGATTAGTATGTTAAGAATACTAATCAACGATATTCTTGTGTCATGAAGGAACAATGGCTCACCAAGGTCAACACAATACCCTTCTCGAAACTATAGAACAAGCCCTTCACCGAATGATAGCCACCGCCGTGGGTGAGGCCGTGGACGATCACTTCTCCAACCACAAAAACAATCATGGAGCCGATAATTCAAATGAGGGGTGCTCCTACAAAAACTTTATGGGGTACAAACCTCCCACTTTCGATGGAACCGGGGGACCGATTGCTCTCACCTGATGGTTCGAACAAACGGAAGCCGTTTTTAACATAAGTTAATGTCAGGACCAAGATAAGGTCAAGTTGTGCACCCTCACTCTTACCAGTATTGCTCTCTCATGGTGGAACACGTATGTACAATCAGTGGGTATCGATGAGGCCCTTACACTCTCTTGGACCGAATTAAGAGAAAGAATGATCACCGAATACTTCCCGCGCGACGAGACTCGAAGGCTCGAACAGGGTCTAAGGAATTTAAAAATGGTCGGGAATGACCTCGAAGCTTATAATCAACGGTTTACCGAACTAGTCTTAATGTGTCCAAATCTCATGACTCCCGAATCCCTAAGAGTCGAACTTTACACGGATGGCCTCCCAAAGAGCGATCAACACGGGGTAATGTCATCCAAACCCGCCAACCTACAAGAGGCTTTAAAGATGGCCCGCCAATCTATAAAAATGATGAATGAAATTGAAGCGCCGGCACCAACGGCCGAGGACCAACCGGGTAACAACAAAAGAAAATGGGAAGCCTCTCCATTGAGTAACTACAACAACAACTTCACCAAGAAGTCCTTTACCTCCTACGGCAAGAAAGGTTACGCCGGGTACCTACCTTATTGTAACAAGTGCCACAAACATCATTTTGGTGAATGTAGCAAACCTTTTTGCAACAGATGCTACAAACATCACTTTGGTGAATGTGGCAAGCTAATTTGCCGCTGATGCCAAGGAAGGGGTCATATGGCCAAACATTGTGGAAGTGCCACCCCCATCACTCAAAAGGGACCCAACACACAAAAGTCGGTCACTTGCTACGCATGTGGCCAAACGGGTCATTTTAGGAATGAATGCCCAAAGAAGAAAATCAACCCCAACGCACGCGGCCGAGCTTCCAAATTTTGCACCGAGGGAGCCCGAGATGACAACTAGTCACGGGTATGTTTCTTCTCAACAACTTTATATTTCATGTTTATTCAATTCGGGTACCGTTAGACGTTTTATAACCAAGACTTTGAATCGTACTCTTTGCACTCCACCACTCCCCTTAGATATTACTTAGGCCATTCAAGTGACCCACGGAAAACTATTGTGTGCCACCAAATTTATATTGGAGGATGTACGTTAAACTTATTGGGTGGATAATTTGAATTTTGACTTGACACCTATAGAACTGAGGAGCTCAAAACCTATTCGTTAAGAAGAAATGTTTCCCTATCATCTTGTATAGATTATTGTGAACTAAATAATTTCGGTTAAGAACCGATATTCTTTTTCCCCGTATCAATGACCTCTTGATCAAGTACGAGGATCTCGTGTGTATACCAAATCGATCTCCATCCTTGTTATCATCAATTGCGGGTTGAGGGAGACGATGTCTCCTAAACCATTTTCCGAACTCGCTACGATAGTTGTAAATCTCTCTTAGTACCGTTCAGTTAATCTAAGGCTCCGTCTGTATTCATAAACCTCCGGAGCCGCGTGTGCAAACTTATCTAGACAAAATCGTTACCGTACTTATAATTGATGTTCTAAACCTATTCAAACGAAGAAGAAAACGGACAACGTCTCCGACTTACGCTCGAACACTTGAGAAAAGAGCAACTCTATACCGAATTCTCCAAGTGAGAATTTTGGTTAAACGAAGTTCAATTTCTAGGCCATGTTGTTGGTAGTCAAGTGATGTTTAAGCTAAGGGGTATAAAATACTATTAAATTTTACAAGAAAATACTATTAAATACGATACAATTTTACCCAAAATATTTATTTATTTATAGAATGGATATACTTAAACCTTACTACAACACTTATAGGCAGTGTAACTAATCGTACAGTAGTGTAGTTTATAGTAAGTCAGGTTCGTTCCACAGGGAATCTTTTAAACAAAGCTTAACGCTATATTAGTTTTATTTTATAAAAATACAAATATATATGTATAAGTAATATTATTATTATAAAGGGGGGTTTTTACTATTTAATGACCGGTTTGTCGATTTTTAAAACTTTAGTCGCAGTTAAAACCTAATGTAAAATATTGAAAATGAATATAACTTAATTTAAAGCGTAAAGTAAATAACGATAATGAAATTGCGATAAATAAAAATGCGATAAAATAAACTTGCGATAATTAAAAAGTACGATAATTAAAAGTGCAATTAAATACAATAACAATAAATAAAAGTGCGATAATTAGAAGTGCAATTAAATATAAAATAAAGGAAATTAAATATGAAATAAAAGAATTATGCTTATTTAAACTTCCGTAATCATGATGTTTGATGTGTTGATTTTAGTTTATTCCCATGGGTTAATTGTTCTTTGTCCTGGATTATTTAATATGTCCATACGGATTTGTCCATAATAGTCCATCAGTCATAAATATAAAGAGCGAAAGCCTTCGTCAAATTATTCTTATTCCCGAAGTCAAATATTCCAACTAATTGGGGATTCAAATTGTAACAAGGTTTTAATACTTTGTTTAATGAATACACCAGGTTATCGACTGCGTGTAAACCAAGGTTTTACTACTTTGTTAACAATTACACCAATTACCCTTGAATGTAATTCACCCCTGTTTCAACAAGTCTATTAACTATTAATCCAGTTCCGTGTCCGGTAAAATGAATAATTATTGGTATTTATAGATATCCCGCCCACCGTACCCAGTCAAGCGTATGTGGTTATATATAAATACGTCAAATTATAAGTTTGTATATTAAATTAACAAGGTATTGTTTAGTTAATATAAAACCCATTAATAGCCCATAGTCTAATTTCCACAAGTGTCGTTCTTTTATTCAAATCCCAATTATGGTACAAAGCCCAATTACCCAATTTTAGTAATTAGCCCAACATCATAATTACTTCGGTATTAAATAAGCATAATAATAACTTAGCTACGAGACATTAATGAAAATAATATAAACATAACTTACAATGATTAAAAATAGCGTAGCGTTACACGGACAGAATTTTGACTTACACCCTTACAACATTCGCTAACATACCCTTATTATTAGGATTTAAAATTAAAATTAAAATTAAAATATATATATATATATATATATATATATATATATATATATATATATATATATATATATATATATATATATATATATATACGTTTACATATATTGAGAGAGAGATAGATTATATGATATTTTTACGATCAAAATGCGTTGCCTTTTATAGGAATTTTCGTCCAGGGAAGCTCCGCAACTCGCGGCATTTTTGGCCTTCAAACTCCGCAACTCGCGGAGTTCGTATTTCCAGCTCACACAGCCTTGGCTCCTAGCTTACCGACGGTTTATAATATATTATATAATATATAAATAATTATAAGAATTATTTAAATATTATATTATATTTATGTGCATATTTGACTTGTAATTTTTAGTCCGTTGCGTCGAGCGTTGAGAGTTGACTCTGGTCCCGGTTCCGGATTTTCGAACGTCCTTGCGTACAATTTAATATCTTGTACTTTGCGTTTTGAATCTTGTACTCTTGTAATTTCGAGACGTTTCTTATCAATAATTGGAACCTCTTTGATTGTATTTTGTACTTTTGAGCTTTTTGGTCGTTTGCGTCTTCAATTCGTCGAATCTGTCTTTTGTTTTCACCTTTTATTATTTAAACGAATATTACTTGTAAATAGGAAAATTGCAACTAAAAGCTTGTCTTTCTTGAGGAATAATTCTATGAAATATACGTTCGTTTTTAGCATTATCAAATATTCCCACACTTGAGCGTTGCTTGTCCTCAAGCAATATAGTCTTGAAATACTAGAATCACTTCTTTATTCTTCACACTTTGTACATCAGTGATTTCTATACGGCGGTATAAACAATGGTAGTAATGATGTGGTTTACAGTCCCACATGACTATAAAAATTTAGATCCTTTAAGGAAATTGGATCTTTATGAAAATATTTGATCTTTTGAAAATTAAATCTAGTTTTTTCCCTAGATAAGTTTTCCGGAATAACCCTTCACCGGTGTTTGCAAATATTTTTGTGGGTTTGGTGGGTTTCAGATTTGAAAACTTTTGCTCAAAACTTATGGTTTTGTGTCACCCACTTGATATCCTTGTATTCGAAAAGCAACACATCCAGTTTACTTGCTCCGAATATTACCTTTCGATAAACTACCGTCCGGTTGTAAAGGAAAGCGTTGAACAAGCAACTGTTAAAGCAATGTCCCCTGACATGCTTTTAATTATGGTCTATAACGTGTCGGACGCAATTACTATCTGATAATGCTAAAAACGAACATATATTTCATAGCATTATCCCTCAAGAAAGACAAGCTTTTAGTTGCAATTGTTTTATTTACAAGTGATATTCGTTTAAATAATAAAAGGTGAAGACAAAAGACAGATTCGACGAATTGAAGACGTAAACGACCAAAAAGCTCAAAAGTACAAAATACAATCAAAGAGGTTCCAATTATTGATAAGAAACGTCTCAAAATTACAAGAGTACAAGATTCAAAACGCAAAGTACAAGATATTAAATTATTTGCAAGGACGTTCGAAAATCCGAAACCGGGACCAGAGTCAACTCTCAACGCTTGACGCAACGGACTAAAAATTTCATGTCAACTATGCACATGAATATAATATAATATATAATTAATTCTTAAAATTAATATATATATATATTATATTATATTTAAAACCCGTCGGTATAAAAAAACAAAGAATTTTGAGTCTCCCCATCTGGCCATGCGATCGCATGGCCTGGAGGAAGAAACTCCATGCGATCGCATGGTGCACAGTTCTAGCCCACATGCCTATACAAATCGAGCTTTAGTGTAACACAAAACACATCTTTTTCTTCTCCTCATTCAACGTATAATATTTATATTTATATTATAATTTTAATTTTAATTTTAATTTTAATTTATAATAATAAGGGTGTGTTAGCGAATGTTGTAAGGGTGTAAGTCGAAATTCTGTCCGTGTAACGCTACGCTATTTTTAATCATTGTAAGTTATGTTCAACCTTTTTAATTTAATGTCTCGTAGCTAAGTTATTATTATGCTTATTTAATCCGAAGTAATCATGATGTTGGGCTAAAAATATTAAAATTGGGTAATTGGGCTTTGTACCATAATTGGGGTTTGGACAAAAGAACGACACTTGTGGAAATTAGACTATGGGGTATTAATGGGCTTTATATTTGTTTAACTAAATGATAGTTTGTTAATTTTAATATAAAGATTTACAATTGGGCATCCCTATAAATAACCATTTGCACTCGATCGGACACGATGGGCGGGGTATTTATATGTACGAATAATCGTTCATTTAACCGGACACGGGAATGGATTAATAGCCACTAGAATTATTAAAACAGGGGTGAAATTATGTACAAGGACACTTGGCATAATTGATAACAAAGTATTAAAACCTTAGGTTACATTCAGTCGACATCCTGGTGTAATTATTAAACAAAGTATTAAAATCTTGTTACAGTTTAAGTCCCCAATTAGTTGGAATATTTAACTTCGGGTATAAGGATAATTTGACGAGGACACTCGCACTTTATATTTATGACTGATGGACTGTTATGGACAAAAACCAGACGGACATATTAAATAATCCAGGACAAAGGACAATTAACCCATGGGCATAAAACTAAAATCAACACGTCAAACATCATGATTACGGAAGTTTAAATAAGCATAATTCTTTTATATTTAATTTCCTTTATTTTATATTTAATTTCACTTCTAATTATCGCACTTTTATTTTTTGTTATTGTATTTAATTGCACTTTTAATTATCATACTTTTTAATTATCGCAAGTTTATTTTATCGCACTTTTATTTATCGCAATTTCATTATCGTTATTTACTTTACGCTTTAAATTAAGTCTTTTATTTATTTAATATTTTACATTTGGTTTTAACTGCGACTAAAGTTTTCAAATCGACAAACCGGTCATTAAACGGTAAAACCCCCCCTTTAAAATAATAATATTACTTATATATATATATTCGTATTTTTATAAATTAAACTAATATAGCGTTAAGCTTTGATTAAAAGATTCCCTGTGGAACGAACCGGACTTACTAAAAACTACACTACTGTACGATTAGGTACACTGCCTATAAGTGTTGTAGCAAAGTTTAAGTATATCCATTCAATAAATAAATAAATATCTTGTGTAAAATTGTATCGTATTTAATAGTATTTCCTGCTAAAATTTAATAGTATTTTATACCCCTTAGCTTTAACTATCAAGTATTTTTGGCGCCGCTACCGGGGAATGCCGAAGCGAAACGCCACACATATAAAAAAAATACGCTTTTGTAAAAAATACGTTTTAATATATTCGAAAATATAAAAAGAAAAACAAAAATATAAATATTTTTAAGAGTTTGTTAAATATTTAAGTTCTATAAAAGTTTCTTTATATATATTTTATAAAAATATAAGTTTTATTTAATTTATAAAAATATATTATATAAATATTTAAAACAGAAAAAATAAACACAGCAAAATAAAAATAAAAAATAAAAACACTCGGGCCTGCTACTGTAGCAGCCCGTAACCTGGCCCAAAACCTCAGCTCATGCGATCGCATGAGCCCGAAGGCATAAACTCATGCGATCGCATGAGAGTGTCTGACACGCCAACTGCAACCCTAAAACTGCATTAATTACGGTGTATTATTATTATTTATTTAATAAACCCTAATTAGGTTTTATTATTTAATTAGTTATTAGTTTTTAGATTTAATTTTTATATTTAGTTAAATTAGTTTAATTAAGTTGTAAAATTAATAGTTTTATAAAATAAATAATATAAAAATAATATTTTTATAAAAATTGTACTTTTTACAACTTTTAGTATATTTTTATATTTTGTCCCTTTTTAATTGTTTTAGCGTAATTTTTTGTATTTTTCGCTCGTATTTAGTGTTAATTCATAGTTTTTGCCATAGTTATTTTTATTTCTAGATTTTTAGGCCTTGCCGTAAAATCCCTTAAGTACTTTTTCTTTAGACTAAGATTTAGGTGCTTTAGAATTTTGCAACGTCTTTTTAAGTTTTAGTTCCTTTTTAAGATATTGCCATTTGGGATATAGTTTTACTTGTAAGCTTTAATATTTTTAGACACCTTTTACCTATGTATCAATTATCATTCCAATTAGTAATCTCAATTTGCGATTATAATTTTAATTTAGTGATAGTAATAAGGTTGGGTTAGTCGAGTTTTTTTTAAAGTTTTATAGTCATTTTTTTTTCTTTCTTATTTTTCGACGCCTTTTATTTTTCGATCTTTTCTTTTTCGACCTTTTTCGACGCGCTCTTTTTCTTTCTTATTTCTCGCCATTCTAGTTTTAGGACATAGATTTTTATTCTACTTCTTATCTAAATTTCTTAAAATTACGAAAATTTATTTTAAGTGGTTAAATTGATAGACATCAAAATTTTCTGGTTCGTAGTAATAGTTGGATTTGTACGTGGACCGGGTTATTGGAGCCAAACAGTCCTCAATTATATTGAGACCAAATGAATCCTGCCCCTCTGCTGCATCTTTTGGCTATTCGAAACGTGGGCAAAATCAGAAAAGTCTATTGATTGGATAACTTATATAATTTTTCTTTCCTTTTAAAAACTAATAGGATATTCAGTGAATGCACCGAGCAAGACGTTCACCACCTTTTGTACGTTCACCACCTGTAACTAGATCAAGACATCTAGCAAATATTACCGCCGTTGATTTTTCTTTAGAATCGTCATCCAGTCGACCAAGTACTCCAATTCAAATTTCCGATAATCCATTTTTTGAACCCGACCTCACAATTAAGAATCCGGAGAATATTCAGGGACGATTCATAGATCCTGAACCATTAAATTTTCCTCCGGAACCACCAATCATTCAAACAGAGATTGTTGAGGAACGAACCATTAAATCAGAATCCTCTAGTGATTCCGATTCAACAAATTCAATTATGGAGAATCTGGAACCTTTAAGTATGGAAGACCGAATGAGAGCTAAACGCACTGGCCAAGGTCACGCAATTACTCATCCAGACATTAATGCGCCAGATTATGAAATTAAAGGACAAATTCTACACATGGTGACTAATCAATGCCAATTTAGTGGTGCGCCGAAGGAAGATCCAAATGAACATCTTCGTACCTTTAATAGGATCTGCACTCTATTTAAAATCCGAGAAGTGGAGGATGAACAGATATATCTCATGTTATTTCCCTGGACTTTAAAGGGAGAAGCCAAAGATTGGTTGGAATCGTTACCTGAAGGGGCGATCGATACATGGGACGTTTTAGTTGAAAAATTTCTTAAACAATTCTTTCCGGCATCTAAAGCCGTAAGACTTCAAGGAGAAATTGTTACGTTCACACAGAAACCGAATGAAACTCTATATGAGGCGTGGACAAGATTTGGAAAGTTATTAAGAGGATGTCCGCAACATGGTTTAGACACCTGTCAAATAGTACAAATATTCTACCAAGGATACGAGATCACTACAAGGAAAGACATCGACATAGCAGCTGGTGGTTCTATTATGAAGAAAACCGAAACTGATGCTTATAAAATTATTGATAACACTGCTTCCCACTCACATGAGTGGCACCAAGAAAAAGATATCATTAGATCATCTAAAGCAGCTAGAGCCGATTCTAGCCATGACTTAGATTCCATTTCCGCAAAGATAGATGCTGTCGAGAGACGAATGGAAAAGATGACTAAAGATATCCACTCAATACGAATTAGTTGTGAGCAGTGTGGAGGACCACATTTGACAAAAGATTGTCTCAGTATTGAATTAACAATGGAACAAAGAGAGAATGTTTCATATCTAAACCAAAGGCCTGAAAATAATTATCAGAATAATTATCAACCGCCAAGACTGAAATGTCCCGTTCTTATTGATTAAAAATGTTCCATATTAGTTGATTTCGTTGCGAGGTTTTGACCTCTATATGAGACGTTTTTCAAAGACTGCATTCATTTTTAAAACAAACCATAACCTTTATTTCATAGATAAAGGTTTTAAAAAGCTTTACGTAGATTATCAAATAATGATAATCTAAAATATCCTGTTTACACACGACCATTACATAATGGTTTACAATACAAATATGTTACAACAAAATAAGTTTCTTGAATGCAGTTTTTACACAATATCATACAAGCATGGACTCCAAATCTCGTCCTTATTTAAGTATGCGACAGCGGAAGCTCTTAATAATCACCTGAGAATAAACATGCTTAAAACGTCAACAAAAATGTTGGTGAGTTATAGGTTTAACCTATATATATCAAATCATAATAATAGACCACAAGATTTCATATTTCAATACACATCCCATACATAGAGATAAAAATCATTCATATGGTGAACACCTGGTAACCGACATTAACAAGATGCATATATAAGAATATCCCCATCATTCCGGGACACCCTTCGGATATGATATAAATTTCGAAGTACTAAAGCATCCGGTACTTTGGATGGGGTTTGTTAGGCCCAATAGATCTATCTTTAGGATTCGCGTCAATTAGGGTGTCTGTTCCCTAATTCTTAGATTACAAGACTTAATAAAAAGGGGCATATTCGATTTCGATAATTCAACCATAGAATGTAGTTTCACGTACTTGTGTCTATTGTGTAAATCATTTATAAAACCTGCATGTATTCTCATCCCAAAAATATTAGATTTTAAAAGTGGGACTATAACTCACTTTCACAGATTTTTACTTCGTCGGGAAGTAAGACTTGGCCACTGGTTGATTCACGAACCTATAACAATATATACATATATATCAAAGTATGTTCAAAATATATTTTCAACAATTTTAATATATTTTGATGTTTTAAGTTTATTAAGTCAGTTGTCCACGTTGGTAACCTACAACTAGTTATCCACAGTTAGATGTACAGAAATAAATCGATAAATATTATCTTGAATCAATTCACGACCCAGTGTATACGTATCTCAGTATTGATCACAACTCAAACTATATATATTTTTGAATCAACCTCAACCCTGTATAGCTAACTCCAACATTCACATATAGAGTGTCTATGGTTGTTCCGAAATATATATAGATGTGTCGACATGATAGGTCGAAACATTGTATACGTGTGTATGGTATCTCAAGATTACATAATATACAATACAAGTTGATTAAGTTATGGTTGGAATAGATTTGTTACCAATTTTCACGTAGCAAAAATGAGAAAAATTATCCAATCTTGTTTTACCCATAACTTCTTCATTTTAAATCCATTTTGAGTGAATCAAATTGATATGGTTTCATATTGAACTATATTTTATGAATCTAAACATAAAAAGTATAGGTTTATAGTCAGAAAAATAAGTTACAAGTCATTTTTGTAAAGGTAGTCATTTCAGTCGAAAGAACGACGTCTAGATGACCATTTTAGAAAACATACTTCCACTTTGAGTTTAACCATAATTTTTGGATATAGTTTCATGTTCATAATAAAAATAATTTTCTCAGAATAACAACTTTTAAATCAAATTTTATCATAGTTTTTAATTAACTAACCCAAAACAGCCCGCGGTGTTACTACGACGGCGTAAATCCGGCTTTACGGTGTTTTTCGTGTTTCCAGGTTTTAAATCATTAAGTTAGCATATCATATAGATATAGAACATGTGTTTAGTTGATTTTAAAAGTCAAGTTAGAAGGATTAACTTTTGTTTGCGAACAAGTTTAGAATTAACTAAACTATGTTCTAGTGATTACAAGTTTAAACCTTCGAATAAGATAGCTTTATATGTATGAATCGAATGATGTTATGAACATCATTACTACCTTAAGTTCCTTGGATAAACCTACTGGAAAATAGAAAAATGGATCTAGCTTCAACGGATCCTTGGATGGCTCGAAGTTCTTGAAGTAGAATCATGACACGAAAACAAGTTCAAGTAAGATCATCACTTGAAATAAGATTGTTATAGTTATAGAAATTGAACCAATGTTTGAATATGATTATTACCTTGTATTAGAATGATAATCTACTGTAAGAAACAAAGATTTCTTGAGGTTGGATGATCACCTTACAAGATTGGAAGTGAGCTAGCAAACTTGAAAGCATTCTTGATTTTATGTAACTAGAACTTGTAGAATTTATGAAGAACACTTAGAACTTGAAGATAGAACTTGAGAGAGATCAATTAGATGAAGAAAATTGAAGAATGAAAGTGTTTGTAATTGTTTTTTATCGTTGGTGTATGGATTAGATATAAAGGATATGTAATTTTGTTTTCATGTAAATAAGTCATGAATGATTACTCATATTTTTGTAATTTTATGAGATATTTCATGCTAGTTGTCAAATGATGGTTCCCACATGTGTTAGGTGACTCACATGGGCTGCTAATAGCTGATCATTGGAGTGTATATACCAATAGTACATACATCTAAAATTTGTGTATTGTACGAGTACGAATACGGGTGCATACGAGTAGAATTGTTGATGAAACTGAACGAGGATGTAATTGTAAGCATTTTTGTTAAGTAGAAGTATTTTGATAAGTGTATTTAAGTCTTTCAAAAGTGTATAAATACATCTTAAAACACTACATGTATATACATTTTAACTGAGTCGTTAAGTCATCGTTAGTCGTTACATGTAAGTGTTGTTTTGAAACCTTTAGGTTAACGATCTTGTTAAATGTTGTTAACCCAATGTTTATAATATCAAATGAGATTTTAAATTATTATATTATCATGATATTATCATGTATGAATATCTCTTAATATGATATATATACATTAAATGTCTTTACAACGATAATCGTTACATATATGTCTCGTTTAAAAATCATTAAGTTAGTAGTCTTGTTTTTACATATGTAGTTCATTGTTAATTTACTTAATGATATGTTTACTTATCATAGTATCATTTTAACTATATATATATCCATATATATGTCATCATATAGTTTTTACAAGTTTTAACGTTCGTGAATCACCGGTCAACTTGGGTGGTCAATTGTCTATATGAAACATATTTCAGTTAATCAAGTCTTAACAAGTTTGACTGCTTAACATGTTGGAAACATTTAATCATGTAAATATCAATCTCAATTAATATATATAAACATGGAAAAGTTCGGGTCACTACAGTACCTACCCGTTAAATAAATTTTGTCCCGAAATTTTAAGCTGTTGAAGGTGTTGACGAATCTTCTGGAAATAGATGCGGGTATTTCTTCTTCATCTGATCTTCATGCTCCCAGGTGAACTCGGGTCCTCTACGAGCATTCCATCAAACCTTAACAATTGGTATCTTGTTTTGCTTAAGTCTTTTAACCTCACGATCCATTATTTCGACGGGTTCTTCGATGAATTGAAGTTTTTTGTTGATTTGGATTTCATCTAACGGAATAGTGAGATCTTCTTTAGCAAAACATTTCTTCAAATTCGAGACGTGGAAAGTGTTATGTACAGCCGCGAGTTGTTGAGGTAACTCAAGTCGGTAAGCTACTGGTCCGACACGATCAATAATCTTGAATGGTCCAATATACCTTGGATTTAATTTCCCTCGTTTACCAAATCGAACAACGCCTTTCCAAGGTGCAAATTTAAGCATGACCATCTCTCCAATTTCAAATTCTATATCTTTTCTTTTAATGTCAGCGTAGCTCTTTTGTCGACTTTGGGCGGTTTTCAACCGTTGTTGAATTTGGATGATCTTCTCGGTAGTTTCTTGTATAATCTCTGGACCCGTAATCTGTCTATCCCCCACTTCACTCCAACAAATCGGAGACCTGCACTTTCTACCATAAAGTGCTTCAAACGGCGCCATCTCAATGCTTGAATGGTAGCTGTTGTTCTAGGAAAATTCTGCTAACGGTAGATGTCGATCCCAACTGTTTCCGAAATCAATAACACATGCTCGTAGCATGTATTCAAGCATTTGTATCGTTCTTTCGCTCTGCCCATCAGTTTGTGGATGATAGGCAGTACTCATGTCTAGACGAGTTCCTAATGCTTGCTGTAATGTCTGCCAGAATCTTGAAATAAATCTGCCATCCCTATCAGAGATAATAGAGATTGGTATTCCATGTCTGGAGACGACTTCCTTCAAATACAGTCGTGCTAACTTCTCTATCTTATCATCTTCTCTTATTGGCAGGAAGTGTGCTGATTTGGTGAGACGATCAACTATTACCCAAATAGTATCAAACCCACTTGCAGTCCTTGGCAATTTAGTGATGAAATCCATGGTAATGTTTTCCCATTTCCATTCCGGGATTTCGGGTTGTTGAAGTAGACCTGATGGTTTTTGATGCTCAGCTTTGACCTTAGAACACGTCAAACATTCTCCTACGTATTTAGCAACATCGGCTTTCATACCCGACCACTAAAAATGTTTCTTGAGATCCTTGTACATCTTCCCCGTTCCAGGATGTATTGAGTATCTGGTTTTATGAGCTTCTCTAAGTACCATTTCTCTCATATCTCCAAATTTTGGTACCCAAATCCTTTCAGCCAAATACCGGGTTCCGTCTTCACGAATATTAAGATGCTTCTCCGATCCTTTGGGTATTTCATCCTTTAAATTTCCCTTTTTTAAAACTCCTTGTTGCACCTCCTTTATTTGAGTAGTAAGGTTATTATGAATCATTATATTCATAGATTTTACTCGAATGGGTTCTCTGTCCTTCCTGCTCAAGGCATCGGCTACCACATTTGCCTTCCCCGGGTGGTAACGAATCTCAAAGTCGTATTCATTCAACAATTCAATCCACCTACGCTGCCTCATATTCAGGTGTTTCTGATTAAATATGTGTTGAAGACTTTTGTGGTCGGTATATATAATACTTTTGACCCCATATAAGTAGTGCCTCCAAGTCTTTAATGCAAAAACAACCGCGCCTAATTCCAAATAATGCGTCGTATAATTTTGTTCATGAATCTTCAATTGTCTAGATGCATAAGCAATCACCTTCGTTCGTTGCATTAATACACAACCGAGACCTTGCTTTGATGCATCACAATAAATCACAAAATCATCATTCCCTTCAGGCAATGACAATATAGGTGCCGTAGTTAGCTTTTTCTTCAATAACTGAAACGCTTTCTCTTGTTCATCATTCCATTCAAATTTCTTCCCTTTATGCGTTAATGCAGTCAAGGGTTTTGCTATTCTGGAAAAGTCTTGGATGAACCTTCTGTAGTAACCAGCTAGTCCTAAAAACTGGCGTATGTGTTTCGGAGTTTTCGGGGTTTCCCACTTTTCAACAGTTTCTATCTTTGCCGGATCCACCTTAATACCTTCTTTGTTCACTATGTGACCGAGGAATTGAACTTCTTCCAACCAAAATGCACACTTTGAAAACTTAGCGTACAATTCTTCCTTCCTAAATACTTCTAACACCTTTCTCAAATGTTCACCGTGTTCTTGGTCATTCTTTGAGTAAATAAGTATGTCATCAATGAAAACAATGACAAACTTGTCAAGGTATGGTCCACACACTCGGTTCATAAGGTCCATGAACACAGCTGGTGCATTAGTTAAACCAAACGGCATGACCATAAACTCGTAATGACCGTAACGTGTTCTGAAAGCAGTCTTTGGAATATCATCTTCTTTCACCCGCATTTGATGATACCCGGAACGTAAGTCAATCTTTGAATAAACAGACGAGCCTTGTAGTTGATCAAATAAGTCATCGATTCTCGGTAGTGGGTAGCGGTTCTTGATGGTAAGTTTGTTCAACTCTCGGTAGTCGATACACAACCTGAATGTACCATCTTTCTTCTTGACAAACAAAACAGGAGCTCCCCACGGTGATGTGCTTGGTTGAATGAAACCACGCTCTAAAAGTTCTTGTAATTGGCTTTGTAGTTCTTTCATCTCGCTGGGTGCAAGTCTGTAAGGAGCACGAGCTATTGGTGCAGCTCCTGGTACAAGATCTATTTGAAATTCAACGGATCGATGTGGGGGTAATCCCGGTAATTCTTTCGGAAATACATCGGGAAATTCTTTTGCAATGGGAACATCATTGATGCTCTTTTCTTCAGTTTGTACTTTCTCGACGTGTGCTAGAACAGCATAGCAACCTTTCCTTATTAGTTTTTGTGCCTTCAAATTACTAATAAGATGTAGCTTCGTGTTGCCCTTTTCTCCGTACACCATTAAGGGTTTTCCTTTTTCTCGTATAATGCGAATTGCATTTTTGTAACAAACGATCTCTGCTTTCACTTCTTTCAACCAGTCCATACCGATTATCACATCAAAACTCCCTAACTCTACTGGTATCAAGTCAATCTTAAATGTTTCGCTAACCAGTTTAATTTCTCGTTTCTGACATATATTATCTGCTGAAATTAATTTACCATTTGCTAATTCGAGTAAAAATTTACTATCCAAAGGCGTCAATGGACAACTTAATTTAGCACAAAAATCTCTACTCATATAGCTTCTATCCGCACCCGAATCAAATAAAACGTAAGCAGATTTATTGTCAATAAGAAACGTACCCGTAACAAGCTCTGGGTCTTCCTGTGCCTCTGCCGCATTAATATTGAAAACTCTTCCGCGGCCTTGTCCATTCGTGTTCTCCTGGTTCGGGCAATTTCTAATAATGTGGCCCGGTTTTCCACATTTATAACAAACTACATTGGCATAACTTGCTCCGACACTACTTGCTCCGCCAGTACTCGTTCCGACACCATTTGTTCCTTTCGTTCTGTTAACCCCTGGTCCGTAGACCTCACACTTCACCGCGCTATGACCATTTCTTTTACACTTGTTGCAAAATTTGGTGCAGAACCCCGAGTGATACTTTTCACACCTTTGGCATAGCTGCTTCTGATTGTTGTTGTTGTTGCGGTTGTTATTGTTGTTGGGACGATTGTTGTAGTTGCTGTTGTTGTTGTTGTTGTTGGGCCGTTTGTTGTAGTTGCGATTGATGTTGCGATTGTTGGGATAATTGTTGCGATTATTATTGTAATTGCTATTGTTGTTGTATTGGTGATTCTTATCACCGTTTTCCTCCCACTTTCTTTTGACTTGCTTCATATTGGCCTCTTCAGCCATCTGTTCTTTAATTCTTTTCTCAATCTGGTTCACTAGTTTGTGAGCCATTCTACATGCCTGTTGTATGGAGGCGAGCTCGTGTGAATTTATATCTTCTTGGATTCTTTCCGGTAATCCTTTCACAAACGCGTCGATCTTCTCTTCCTCATCTTCGAATGCTCCCTGACACAATAGGCACAATTCTGTGAATCGTCTTTCGTACGTGGTAATATCAAATCCTTGGGTTCGTAACCCTCTAAGTTCTGTCGTGAGCTTATTGACCTCGGTTCTGGGACGGTACTTCTCGTTCATCAAGTGCTTGAATGCTGACCACGGTAGTGCGTACGCATCGTCTTGTCCCACTTGCTCTAGATAGGTATTCCACCATGTTAACGCAGAACCTGTGAAGGTATGCGTAGCGTACTTCACTTTATCCTCTTCAGTACACTTACTTATGGCAAACACCGATTCGACCTTCTCGGTCCACCGTTTCAATCCGATCGGTCCTTCGGTTCCATCAAATTCCAAAGGTTTGCAGGCAGTGAATTCTTTGTAGGTGCATCCTACACGATTTCCTGTACTGCTAGATCCAAGGTTATTATTGGTATGTAGCGTAGCCTGTACTGCGGCTATGTTTGAAGCTAGAAAAGTACGGAATTCCTCTTCATTCATATTCACGGTGTGTCGAGTAGTCGGTGCCATTTCCTTTAAAATAGTCAAATGGAACAAGTTAATCATACAGAATATTAAGAGTAGTTAATAGTATTTCGTAGCATAATATGAACTCATTTATAAAAGCTTTTTCTTCATATTAGCGTTTTATAAGTTTAAATTCGGGTAGTACCTACCCGTTAAGTTCATACTTAGTAGCTAATAAACAATTCAACTACTACAATTCTATATGAAAAACTGATTATAATAATATTTCGCGTTCAAACTTTTACACAATATTTTACAAACTTACAATACCGCTTATTTTACATATAGCATGAAATATAGCACACAATAAATTTGATACAAGATGGTTGTGAAGATAATTCTAGCTAGTACACAAGTCGTTCAGCAAAGGCAATAAAGACACGTAATTCATACGTCCAGAAACAAGTCATGCATTCTGGTTTTACTAGGATTACTTCCCATCCTTGGTCTTGTGGAACATAACTGTTATGGTTGTTGATAAGACAGCGTGTTGTAACGTCGTCAAAGGGACGAGGGTTACGTAATGTCCAACAGTCCCGTAACAATCTAAAAACCTCATTTCTTACCCCAATTACCGACTCCGTCACTTGTGGAAACGTTTTGTTTAATAGTTGTAGCCCGATGTTCTTGTTCTCACTTTGGTGAGAAGCGAACATTACTAATCCGTAAGCATAACATGCTTCTTTATGTTGCATGTTAGCCGCTTTTTCTAAATCACGAAGTCTAATATTCGGATATATTGAGTCAAAATAATTTCTTAACCCATTGCGTAAAATAGCATTTGGGTTCCCCGCAATATATGTGTCAAAGTAAACACATCGTAACTTATGGATTTCCCAATGTGATATCCCCCATCTTTCGAACGAAAGCCTTTTATAAACCAAGGCATTCTTGGAACGTTCTTCGAATGTCTTACAAACTGATCTCGCCTTAAATAGTTGTGCCGAAGAATTCTGACCGACTCTAGACAAGATTTCATCAATCATGTCTCCGGGTAGGTCTCTTAAAATATTGGGTTGTCTATCCATTTTGTGTTTTTATACTGTAAAATAGACAAGAGTTAGATTCATAAAAAAAATACTTATTAATACAAGCAATTTTTACATATATCATAAAGCATAAGCATACTATATTACATATATTACACCACACGAATACAACTATCTTATTCCGACTCGCTTGTTTCTTCTTCTTCGATTTTGGTTCGTTTTGCCAAGTTTCTAGGGATATATGATGTTCCCCTAATACGAGCCGTCGTTTTCCACATTGGTTTAGAAAAACCTGGTGGTTTAGAGGTTCCCGGGTCATTGTTACAACTTAAGGACTTCGGGGGTTGACGATACATATAAAGTTCATCGGGGTTGGAATTAGATTTCTCTATTTTTATGCCCTTTCCCTAATTATTTTCTTTTGCCTTTTTAAATTCAGTTAGGGTAATTTTTATAACATCATCGGAATTCTCGTCGGAATCCGATTCATCGGAGAATTGGTAATCCTCCCAATATTTTGCTTCCTTGGCGGAAACACCATTGACCATAATTAACCTTGGTCGATTGGTTGAGGATTTTCTTTTACTTAACCGTTTTATTATTTCCCCCACCGGTTCTATTTCTTCATCCGGTTCCGATTCTTCTTCCGGTTCCGATTCTTCTTCCGGTTCCGACTCTTCTTCCGGTTCCTCTTCGGGAACTTGTGAATCAGTCCACGAATCATTCCAATTTACATTTGACTCTTCATTATTATTAGGTGAGTCAATGGGACTTGTTCTAGAGGTAGACATCTATCACATAATATCAAACGTGTTAAGAGATTAATATATCACATAATATTCACATGTTAAAAATATATAGTTTCCTACAAAATTTGTTAAGCAATCATTTTTCAAGTAAACACGGTCGAAGTCCAGACTCACTAATGCATCCTAACAAACTCGATAAGACACACTAATGCAAAATTCTGGTTCTCTAAGACCAACACTCGGATACCAACTGAAATGTCCCGTTCTTATTGATTAAAAACGTTCCATATTAGTTGATTTCGTTGAGAGGTTTTGACCTCTATATGAGACTTTTTTAAAGACTGCATTCATTTTTAAAACAAACCATAACCTTTATTTCATAGATAAAGGTTTTAAAAAGCTTTACGTAGATTATCAAATAATGATAATCTAAAATATCCTGTTTACACACGACCATTACATAATGGTTTACAACACAAATATGTTACAACAAAATAAGTTTCTTGAATGCAGTTTTTACACAATATCATACATGCATGGACTCCAAATCTTGTCCTTATTTAAGTATGCGACAGCGGAAGCTCTTAATAATCACCTGAGAATAAACATGCTTAAAACGTCAACAAAAATGTTGGTGAGTTATAGGTTTAACCTATATATATATCACATCATAATAATAGACCACAAGATTTCATATTTCAATACACATCCCATACATAGAGATAAAAATCATTCATATGGTGAACACCTGGTAACCGACATTAACAAGATGCATATATAAGAATATCCCCATCATTCCGGGACACCCTTCGGATATGATATAAATTTCGAAGTACTAAAGCATCCGGTACTTTGGATGGGGTTTGTTAGGCCCAATAGATCTATCTTTAGGATTCGCATCAATTAGGGTGTCTGTTCCCTAATTCTTAGATTACCAGACTTAATAAAAAGGGGCATATTCGATTTCAATAATTCAACCATAGAATGTAGTTTTACGTACTTGTGTCTATTTTGTAAATCATTTATAAAACCTGCATGTATTCTCATCCCAAAAATATTAGATTTTAAAAGTGGGACTATAACTCACTTTCACAGATTTTTACTTCGTCGGGAAGTAAGACTTGGCCACTGGTTGATTCACGAACCTATAACAATATATACATATATATCAAAGTATGTTCAAAATATATTTTCAACACTTTTAATATATTTTGATGTTTTAAGTTTATTAAGTCAGCTGTCCTCGTTAGTAACCTACAACTAGTTGTCCACAGTTAGATGTACAGAAATAAATCGATAAATATTATCTTGAATCAATCCATGACCCAGTGTATACGTATCTCAGTATTGACCACAACTCAAACTATATATATTTTTGAATCAACCTCAACCCTGTATAGCTAACTCCAACATTCACATATAGAGTGTCTATGGTTGTTCCGAAATATATATAGATGTGTCGACATGATAGGTCGAAACATTGTATACGTGTCTATGGTATCTCAAGATTACATAATATACAATACAAGTTGATTAAGTTATGGTTGGAATAGATTTGTTACCAATTTTCACGTAGCAAAAATGAGAAAAATTATCCAATCTTGTTTTACCCATAACTTCTTCATTTTAAATCCGTTTTGAGTGAATCAAATTGCTATGGTTTCATATTGAACTATATTTTATGAATCTAAACATAAAAAGTATAGGTTTATTGTCGGAAATTTAAGTTACAAGTCGTTTTTGTAAAGGTAGTCATTTCAGTCGAAAGAACGACGTCTAGATGACCATTTTAGAAAACATACTTCCACTTTGAGTTTAACCATAGTTTTTGGATATAGTTTCATGTTCATAATAAAAATCATTTTCTCAGAATAACAACTTTTAAATCAAAGTTTATCATAGTTTTTAATTAACTAACCCAAAACAGCCCGCGGTGTTACTACGACGGCGTAAATCCGGTTTTACGGTGTTTTTCGTGTTTCCAGGTTTTAAATCATTAAGTTAGCATATCATATAGATATAGAACATGTGTTTAGTTGATTTTAAAAGTCAAGTTAGAAGGATTAACTTTTGTTTGCGAACAAGTTTAGAATTAACTAAACTATGTTCTAGTGATTACAAGTTTAAACCTTCGAATAAGATAGCTTTATATGTATGAATCGAATGATGTTATGAACATCATTACTACCTTAAGTTCCTTGGATAAACCTACTGGAAAAGAGAAAAATGGATCTAGCTTCAACGGATCCTTGGATGGCTCGAAGTTCTTGAAGCAGAATCATGACACGAAAACAAGTTCAAGTAAGATCATCACTTGAAATAAGATTGTTATAGTTATAGAAATTGAACCAAAGTTTGAATATGATTATTACCTTGTATTAGAATGATAACCTACTGTAAGAAACGAAGATTTCTTGAGGTTGGATGATCACCTTACAAGATTGGAAGTGAGCTAGCAAACTTGAAAGTATTCTTGATTTTATGTAACTAGAACTTGTAGAATTTATGAAGAACACTTAGAACTTGAAGATAGAACTTGAGAGAGATCAATTATATGAAGAAAATTGAAGAATGAAAGTGTTTGTAGGTGTTTTTGGTCGTTGGTGTATGGATTAGATATAAAGGATATGTAATTTTGTTTTCATGTAAATAAGTCATGAATGATTACTCATATTTTTGTAATTTTATGAGATATTTCATGCTAGTTGTCAAATGATGGTTCCCACATGTGTTAGGTGACTCACATGGGCTGCTAATAGCTGATCATTGGAGTGTATATAACAATAGTACATACATCTAAAAGTTGTGTATTGTACGAGTACGAATACGGGTGCATACGAGTAGAATTGTTGATGAAACTGAACGAGGATGTAATTGTAAGCATTTTTTTAAGTAGAAGTATTTTGATAAGTGTATTGAAGTCTTTCAAAAGTGTATAAATACATATTAAAACACTACATGTATATACATTTTAACTGAGTCGTTAAGTCATCGTTAGTCGTTACATGTAAGTGTTGTTTTGAAACCTTTAGGTTAACGATCTTGTTAAATGTTGTTAACCCAATGTTTATAATATCAAATGAGATTTTAAATTATTATATTATCATGTATGAATATCTCTTAATATGATATATATATACAGTAAATGTCTTTACAACGATAATCGTTACATATATATCTCGTTTAAAAATCATTAAGTTAGTAGTCTTGTTTTTACATATGTAGTTCATTGTTAATATACTTAATGATATGTTTACTTATCATAGTATCATGTTAACTATATATATATATCCATATATATGTCATCATATAGTTTTTACAAGTTTTAAAGTTCGTGAATCACCGGTCAACTTGGGTGGTCAATTGTCTATATGAAACATATTTCAATTAATCAAGTCTTAACAAGTTTGACTGCTTAACATGTTGGAAACATTTAATCATGTAAATATCAATCTCAATTAATATATATAAACATGGAAAAGTTCGGGTCACTACAAAGACCGATCTACAATCAAAACCAGAATTATAACCGAAATATTCCATACAACAACCAACAAGGTCCTAACAATCAACAAGTATCCAATAATACTTACAATCAGCAAAGACCTAATTTTCAAAACAAACCACCACAAACCGATGATAAAAAGCTGAATTTAGAAGATATGATGACGAAGCTGGTTGAAACTCAAACGCAGTTTTTCACATCTCAAAAACAAACCAATGAACAAAATGCTCAAGCATTTAGAAATCAACAAGCTTCTATTCAAAACTTGGAACAAGAAGTAAGTAACCTAGCAAGGTTAATAGGTGAAAGAAAACCGGGAAGTCTACCTAGTGATACAAATGCAAACCCCCGGAATGAAACAGCTAAAGCCATTACCACAAGAAGTGGTACAACACTTAAACCACCTGAAATACCTGTAACTTCTGATGAAGCTATTCCTACTCCACAAGAACCACAACCTGATCAAGATAAGGAAAAAGAACCGGTAGTTGAAAAGGTTAATGAAGATAACACAGTTAAGGCTAAACCTTATGTTAAACCATACCAACCACCACTTCCTTACCCGAGTAAAATGAAGAAAGAGAAACTTGAAGCCGAGCAATCAAATTCTTGGATATGATTAAACAGATAAATGTAAATCTTCCTTTCATTGATGTGATTTCAGGAATGCCTAGATATGCTAAATTCTTGAAAGATCTGATCACGAATAGAAAGAAAATGGAAGAACTCTCAGCTGTTACTATGAATGCTAATTGTTCAACAGTGCTGTTGAATAAGATACCAGAAAAACTATCTGATCCAGGAAGTTTCACAATTCCATATTTTCTGGGTAGTCTTAGTTCAATAGAAGCATTGGCAGACTTAGGTGCTAGTATAAATTTAATGCCGTATTCACTATACACTAAACTAGACCTTGGAGAATTGAAACCAACAAGAATAAGTATACAACTAGCCGATAGATCAATAAAATATCCTAGAGGGATAATGGAAAATATGCTAGTTAAAGTTGGTACTTTAGTATTTCTAGTAGATTTTGTTGTTCTGGACATGGAAGAAGATTCTCAAGTTCCTCTCATATTAGGAAGACCATTCTTAAACACGGCTAAAGCAATGATAGACATGTTTGGTAAGAAACTGACCCTAAGTATAGAGGATGAGAGTGTTACCTTTTCAGTTGATAGAGCAATGCAACAACCGCAATCTGCAGATGATACATGTTATTATATTCAAACTATAGATTCACATGCAGAATTGTTTGAAGAATTTCCAGAATTACAAGGAACAGGAGAATGTTCTTTAGGAGAAGGTAATGAACCAATTGATGAAGCTGAAATGTTAGCTACACTAATAGCTAATGGATATGAACCAACAACAGAAGAAATTCAAATGCTAAAAGAAGAAGACAGATATCGATATAAATCATCGATAGAAGAACCTCCGACATTAGAGTTAAAGCCACTTCCAAACCATTTGGAATACGCTTATTTACATGCTGAATCTGAATTACCTGTAATAATATCGTCTTCTCTTATTGAAAATGAAAAATCTCAACTCATTTCTGTGTTGAAAGCTCATAAACCAGCCATTGCATGGAAGATTCATGATATTAAAGGAATAAGTCCTTCGTTGTAACACCCTGTTTTTGTTTTTGATTTTGTAGTAGGTCGGGACGCCGTCCAGATAGGAGGGACGCCGTCCAGCAACAAAAGGTGGGACGCCGTCCCGATAGGGGGGACGCCGTCCAGCAACAAAATGTGGGACGCCGTCCAGATAGGGGGGACGCCATCCAGCAACAAAAGGTGGGACGCCGTCCAAAGTTTGGGACGCCGTCCAAACGGTCTGTCGAGCCAGCTGTTTTAATTATTTTAAAAGGGGTAAAATGGTAAAATCACTTAGATGCCGGTTTGGAGCCTTCAAGGCTGGTTTCTTGGTCATTTGTGGATCATATTTCATCTTCACAAACACTCCCAACATTATTTAGAGAGAGAGGAGAAGTTCTAGAGAGAGAGAGGTGGATTTGGAGAAGAAGGAGTCGGATTCTCGCAAAAGCTCAGGTTCTAAAGTTGTTCATCTCGCTCCTAGCTACGTTGTGGTGGTATTGGTAAGCTCAAACTCCGAATTTCATTTGTTAGATTTGATGTTCAAGTTAGGGTTTTGAGCTAGATTGTTGTGAAACCCTTTTAGATGATGAAGTAGGTTCATGGTGACTTGTTAATCTTGTCACTTGGCGGGTTTTGGGTTGGTTGACGTTTTAGCCTTGATTAGGGTTTGATCTTGAGTTTAATCACTAGGTTTAGTGATTATGGAAGTGTTGAAACTCTTTTGGGTGAGTTTGGCTAACTAAATTTGAAATGGGTCAAAATTAGGGTTTTGGTGTCAAAATGGGTATGACACGTGTTTAACACTTGTGTTCGGGTTTAATTGGCGTGTTAGGACCACTTTCACTCGTGTTGGTGATTATTGGTTAGTTTGGGCGCGTTTCGTGCTTGGAAGTGCAAATGGGTCGAAATTGCACTAAGGGTAAATTGGGTTGGTTTGTAAGTCAACCCTAATTGTGTTGTTGTATTTGTGATAATGGAATAGGTACTTTCCATTGGCGCGTGGTGGTTTATTTGGAAGCATTCATCAAGGCGACAAGGTGAGTGTAAATATCCTATGTGCATATGTATGTGTAGGATGGGTGCGGGTCGGGTGAAGTGGTTCTCGGTTATAGAGCTCACTTCACATATAGGTGGATTTGATGGACTTGTGTATAGGTCCAATTGGCACGATTGTGCGTTTTGGTTGTTTACCTTTGGCGAGGTACACGTTGTGTGTACGTTATCACGCGTGGTTGTGATTTGGATGTTATAACTCCAAAGGCGAAGGGTTGATATTGTTGTGATGTGGATAACCCCGATGTGGTGGATTTTATAATCCCGTGACCGTGGGTTTGATGTTGAGAAGTGAATCTCGGGTAGTGCGGATTCATGATGACTCGGGTTGTTCGGTCATCTTGTGATGAGGTAGTGAATCTCGGGTTGTGCGAATTCACTAAGGCTCGGGTAGTTCGGCCAACCTCGGTTGTTGAATTGGTGAAGAAGTGAATATCGGGTTGTGCGAATTCACTAAGGCTCGGGTTGTTCAGCCAATCTTCATTGTGGTGTTTGGTATTCGGTAATGGGTTAAGGGGTTAACCTTATTCGTTTATATATTGTTATATATATATATATATATATATATATATATATATATATTGTTTTATTGTCGTGATGTAGCTAACCCTCCGGGTGTAGCTTATTGGCGTTGTTCACATCGTCGTTGGTGAACTTATATTTGTTGATCTATCTATAGCTTGTTGCTTAGTGACTACGGTATGCTTAGCTTAGCTTGCCTTATACTTGGATGCTTTGGTATGCGGTATTTGATATTTGTCTGGCGTGTCTATTTTATACATATATATGTATGTAGTATATTATCATTCACTAAGCGTTAGCTTACCCTCTCGTTGTTTACATTTTTATAGATTGCACGGATGCGGTGGCTCGGGTAAGCGCGGGGACTAGTGGGCTTGCGTAGTTGCTTTAGAAGACTTGCTTTTGGATTTGATTAGGATTGGGTAGCGTGTCCCCAATCCCATGCTCGGTCTATGTTTTTGTAAAAACTAATGGGTCGAAATAGTCACTTATGGTATTTTGGGTCGATGTGGGCCCGGTGTCGTAAAACTCGGTTTTTATTGTGAAGAACTCTTAGTTTAAACTATTGTATTATATTGTGAAAGTGTTTTGGTTTAAAAGTGTCGGGAAGCGGGTTTTCGCCAGCGTGAGTTTGAGAAACTGATCAGAATGTTTTAGTACATCTGGACGCCGTCCCAGATGTCTGGACGCCATCCCAGTCTTAAGATCTGGACACCGTCCAAGCTTTTGGACGCCGTCCAGATCAATTGTTTTAGAAATTTTTTTTGTGGCACGTTTTCGGATGGTTAACGGGTTGGGTCGTTACAAGTGGTATCAGAGCCTGGTCTAAGGGATTTAGGTGACTTGAGATAGGTGCCTAGACTTAGACTTTTGTGTGTGCTTATTTGTTGCGGGACTTGTAGGATTACGGGTCGGAATGGGAATTTGGTTAGTGCCTTAATTGATAGGTCGACTAACGTGTATATTAATACGTGGATATTATTAATATACGATTGTGTTATATTTATGTTTATGTTGCGTTGCGAATATCATCGAGCAAGATGGTCGTTGTACTAATGAGGGGATACGATGTGTGTGCGTAATAAGGACTTGCAAACCTTATTACGGGTGCAAATCGTGTTTAACAAGTGATGTACGACGAGTGTTGAGCAAGATGGGGCGGTGTTATGCGTGTTGTTTTATACGTTCGTGGACTAATCGTTTTGCATTCTTTAGAATGACGACGCGAAACGAGGTCGAGACGAATGACGAGGAGTTTAACTCTAGAGTTGCGGCCGCCGTTGCGGAGCAAATGAGTGCGTTTCGAGAAGAAATGGATAGGAAGTATTCCGAATTTCGGGGTAGTAGTGAAATGGAGCGTTGTCTTAAGAGCTTCATGAGGACTAAACTGTAACGACCCGGAAATTTCCGACCAAATTTAAACCTTATTCTCTATATGTTTCCGACACGATAAGCAAAAACCTTAATGTTGAGTCTAGAAAGTTTGAAATCTATATTTGGATAATTAAATACCCTTTGACTATTCCCGACGATTCACGAATCCTTAAATAGAAATGTATAAATAAATAAAAAAAAGTATATATATATATATATAATAAATTAATTATATCAATGAACTATTAATAATTTTTTATCATTAATATTATTATTATTTCGGAACTCATTATTATCAGTATCTTTATAAATAATATTATCTGTATTATTATCATTTCTAACATATTTGTATTTATAATTAATAATTATTAATATTCAATATTAAAGGTAATATAAAAGGCAAATATTTACGTGTGTTTAATTACTGCTCAAAAGGAGACTTATTTGTTTTTATGTTTTTATCTGTTTCTCCCTTCTGCTTGTTCATGAATCTGTCAACATCCTTCTATCTATATCAGTCCATCGATTTTCTATTATTTATATGGAATATATCATATTATTTACTTCTGGGAAAAACGAGTTAGAGACAACCACCATGATCACTCCAACCTTAATAATCGACACTATTTTCAAACTGTGCATCATCACCCTCACTCTCATCAACAATCTTCACAAACACCTTCTTCATCTACACCTAAATCCGACACCTTGAAAACCATTTTTTTTATGAAATCCTTCATCCATCAATAGACCACCGGTATCACTACCTTCAAACACTAATCAATCACCATCGAATCATACAACTGCTACAGTTATACTTCCACTTTTCTTCGCTGTAAAACACTCCACGTCCACCATATCTCTCTCATTTAATTTTCGTAAACCACTATCAAAATCGCCACCCATATCACCACCCTTGGCCACCTTTAGTCACCACCTTCATCATCACTCAAAGGCACACTTGACTACCTTCTACTCTATTTATGATTCGAACAAAACTACTGCAGACCCGATCCAAACAGCTTTTGCTGTCCACTGTTTGAACTGCTACTGCAGCTAGTACCTTAATACAAACTTGCAACTACTATTCATCGTCTTTTTTGAACAAACCCATCTTCAACAAGTGATTAAACCACCTGCGGTTTCCCAATCACCACTGCCGCCACCAGTTTCGTGCAACAACCACCAAAGAGACATCCCTCTACAATCACCACCACTACAAACCATCTCGTGTTTCATTCATATTTTTTTCGGTCACCACCTTCCATAACCTCGGACCACCATCTCGTCATCACCTTCTAATATTACGCCATCATCAACTCATCGTTTTTAAATGCTACCAATATCGATTATTTAAGAAATAAAAGAGGGAGCAAAAATATTAAGTCCACTGAATTGATTGTTGCATGTGGACAATTATAAAAAGCAATGGCCGACAACCTTTACCTAAAGCAAACCATTTGTCAATTTTTTTTTTTATTTTTTTATATACATTTCGTATGGTTGCCTGGCAAAGATTCGTTTATTTTTTTCTGAGGGCCGAGATTTTTATTAACCATGTTGGGCCGAAGCTTCTTGCATAAGTGGGCCGAAAAGTTGTTATTTAATGGGCTCATGATCTTCATTTTGGGTCGAAAGAAATTCTGGACATACAAATTTGATATTGGTATGATATACAATGACATATGGTTTAGGATGAGGAATATGGATCAAGAGGATGATGTTATGTTGTGATGTAAATAATAGACAGTCTCCTATATGATAAAAAAATTAATCATACGAATTCATACACAAATATAATAAGTGGTTAAGCGGTTTGGACGTGTCTTTAATAAGCGAGAGGTCTTGGGTTTGAGCCTAGGCGACAACATGTTTTTCATTTTAAAGCTTATTCTTCAAAGGTAGTATTTTCATTAATATTATTATTATTATTATTATTATTATTATTATTATTATTATTATTATTATTATTATTATTATTATTATTATTATTATTATTATTATTATTATTATTATTATTATTATTATTATTACCACCATCATTACCCTTAACTTGTATGAATATAATTATCAATTGATACAAACGAAAGATTTTTAATATTACATAATGTTATGTTTTAATCAATATAATATTATGACGATAATTAAGTTATATATCAAATAAGTATTACAACAGAATGTATAAATCTGATCGATTATTATTTGGTATTAATAGATATACAAATGATATAGGTTTGTGAATCCGAGGCCAACCCTACAATTGTTCGATAATGTTATATGTATTTTTACTACAAAATACATTAGGTGAGTATATAGTCCCTTTTAAACTTTAAATATTTTGGGCTGAGAATACATGCGCTGTTTTTATAAATGATTTACGTTATGGACACAAGTGACTAAAATTACGTTCTACATGGGTTTGAATCAAAAATCCCCTAGCTTGGTAACTTTAACTATTGGTTTATGAACTGGTAGGCGCGAATCCTAAAGATAGATCTACCGGGTTTTACACCCCCACCCAGATGTTATTCTAGTCACTACTAAACTAGAAGAACGGGTGTTTAGTACTTCAAGGTTAACGGAACGCACTTGATTCGGTGCACATATTATATAACTCAGGGGTACACACTCTTGTTAAGGCTAGTTACCGGGTGCCCACTGCTTGGAATGCTTTTCATACACTTGCGAGTGTATTATATTTTTTTTTATATATGAAATCTTGTGGTCCATAGTTATAACGCTGCTAGCATCAAACCTATATATCTCACCAACTTTATGTTGACATTTTAAAGCATGTTATTCTCAGGTACGAATTAAGTCTTCCGCTGTGCATTTGCTCATTTTAAGGACATTACTTGGAGTCGATCAACGCAATAGAACCAGATGTTGATGATTTCGTCCAGGGGGATAAGGACGGGTTATTACATGTGGTATCAGAGCGTTGGTCTTAGCGAACCAGGTCTCCCATTAATGTGTCTAACTGATAGTTGTTAGGATACGTTAGTGAGTCTGGACTTTGACCGTGTCTGCCTGTCAAAAGTTTTGCTTAACATTTCTAGTCGGAAATCATCTGCTTATTATCCTTAGGGAATTGCCTGCTTATCATTCATAAGTCTAGACACGTCTTACTGCATTTAGTGCATCGATAGTGTGTAGACAAAAATTCATATCTTAGCGCATCTGTAGATTTGCTTGTCATATGCCGTAAATTTCTCAGTAGACTACTAAATCTTTGGTATTATTTATAGATATTCTATGAAGTTAGAATATCATCCTATATTCGAAAATCATTCCCATCGAAGATCCTTCTCATTCATCAAATTGCCCTCTTGGCGATGAACCTGAAAGCACTTACCGGCGAACCTGTTCGAGAAACCATTTATCCTCTCATTTCTAGAGTATCCCGTCACGATTATATATTATCCTATATTTCGAATCTTACTCAACCGCTCGTCTCAACCGTCAATCATTCCGTAGTACTAGAAGAAGTTAACGAACTACACGCTCGTGTGACAACTTTGGAGAACCTGGTGCGAAGATTACGAATATCAGCAGCAGCACCAGCTGCATAATCAGTACCACCATCATTGACGCCGACAGTACCCATGTCACCCTCAACCACAACCGCGTAAAAAACCTCAACATCACATTTTGTACCTCGGATATCAACATCACACGCCTCAATATTACCATATGTATTTCGAGTATGATTTTCGTTCTACAAATCGTTCTACATCGGTTATTTTCGTTTTACATATCATTCTACCTCATTTATCTTCGTTCGACATGGCGATTATGTAATCTCTAATGTTTTAGAAATTATGTAATCTAGTATTAATGATAAATCAAATGAGTTTAATATCCTATTGACTCATTGAATTCATAATTACATCCGAAGAAAATATATATGCAAGTATATTTTCATAAATATTGTAATTAAAAAAAAAAAATTCTTTTGTACAAACTGTTAATGATGAAAATATTTTAACGGGTGGGTAATACCCGAGAAATATTTAGAATTCACATTAATAAGTTACACTGTACCTTCTTCGAATCTGATTCAATGATCATTTACTATCCTACTTACAACTATCGATATACGTATCCGTTCACCACAGAATAACCATTTCTATTCAAATTTCATATTTGGATTTTGACCTATCAGAATCCAACAAGTGGCATAACGAAGAAAACATTAGACAAAAATAAAAAGTGTTAGAAACAAACGAATTAATTAATTGGAATTGTGATAGGATTTCACGCTAACTGTTCCGGCTAACTGTTCCCAGCTAACTGATTAACATTTAATTTATCGCAATTTACATTCTCGCAATTTTATTTATCGTCATTTAATTTCTGTTATTTACTTTTACGCACTTTAAATAACGGGACACGTATGCAAGGTTTCGACTTATCATATCGACCCATCTATATATATATTTCGGAACAACCGTAGACACTCTATATGTGAAGGTGGGAGTTGGCTATACAGGGTCGGAGTTGATTCCAAAATATATATATACTTTGAGTTGTGATCGACACCGAGACCGGTACACGGGTCACGATACGTATTATTTAATTCGAATATTATATATTAAATTATATATGAATCATTGAACCATCGGACTATTGGACTACTAACTTTGGACAATTAAAATGAATTAAATTAAAATATTGATTATAACATATGAAACTAAATAATTCTTCAAGCTTGCCACTTGATTTCATCTTAAACCTCATTTGTATCTCGACAATTACAATGCGTGTTCAAATCTTTCATGATTCTTGAAAACCCCTCAATCGAGAGGATGAACCAACCGCACTTCATCTACGGAAGAAAAGATTTATGCACCTGAAAAACTCTCGAATCCAAATTCATAGTTTAACACATATCGTGTTGAATCCTTTGCCATTTATTAGCAAAAACAACCCTACAATTTCTTTTCAGGAAGCTAATTTTGTCACAGCTCCACTTCGACTTCTCAGTGAGACTACTCCTATTATAATCTCAATATTTATACCTTGTCCTTTCACTGTTGTTACCGGAGAACCTTTTATGTTTCACAACATCATCAGTAGACGTACCAGCAACTCGTTATCTCTTTGGCGAAATCCGCAAACAGTATTTTGAAAATCTCGTAGAAATTCTCCCAGTTATACCGAAAATGTCTATCCCTAAGAAATACATATTTCGAATGTGAAGTTTCTGAAAAACATCCTGGACTATGAAATAGTTCTTGAAATGATGATGAAGCAGCAAAAACCGTAAACGACCTTAATAGTCAAAAGTTTACGATGAAGTACAGTATGTTGGAAAAGCCTAGAAAAAAAAAATGTTGAAACTGAAAAAAAAACGGATTGAGCAAAGTATGAAGGAGACCGTGGACAAATCATGAAAACTAAACTCGACTTCAAGGGATTCAAATGATTCAGTGTCTGTTGAAATCGTTAGTAAGAACCCTACTCCTTATTCTAAATCTTTTCGGATGATATTCTTCATCAATATTTTATCTTAGAGATTATAAGATATTTTCATATCTTCCGTTATACATATTCTTCAAATTTTTGGAGATATTATTCCCATCTGAAATCATTTATCTCTCCGTAACATCTGCGTTACAACATAAAAGAAACTGTGTTAGTTTCTAAGTTCTAAAACCTTCAAGTTTAAAATAGAAATGTTCTGAAGCAGTGTTGGGAACTGATGCATGAATTAGTATAATATAATGAAACTTGATCAACTTCATTATATTACAGTAAGTCATGTTAAGTTTCTAATGGAATGTGATGATTCACAGTACCGTCATCATGTGCCATGTTACACGGCTCTCACATTCTATCCAATTCCGAAACGTATTAAGAACAAATCATCTTGATAGTTCTATTTTCCTGGATATTCTGGTAATTTGACAAATTAAAATCGTACCATTACCATTCCTTTCTGAGAACATTAGTCATGTTCATTCCAAATCTTATACCTACGAATTCTGAACCATTGCTCGCTTGGCTTGAGGACGGGAAGAGGAAATGAAAGAATGAAGCTCCAAAATAGAAACTAGAGTATAAATCGCAGCAATTAAGGAGAAAGAATAGAAGATGTGGGATATGAAAAATAAGGGAACGAAGGGGGTAGTTTTATAAGTGTCCGACAAAGAAATCACAACAGATTTGCCGCATTAAATCAAAGGAGATCCTGTTTTCTAAATCGCCGAAGAACCATATCTTGTTACGAAAGATTTTCTTTAAATCTTGTGAATTCCGGAAATCAATCATAACCACGTCATCAGTTCAAACGATATCATATTACTCTTTTCACTCCCTTTTGTGATAGCTTCGCTCGTACGCTTCACATGATCGAAATGATTTATCTATATCTATCAATAATGATAAAACTCCGTTATTACCTCATATTCGTCATGAAAACATTCCTAATGTTATTTATGATAACCTCTACCAAATTTCGGGGACGAAATTTCTTTAACGGGTGGGTACTGTAACGACCCGGAAATTTCCGGCCAAATTTAAACCTTATTCTCTATATGTTTCCGACACGATAAGCAAAAACCTTAATGTTGAGTCTAGAAAGTTTGAAATCTATATTTGGATAATTAAATACCCTTTGACTATTCCCGACGATTCACGAATCCTTAAATAGAAATGTATAAATAAAAAAAAAAGTATATATATATATATAATAAATTAATTATATCAATGAACTATTAATAATTTTTTATCATTAATATTATTATTATTTCGGAACTCATTATTATCAGTATCTTTATAAATAATATTATCTGTATTATTATCATTTCTAACATATTTGTATTTATAATTAATAATTATTAATATTCAATATTAAAGGTAATATAAAAGGCAAATATTTACGTGTGTTTAATTACTGCTCAAAAGGAGACTTATTTGTTTTTATGTTTTTATCTGTTTCTCCCTTCTGCTTGTTCATGAATCTGTCAACATCCTTCTATCTATATCAGTCCATCGATTTTCTATTATTTATATGGAATATATCATATTATTTACTTCTGGGAAAAACGAGTTAGAGACAACCACCATGATCACTCCAACCTTAATAATCGACACTATTTTCAAACTGTGCATCATCACCCTCACTCTCATCAACAATCTTCACAAACACCTTCTTCATCTACACCTAAATCCGACACCTTGAAAACCATTTTTTTTATGAAATCCTTCATCCATCAATAGACCACCGGTATCACTACCTTCAAACACTAATCAATCACCATCGAATCATACAACTGCTACAGTTATACTTCCACTTTTCTTCGCTGTAAAACACTCCACGTCCACCATATCTCTCTCATTTAATTTTCGTAAACCACTATCAAAATCGCCACCCATATCACCACCCTTGGCCACCTTTAGTCACCACCTTCATCATCACTCAAAGGCACACTTGACTACCTTCTACTCTATTTATGATTCGAACAAAACTACTGCAGACCCGATCCAAACAGCTTTTGCTGTCCACTGTTTGAACTGCTACTGCAGCTAGTACCTTAATACAAACTTGCAACTACTATTCATCGTCTTGTTTGAACAAACCCATCTTCAACAAGTGATTAAACCACCTGCGGTTTCCCAATCACCACTGCCTCCACCAGTTTCGTGCAACAACCACCAAAGAGACATCCCTCTACAATCACCACCACTACAAACCATCTCGTGTTTCATTCATATTTTTTTTCGGTCACCACCTTCCATAACCTCGGACCACCATCTCGTCATCACCTTCTAATATTACGCCATCATCAACTCATCATTTTTAAATGCTACCAATATCGATTATTTAAGAAATAAAAGAGGGAGCAAAAATATTAAGTCCACTGAATTGATTGTTGCATGTGGACAATTATAAAAAGCAATGGCCGACAACCTTTACCTAAAGCAAACCATTTGTCAATTTTTTTTTTTATTTTTTTTATATACATTTCGTATGGTTGCCTGGCAAAGATTCGTTTATTTTTTTCTGAGGGCCGAGATTTTTATTAACCATGTTGGGCCGAAGCTTCTTGCACAAGTGGGCCGAAAAGTTGTTATTTAATGGGCTCATGATCTTCATTTTGGGTCGAAAGAAATTCTGGACATACAAATTTGATATTGGTATGATATACAATGACATATGGTTTAGGATGAGGAATATGGATCAAGAGGATGATGTTATGTTGTGATGTAAATAATAGACAGTCTCCTATATGATAAAAAAATTAATCATACGAATTCATACACAAATATAATAAGTGGTTAAGCGGTTTGGACGTGTCTTTGATAAGCGAGAGGTCTTGGGTTTGAGCCTAGGCGACAACATGTTTTTCATTTTAAAGCTTATTCTTCAAAGGTAGTATTTTCATTAATATTATTATTATTATTATTATTATTATTATTATTATTATTATTATTATTATTATTATTATTATTATTATTATTATTATTATTATTATTATTATTATTATTATTATTATTATTATTACCACCATCATTACCCTTAACTTGTATGAATATAATTATCAATTGATACAAACGAAAGATTTTTAATATTACATAATGTTATGTTTTAATCAATATAATATTATGACGATAATTAAATTATATATCAAATAAGTATTACAACAGAATGTATAAATCTGATCGATTATTATTTGGTATTAATAGATATACAAATGATATAGGTTCGTGAATCCGAGGCCAACCCTACAATTGTTCCATAATGTTATATGTATTTTTACTACAAAATACATTAGGTGAGTATATAGTCCCTTTTAAACTTTAAATATTTTGGGCTGAGAATACATGCGCTGTTTTTATAAATGATTTACGTTATGGACACAAGTGACTAAAATTACGTTCTACATGGGTTTGAATCAAAAATCCCCTAGCTTGGTAACTTTAACTATTGGTTTATGAACTGGTAGGCGCGAATCCTAAAGATAGATCTATCGGGTTTTACACCCCCACCCAGATGTTATTCTAGTCACTACTAAACTAGAAGAACGGGTGTTTAGTACATCGAGGTTAACGGAACGCACTTGATTCGGTGCACATATTATATAACTCAGGGGTACACACTCTTGTTAAGGCTAGTTACCGAGTGCCCACTGCTTGGAATGCTTTTCATACACTTGCGAGTGTATTATATTTTTTTTTATATATGAAATCTTGTGGTCCATAGTTATAACGCTCCTAGCATCAAACCTATATATCTCACCAACTTTATGTTGACATTTTAAAGCATGTTATTCTCAGGTACGAATTAAGTCTTCCGCTGTGCATTTGCTCATTTTAAGGACATTACTTGGAGTCGATCAACGCAATAGAACCAGATGTTGATGATTTCGTCCAGGGGGATAAGGACGGGTTATTACATAAACCCCCGATGTATGACGGGAAACCGGATCCTTTGGTAAGCACAACTTGGATTTCGGATGTTGAAGGGTGTTTTCGTACTATTGATTGCCCTCCCGAGAAAAAGACGAGACTCGCTACTAGTTTGTTACGGGGTAGGGCGAGGGATTGGTTGAATGGTAAGATTGATCTTGTCGGTGGCGAGACATTTATGGCTTTATCGTGGGACGAGTTTAAGGAGGAATTCTTTGAGGAGTTCCGGACTTCGGCCGATTTGTGAGAATTACGTAATTACTTGCGAAATTTGCGACAAGGATCTATGGACTTGAATACTCTCAAGACGACCTTTATGTCGAAGGCTCGTTTTTGCCCGGAGTATTTGGGAAACGATCGCTTGTTGATGGGGGATTTCTATCGGACCTTGAATGATGACTTGAAAAGTAAAATTAGCCGGGGTCAAGCGAAATCGTTTGCGGAATTATACGACTTGGCTAGAGGTTTCGAGTCATATACGCGATCAAAGATGTGTGAACCTTCAAGTAAGGTTCGGGTTGATTCGTACGGCGCCCCGGGTAAGAAAGATAAGGGTGCAAGTGCGAGTACGGGTAATGTGGGAAAAGGCACGGTGGATTCTCGTGCACCTAGATGTTTCAATTGTGGTATTAGGGGCCACAAGTTGTGGGAGTGCACAATGCCGAGAAGTGATGACGGGATGTGCTACTATTGTCATAAGGCGGGGCATCGCAAGATGGATTGTCCCGAGTTGGCGGCGAATGCCGCAAGGAGACGTTGAGGTACGTTTCATTTTAATAAATATGTCATTTGAATATTTATTTATGTGGCGTTTAAGTTAAGATTTGTTATTGCATTGTGTTGTGCATGTTATTGTTAACGGTGACGTTCCTAATGGAAGTACCCTATGGTAATGATTGTTTTTTTGGACGAAGGGAGTAAGACTTGGTGTAACCAAGCATTCCTTAGTATTTGGGAAATGTTTCTACCAAGCCATGGAAATGGGTTTTGGTGTTCGATTGTTAAGAGCGTGTTCGCTTGTATGTGGAAGTTGATGAACTATGAGGTTCGTCGGGTGGTTGGAACCCTTGAAATCGAGTGTTTTGAATCTCGATGTATGTTGGTAATGGAGTTTATATGACGCGACATTAGGTGCCTCTTTTATACCTACTAGCATGGTGTTCAACTCCGATTGTGTTGCGGTTACATTGTACTTAGGGTACCGAAGTGAAACCCTTAGGTACATGAGTGACTAGGTGAAAATTGACAAACTAGAGCAATTGGATGATTGCGAGGGTGTGGTTTGTGTAATTGTAGTACGCTTTTCGTTCGAAGTGTTTGAGGATTGATTTAAATCCTTCGTGTGCTCTCGGTTGGAGCAAGATATGGTGATGGGTCGTGAGAGCCCAAATTATTGGTAAAGTCTACCTTTGGTAGCATGGTACGGTTGTAAGAGATGCGGTTATGTGATGTAGTTCCAAGTGGGGGAGTTACACTCCCGCCCGAGGAAGTTTTAGTGTGAGATTTCGGATGACGTTTTAGTAAGATCCGAAAATTGTGTTGGGACCTAGTTTGGTCGATTTGTGGTAGATTACAATTTCGGATAAATTGTACTTATGGTTTGAATTTGAATTATCACCGAGGTGGTAATGTGGTAAACCTCGTTGAGAGATAATGGACGTGTTTGGTGAGCAAGGTGAAATCCTTCGGTTAAGGGAGGTGTGTGTCGGATTCTCTTCTAGAGAATTATTGTCTTGTGCCTATGTTTGATATAGGTGGTTCTTGCTCGAGTGTGTGAATGGTTAGTGGTATCCGTTAGGATTCACTATGGCGTAGCAGAGCGCGATGTTACGCTACTCGTTGTTCGAGGCTAAAAGGGCGTTGATTGATGAAGCATGACCTTCGAGGTCCGCTGACTTCATCATGGTAGTACGTGATTGGTGGAGCATTACTTTCGGGGTCCGCTGACTTCATCATGAGCGAGGTGTTATATCGGTGAAGCATGACTTTCGGAGTCCGCTGACTTCATCCGGTATTGAGATTGGTGAAGCATGGCCTTTAGGGTCCGCTGACTTCATCATGGTTGTTGATTGGTGAAGCATGATCTTCGGGTCCGCTGACTTCGTAAAGGGAGTAGTGTTATGTCGGTATGGTGTAACATTATCGGGAAATGCGAGTACCGGTGGGAAATGCGAGTACCATTCCTGAGTTGTGTTGTGGGACGTGAATATCGGGTTGTTCGTATTCACAATATTTCGGGTAGTACGATTGTCCCTGTTGGTTGGACTCATAGTTTGAGGTAGTGAATGTCGGGTAGTTCGTATTCACTAAGGCTCGGGTTGTACGGCCATCCTCGGTTATACTATGTGGCGTTGGTGGTGAATATCGGGTTGTGCGTATTTACGATGATTCGGGTTGTGCGGTCATTTCGTTGTGAGATATATGGATTGGGTAGGTGAATTTCGGGTTGTGCGTATTCACTAAGGTTCGGGTTGTTTCGACCATCCTCCATATGTGTTTAGGCTCGGGTTGTTTCGGCCATGTTGAGTTGTGATCTATCGGTTGTTTTATATGCCGATGGTGGGGTCGTAAGGACCGTTTGGTTTGATCTATTGGTTGTTTTATGCACCAATGGTGGGGACGTAAGGACCATGTTGTGTGAACTATCGGTTGATTTATACACCGATGGTGGGGTCGTGAGAACCATGTTGTAGGATTAGTGATGCGATAGCCGTGCTTCGCTCACATGTTGTTACAGGTGTGACGAATTGTCGATTTTGGTACACCTTTGGATTAGCATTGCCATAGTCGTTTTGGGCTCTATCGATTTTAACCGTTTGTTATGATGTTACGGTAGTTGCGTATGGGTCGTATTGCGCACTACAAGGGATGTTTAGTGATTGGTGTTATCCATAAGGATTCGTTTGGTTCGGTCTCCATCGTTTCGTGTTGTTGACCTTAGGTTGACTTGGTTACTTCTAGCATTGTACCTGTAATGGTACGCTGAATGGTTGATATCTCGGTCCGAGATTGGTTGAGTTTTCCCGATGATAGGGAGTGAGCATGGTTTTAGTGCTCGGATAGTGGGTTTGATAAATTGCTGGAGACGATTCTAGTTGTTAAAGGTGATTCCTTGGGAAGAGTTGACTAGGAAAGTCGGATTGGGACTTATGTTGAGGACCGTGGAGTGTGGTCCGTTTGGTTAAGTGACGAGGATCACGAGGACATGATCGATTCTAAGTGGGGGAGAGTTGTAACACCCTGTTTTTGTTTCTGATTTTGCAGTAGGTCGGGACGCCGTCGAGATAGGAGGGACGCCGTCCTGCAACAAAAGGTGGGACGCCGTCCCGATAGGGGGGACGCCGTCCAGCAACAAAAGGTGGGACGCCGTCCCGATAGGGGGGACGCCATCCAGCAACAAAAGGTGGGACGCCGTCCAAAGTTTGGGACGCCATCCAAACGGTCTGTCGAGCCAGCTGTTTTAATTATTTTAAAAGGGGTAAAATGGTAAAATCACTTAGATGCCAGTTTGGAGCCTTCAAGGTAGGTTCCTTGGTCATTTGTGGATCATATTTCATCTCCACAAACACTCCCAACATTATTTAGAGAGAGAGGAGAAGTTCTAGAGAGAGAGAGGTGGATTTGGAGAAGAAGGAGTCGGATTCTCGCAAAAGCTCGGGTTCTAAAGTTGTTCATCTCGCTCCTAGCTAAGTTGTGGTGGTATTGGTAAGCTCAAACTCCGAATTTCATTTGTTAGATTTGATTTCAAGTTAGGGTTTTGAGCTAGATTGTTGTGAAACCCTTTTAGATGATGAAGTAGGTTCATGGTGACTTGTTAATCTTGTCACTTGGCGGGTTTTGGGTTGGTTGACGTTTTAGCCTTGATTAGGGTTTGATCTTGAGTTTAATCACTAGGTTTAGTGATTATGGAAGTGTTGAAACTCTTTTGGGTGAGTTTGGCTAACTAAATTTGAAATGGGTCAAAATTAGGGTTTTGGTGTCAAAATGGGTATGACACGTGTTTAACACTTGTGTTCAGGTTTAATTGGCGTGTTAGGACCACTTTCACTCGTGTTTGTGATTATTGGTTAGTTTGGGCGCGTTTCGTGCTTGGAAGTGCAAATGGGTCGAAATTGCACTAAGGGTAAATTGGGTTGGTTTGTAAGTCAACCCTAATTGTGTTGTTGTATTTGTGATAATGGAATAGGTACTTTCCATTGGCGCGTGGCGGTTTATTTGGAAGCATTCATCAAGGTGACAAGGTGAGTGTTAATATCCTATGTGCATATGTATGTGTAGGATGGGTGCGGGTCGGGTGAAGTGGTTCTCGGTTATAGAGCTCACTTCACATATAGGTGGATTTGATGGACTTGTGTATAGGTCCAATTGGCACGGTTGTGCGTTTTGGTTGTTTACCTTTGGCGAGGTACACGTTGTGTGTACGTTATCACATGTGGTTGTGATTTGGATGTTATAACCCCAAAGGCGAAGGGTTGATATTGTTGTGATGTGGATAACCCCGATGTGGTGGATTTTATAATCCCGTGACCGTGGGTTTGATGTTGAGAAGTGAATCTCGGGTAGTGCGGATTCATGATGACTCGGGTTGTTCGGTCATCTTGTGATGAGGTAGTGAATCTCGGGTTGTGCGAATTCACTAAGGCTCGGGTAGTTCGGCCAACCTCGGTTTTTGAATTGGTGAAGAAGTGAATATCGGGTTGTGCGAATTCACTAAGGCTCGGGTTGTTCGGCCAATCTTCATTGTAGTGTTTGGTATTCGGTAATGGGTTAATGGGTTAACCTTATTCGTTTATATATTGTTATATATATATATATATATATATATATATATATATATATATATATATATATATATATATATATATATATATATATATTGTTTTATTGTCGTGATGTAGCTAACCCTCCGGGTGTAGCTTATTGGCGTTGTTCACATCGTCGTTGGTGAACTTATATTTGTTGATGTATCTATAGCTTGTTGCTTAGTGACTACGGTATGCTTAGCTTAGCTTGCCTTATACTTGGATGCTTTGGTATGCGGTATTTGATATTTGTGTGGCGTGTCTATTTTATACATATATATGTATGTAGTATATTATCATTCACTAAGCGTTAGCTTACCCTCTCGTTGTTTACATTTTTATAGATTGCACTGATGCGGTGGCTCGGGTAAGCGCGGGGACTAGTGGGCTTGCGTAGTTGCTTTAGAAGACTTGCTTTTGGATTTGATTAGGATTGGGTAGCGTGTCCCCAATCCCATGCTCGGTCTATGTTTTTGTATAAACTAATGGGTCGAAATAGTCACTTATGGTATTTTGGGTCGATGTGGGCCCGGTGTCGTAAAACTCGGTTTTTATTGTGAAGAACTCTTAGTTTAAACTATTGTATTATATTGTGAAAGTGTTTTGGTTTAAAAGTGTCGGGAAGCGGGTTTTCGCCCGCGTGAGTTCGAGAAACTGATCAGAATGTTTTAGTACATCTGGACGCCGTCCCAGATGCCTGGACGCCATCCCAGTCTTAAGATCTGGACGCCGTCCAAGCTTTTGGACGCCGTCCAGATCAATTGTTTCAGAAATTTTTTTTGTGGCACGTTTTCGGATGGTTAACGGGTTGGGTCGTTACATTCGTATTGCACACATAAAATCCTTATGGAAGAAGGTCATAAAACGTATGTGCAACGCCAACGAAGACTAAATCCGAATATGCAAGATGTAGTTAAAAAAGAAATTATTAAACTGCTAGACGCAGGTCTAATTTATCCAATCTCTGATAGTCCATGGGTAAGCCCAGTTCAATGCGTGCCTAAGAAGGGTGGCATGACTGTCATTACAAATGAAAAAAATTAGCTTATTCCTACTAGGACTGTAACAGGATGGTGTGTATGTATTGATTATAGAAAATTAAATGACGCCACCAGAAAAGATCACTTTCCCTTACCTTTTATTGATCAAATGTTGGAAAGATTAGCCGGAAATAGTTACTATTGTTTTCTTGATGGTTTTTCCGGATATTTTCAAATTCCAATAGCACCCGAAGATCAAGAGAAAACCACATTCACGTGCCCTTATGGTACTTTTTCTTACAAACGCATGCCATTTGGACTTTGCAACACCCCTGAAACTTTCAAAGGTGTATGATGGCGATTTTTCACGACATGATAGAAGAATGCATGGAAGTTTTCATGGATGACTTTTCAGTCTTCGGTGATACATTTGAATCATGTCTAGCTAATCTTGAATGAATGCTGATTAGATGCGAACAATCAAATCTAGTACTTAATTGGGAGAAATTCCATTTCATGGTTAAAGAAGGCATCGTTCTTGGACATAAAATTTCAATAGAAGGAATTGAAATGGATAGAGCTAAAGTAGAAGTAATTGCTAAACTTCCACATCCCACCAATGTTAGAGGAGTTAGGAGTTTTCTAGGGCATGCCGGTTTTTACAGACGTTTCATAAAAGATTTTTCTAAAATTGCCACTCCTATGAATAAACTCCTAGAAATGGATGCTCCATTCATCTTTTCAGATGAATGCATCAAATCTTTTAATATTCTTAAAGAGAAACTCACTAATGCGCCGATCATGATAACACCGAATTGGAATTTACCGTTTGAACTAATGTGCGATGCAAGTGATTTTGCAATGGGAGCCGTTTTAGGATAAAGGATTGAAAAACGATTTCAACCTATATATTATGCTAGTAAGACATTATAAGGAGCACAAATGAATTACACAACTACTGAAAAAGAACTCCTTGCTATTGTCTTTGCTTTTGACAAATTTCGTTCATATCTCGTTCTAGCAAAAACGGTGGTCTATACCGACCATTCTGCTCTTAGATACCTATTTTCGAAACAAGATGCCAAACCAAGATTAATCCGTTGGATCTTACTCTTACAAGAGTTCGATATTGAAATCCGAGATAAAAGAGGAGCAGAAATTCTCGCCGCTGATCATCTTTCTCGTCTTGAAAATCCCGAATTAGAAGTACTAAATGAATCGGCCATACAAGACAACTTTCCTAATGAATATCTATTGAAGATAGATTATAATGAAATCCCATGGTTTGCAGACTATGCAAACTACTTAGTATGTGGATTCCTTGAAAAAGGATTATCGTACCAAAAACGAAAGAAATTCTTCAGTAATATAAAACACTATTTCTGGGAAGATCCACATTTGTTTAAAAGTTGTCCCGATGGAATAATACGCCGATGTGTATTCGGAGATGAAGCCAGTAAAATCTTAAACCATTATCACACAGGACCAACAGGAGGGCATTATGGGCCTCAACTAACAGCAAGAAAAGTTTATGATGCTGGATTCTATTGGCCTACAATTTACAAAGAAGCACACCTTCTTTGCAAATCCTGTGATGCTTGTCAAAGGGCCGGAAAAATAAGTCAACGTGATGAAATGCCACAAAATGTCATTCAAGTATGTGAAATATTTGACATTTAGGGTATTGACTTTATGGGTCCATTTCCAAAATCTCATAATAATCTCTACATTCTCGTAGCCATTGATTATGTATCTAAATGGGCGGAAGCACAAGCTCTCCCAACTAACGATGCACGAGTTGTAGTCAACTTTTTAAAACGTCTTTTTGCAAGGTTTGGAACACCGAAAGCTTTAATAAGTGATCGGGGAACTCATTTCTGTAATAATCAACTTGAGAAAGTTCTCAAAAGATATGGAGTAACTCATAAAATCTCCACCGCATATCATCCACAAACAAGTGGACAAGTTGAAAATACCAACCGAGCTTTAAAACGTATTCTAGAAAAAACCGTAGGATCAAATCCGAAGGAATGGTCCATTAAATTGGAGGATGCACTCTGGGATTTTAGAACAGCCTACAAAACTCCAATTGGAACCACACCTTTTAGACTCGTTTATGGAAAATCATGTCATCTTCCAATACAAATTGAACACAAAGCATTTTGGGCTTTGAAGACATGTAATCTTGATTTACATGAAGCTGGACGTCTACGGTTAAGTCAACTAAACGAATTAGAAGAATTAAGACATGAAGCATACGAAAATTCGTTAATCTATAAAGAAAGAACGAAGAAATGGCATGATAAAAGAATCAGAAGTTCAAAAGAATTTAAAGAAGGAGACAGAGTTCTTCTTTTCAATTCACGATTCAAGCTATTTCCTAGAAAATTGAAATCAAGATGGTCTGGACCATTCATAGTCAAAAGAGTTTTCCCATATGGAACAATAGAATTAATAAATTCAAATGGAATTGAATTTAAAGTTAATGGTCACAGAGTTAAACATTACATACATGGTCCGATGTAAGTTGACAACGAAGTTAATCACAATTTCGATACCACAGCTAACTAAGTGTGGGGAGAATCAAGTCTTTTAAAGCTTAATATGTATTTCTGTTAGAGTAAGATTTTCTGTTTTCATGTAGTTCTCGAAAATGGAACCCGAATGGTCTTTCCCTAGCAGACCCTAAAGAACTAGTCTTCTCCCCCCATTCTGAATTTTTATTTTTTTAAGGTTTTTACGAAATGAAGACTTCCTATGAACTAAACCATGGTCTAATGCTACACGCTTTGATCACTAAACGTAATAATGACACACTTCTGAGTGAAATAGTATCAGTAATCAGAGAAAGATTGGACGAAGTAAGAAAAGAATCCAGATGCGAAGATAATAAGTTACAATTTGGTAAAGGAAAATCAAAATCCGCAGCGAAAAGAAGAGCACGACACCTTGAAAGATGTCACAAATACGGAAAATGGTCACATGGAGGTAAATGTTCAAATAATCAAACCTATTCAAATACCGAATTTGTTACTTTATGCAGAGATGGACCGTTCATATGTTTAGAAGAAAAAACACTGAATGCTCGAGGTTACGCCTATGTAGCTATGGAAAACAAATTAAACCGACTATCTTATGAATGGGATAGATCATATAACTAAGAATACTATCTCACAGGTAAGTCTGTACAGTTTTTATTTTTTATTTTTATTTTTAACCTTTTGATAATAAACGCTAATTTGTTCGCTATAAAGTATTAAATTGGTATTGAATAAAATTAGGTTTGGCGACCGAAATTATTGATATCATTCAAAAATTTATTACATCACTGCGAAATTTAACGTTTATTCTTAAAGTATAAAATTCTTTAATCAATCAACCTAAAATATTTCAAAAATTCGTCATGAGTTAAATTAGGTCATGAAACCGAAATTACTTTACCGAAAAGAGGGGCGTATATTTTTGATAATATTTGATTGATTAAAGTGGGATAAAAGCCAAAAAGATTTTTAATTTTATTTTTACCATGTTTTTAAAATTAATATATAAATATTAAATTAATATTTTGAACTTTGTAAAATCAATATATTTAAGTTTGTAAATATTTGAAAATTTAATCTTTTTAATATAAGTTTGTATGTATAAAAACAAAAATATAATATAAGTTTGGTGTGAATTTTTAATTTTTAATAAAATGTGAATTTTTAATTTTATGCATATTTTAAATTTAAGTTGTGTGAATTTAAAACAAAAATTTACTTTATTTCGCTAAGTTAAAAATATGATTTTTAAAATTCGTCGTGAGTTGAAGACTAGGTCGTTGAACCGAAATTGTTTTACCCGAGGGAGGGACGAGAACTTTTATTATCATTATTTTTAATCTTGTTGAATTAAAGTATGCCAAAAACATTAAAAAACCCAAAAATCTTTACTTTTAAAACCGCGCTTTGATTTGACAAATTTTAAAAATTTTGTCAAGGGACAGACTAGGACAACGATCCGAAACACCCTCGCTCCTAAAGGAAATCAAATTTTTAAAATTTTATTAATTTTATGTTTTATAAAGTATAGCCTTTTTTAAATATAAAAAAAAGGCCAAATCACTGTAGCCGGCACCCCATGCGATCGCATGGGGTTTGCACTTGGAACCCATGCGATCGCATGGGGACCAAATGCAGGCCAGACTCAAAACAGACAGCAGGTCTGTCTTCTCCACACAACACACACACAAACACGAAACTCTCTCAAATCTTCACCAAATTTCGCCAATTTTCCACCGTAATTCGTCATTTTTCTTGCTCTAATCATGCCTAGATTCTCATTCTTCAGCAAAATGGTAAAAATTACACCCCTAAACTCTATAAATTCCTAGTTTTTGTGATAATTACCAATTTTTTACCTAATACAATTTTGTTAATTTCTAGTGTAATTAGTGTTAAATTGTTAGTATTTTATGCATGTATAACCTAGATTGATGCTATTTAACATGATTTGAAGCCAAAAATTTCAAAATTTTTAGAAATTTAGGGTTTGTGTTCTTGAGCAATTTGGGGCTTTTTGATATAAGCAGGTTATGGCCGATTTTTGTCATGAATTATTGCTAAATTGAGTAGTGTAACATGTTTAAATAGTTAAATGATCCAAACATTAATCCTAAACATGATTTTTAGAGATTAAAGTGGACTTTTTAAGTCCAAAATTCATGAACTTGATTAATTTGATATATTTGCCATTTGAGACTTGTTTAATTATTAGTAATGACTATTTTGACATGATATTTGAGTTAAATGCTTATGAACTTTGTATACATTTTCATATGTTCTTATTTGAAAAGTGTAGAATTGTGAAAAATTGTGAAAATGTGTATAAGTTTAATTTTGATTTAACATGTTATAGTGATTGTTTTAAGTTGTTATTTTGCTAACACTAATGCATATTTGGATGCACAAATTTTGTGTTTAATGTGTTTTGCAGAAAGCCGATACTGGAGGTTCAGGAGCATCATCATCTAGACGACCAGCACCAGCACCAGAACCAGAACCAGAAATGCAACACGAACAACAACCACAACAGGAACAACAACAGCCTGATCAGCATGTACCTTATTATGATCCGGTACAGTTTGTTGATGAATTCATAGTATTCCCAATGAGGCCGCCAGTAGAATTTCTAACGATTCCTGAGCACACTCTGCATCCTAATATGAGATTTGATAGGAGATGGAGAGATTACGAGACATATCAAAGGAACAAATTCAAATTGGTAACAAAAAATGTAGAGGTGCCAAGGGTAATCGATTGGGCCCCTTTGGAAACGGTCCATCTAGCTGACCGTGTTAGACAGCTTTTAGTTCAAAGGTATGGCAGTTCTTCTTTTACAGATTGGGAACGTCTTTTCACCATTCGTTGGCCTGTATATAAGGAATGGTGTGTTGAGTTGATGAGTACTGCACTTGATACAAATATAGTTAGAATAGATGATAGAAGATTTCTTAGGTTTATCCTTGGCGGTAGGATGTACAGAATGTCCATGCTGGACATGGCCAGGGCCTTATAGATATATACTCCTGGTGAGTTGCTATTACCCGATTGTACAAATTTGATTCATTATGGTGAAAGGGTAGATAGTAACTTTGACGCTGATGCCATTTGGAGGCGTATGTCATATTTTGATGTTTTTACACGAGCAGGAGGACACTCCTATACACATATTGACAGAGCCGAGCTTCGTATTATTCATAGATTTTTGGCTAACTCAATTACAAAGAGAGGTCACAATAAAGAAAAAATTACCTTACATGATTTATTCTACCTAAAGTGTATTCGGGATCCTAGAAGCTTTGTCAATATCCCTTACTGTATTGCCTTTTATTTATCTAAAATGGTAGAGGGAATGCAGGACGGGAGTATAATAGGAGAAGGTATTTTTGTTACTCTCATTGGATAGTATTTAGGTGTTGATAGGAACCAAGGGGGTGCATTACAGCTTTGTAGAGAACAGGTTGAGCCCTTAGGATTGAAAGTTTATGTGGGTGCTAAGGTATTGAAAAGTAGACGTGACCAGGCAGTACCCTATGAGGGATCTCATCCTCAGGTAGAGAGAGGCTCAGACGAGGAAATGGAAGAGGCGGAAGACATTAGGGATGTCTTTCGAGATGCTATTCTTGACGTCCACGTTCGTATAGATGAGGAAGCAATGACGAACGCCGCCAGACATAGTATGTACGAGCAGTGGAACTCCGAGCGAGTATACGAGGATTATAGGCGACGCCAACATGATAGCTGGGTAGTTCATCAGCACCAAATCATGAGCCAGCTATCATATCAGGTACCAAATAATTACGTGCCTACTCGACCTGCTCATTTTCCGCCACACAGCCCCGATATCCGACCACCCTTTAACCGGTATGACTATAACCAAGCCTATCAGAACACCTATAACCAACAATGGAACCCACCTGATGAGATGAACTGGAACCCCTATCCAGACTGATTTGGTTCCATTTGGTTATTTATATGATTTTTATGTTTTTATCTTTTTACTTATTCATGTTTAAACTTATGTTATTGAATATACTTATGTAATCTTTATCATTTTTATTATTATTGTGTACTAATATTTCACATTTAGGATTTGAAAGTGGGATATTAAGTCCCATTTCAAATTGCCATGCATGTTTATATTTGTATGTATGTATATTGTAAATTGTACAAAACAGGATAAAACAGCGCATTTTCAAAGACTGGCATTAAGTTCAGCAAAAGCTACTAATTTTGACGACAAGATGACAAATAAATGTGATGTAACAACAGACGGAATGAACAAATGATATGCACCATTTATCATTCAGCAAACAAACGCCAATATGTTTGGAAACTTTGGTAAAATTTAATTATTTTTCTACGCTAATCACCCTCAAAAATTTAAATTGTTACTGATTTCTTGCAAATGAGGGCATTGCAAGATCTTAAGTGTGGGAAGGGGTTAAATTCTTTCGGATTTTTAAAATTTTTATCTTAAACACTTGGTTACCATTAAAAATACTAGTAACGTAGTAGTTGTATTAGAATCTAGTGCTCTCTGATAATAAAGAACAGCCCTAGTCTTATATACTGACTACCCAATTCTAGTAAAATTTTTCAAAATTTTCAATTAAATGAACTCAAAATCATGTTTATACATATTTATGAACGATAAAACTAGGTGTTAACACCGAAATTATTGTTACCTCGGAAAGGACATAAATTGAGAAACAAACCAAAATGTTAGAATTCATTTAAAATGGAATAGAGGACAATAAAAAGAAAAAATAAAAGCCAAGTGTGGAAAATTTTCACCGAGTTATTCAAAATATATATCACATATTTTTGTACAAATAATTGAAAATACTTTTGTTTTGGACGATAATTAACTGTTTTTCCCGATGAAAGAAAAGAAAAGATGGATCTACACGATGAATCAATTCCATCATTAAAAGGAAGTAAAGTCTTCCGAAAAAGACACGCGCTTCTTGATTTAGGTCATGAAGTTGTCGTCCAGACTAGCTGTAGGTTTATGAAAAATCTAGAAAAGTCATCTCTAAAATCAGCAGGAAATCCACGGACCTCAGCATCAAACAGGGTCGCCAACTGGTCAGATTTATCCTAACCATGAGAAGGATTTATCTCGTACAATGGGGGGCACTGTGCAAATTAGCTTGATAAGACTAATAAATCAGATCCCCAGAAAGGATAATCTCCTTTAAAGATCAAAAATCAGATTTTAAGACTGATATTACTCAATCCTAGAGATTGACCTTAAAGATTGAGAATTACAAACTCATGGAATTCAATGATATCTAAACTCGAGCTTGAACGAGAAAATATTTTGATCAAATTAAAACCGATTTGTTTTCTGAAAACCCATTTTCAATGCGTTCATTACCATTGAACGTAAAATCCTAGGAATTCATCTGGAATTCATTAGGTCATCTGAACCAAATCGGGTGTCAACCGTAAGAACGGTGGTTGCATAGCATGGTCAAAGATAGGACCTTGTGCCAGACCAAAAAATCATAAGGGTGAGCTTCACTATTGCTCCTACCAAGGATAGTAATTGCGTCCGACACGTTATAGACCATAATTAAAAGCATGTCAGGAGACATTGCCTTAACAGTTGCTTGTTCAACGCTTTCCTTTACAACCGGATGGTAGTTTATCAAAAGGTAATATACGGAGCAAGTAAATTGGACGTGTTGCTTTCCCAATACAAGGTTAGCAAGTGGGTAACACAAAACCACAAGTTTTGAGCTAAAATTTTCAAATCTGAAACCCACCAAACCCACAAAAATATTTTGCAAACACCGGTGAAGGGTTATTCCGGAAAACTTATTTAGGGTAAAAGCTAGATTTAATTTTCAAAAAAATCAAATGTTTTCATAAAGATCCAATTTCCTAAAGGATCTAAATTTTCATAAGTCATGTGAGACTGTAAACTACATCATTACTACCATTGTTTATACCGCCGTATTGAAATCACTGATGTACAAAGTGTGAAGAATAAAGAAGTGATTCTAGTATTTCAAGACTATATTGCTTGAGGACAAGCAAAGCTCAAGTGTGAGAATATTTGATAATGCTAAAAACGAACATATATTTCATAGCATTATCCCTCAAGAAAGACAAGCTTTTAGTTGCAATTGTTTTATTTACAAGTGATATTCGTTTAAATAATAAAAGGTGAAGACAAAAGACAGATTCTATGAATTGAAGACGCAAACGACCAAAAAGCTCAAAAGTACAAAATACAATCAAAGAGGTTCCAATTATTGATAAGAAACGTCTCAAAATTATAAGAGTACAAGATTCAAAACGCAAATTACAAGATATTAAATTATTCGCAAGGACGTTCGAAAATCCGGAACCGGGACCAGAGTCAACTCTCAACGCTCGACGCAACGGACTTAAAATTTCAAGTCAACTATGCACATGAATATAATATAATATATAATTAATTCTTAAAATTAATATATATATTATATTATATTTAAAAACCATCGGCATAAAAAAACAAAGACTTTTGAGTCTCCCCAGCTGGCCATGCGATCGCATGGCCTGGAGGAAGAAACTCCATGCGATCGCATGGTGCACAGTTCCAGCCCACATGCCTATAAAAATCGAGCTTTGGTGTAACACAAAACACATCTTTTTCTTCTCCTCATTCAACGTATAATATTTACATTTATATTATAATTTTAATTTTAATTTTAATTTATAATAATAAGGGTGTGTTAGCGAATGTTGTAAGGGTGTAATTCGAAATTCTGTCCGTGTAACGCTACGCTATTTTTAATCATTGTAAGTTATGTTCAACCTTTTTAATTTAATGTCTCGTAGCTAAGTTATTATTATACTTATTTAATCCGAAGTAATCATGATGTTGGGCTAAAAATATTAAAATTGGGTAATTGGGCTTTGTACCATAATTGGGGTTTGGACAAAAGAACGACACTTGTGGAAATTAGACTATGGGCTATTAATGGGCTTTATATTTGTTTAACTAAATGATAGTTTGTTAATGTTAATATAAAGATTTACAATTGGGCATCCCTATAAATAACCATTTACACTCGATCGGACACGATGGGCGGGGTATTTATATGTACGAATAATCGTTCATTTAACCAGACACGGGAATGGATTAATAGCCACTAGAATTATTAAAACAGGGGTGAAATTATGTACAAGGACACTTGGCATAATTTATAACAAAGTATTAAAACCTTGGGTTACATTCAGTCGACATCCTGGTGTAATTATTAAATAAAGTATTAAAATCTTGTTACAGTTTAAGTCCCCAATTAGTTGGAATATTTAACTTCGGGTATAAGGATAATTTGACGAGGACACTCGCACTTTATATTTATGACTGATGGACTGTTATGGACAAAAACCAGACGGACATATTAAATAATCCAGGACAAAGGACAATTAACCCATGGGCATAAAACTAAAATCAACACGTCAAACATCATGATTACAGAAGTTTAAATAAGCATAATTCTTTTATATTTAATTTCCTTTATTTTATATTTAATTGCACTTCTAATTATCGCACTTTTATTGTTTGTTATTGTATTTAATTGCACTTTTAATTATCGTACTTTTAATTATCGCAAGTTTATTTTATCGCACTTTTATTTATCGCAATTTCATTATCGTTATTTACTTTACGCTTTAAATTAAGTCTTTTATTTATTTAATATTTTACATTTGGTTTTAACTGCGACTAAAGTTTTCAAATCGACAAACCGGTCATTAAACGGTAAAAACCCCCCTTTAAAATAGTAATATTACTTATATATATATTCGTATTTTTATAAATTAAACTAATATAGCGTTAAGCTTTGATTAAAAGATTCCCTGTGGAACGAACCGGACTTACTAAAAACTACACTACTGTACGATTAGGTACACTGCCTATAAGTGTTGTAGCAAGGTTTAAGTATATCCATTCAATAAATAAATAAATATCTTGTGTAAAATTGTATCGTATTTAATAGTATTTCCTGCTAAAATTTAATAGTATTTTATACCCCTTAGCTTTAACTATCACTATCCTTTGTAGGAGCAATAGTAAAGCTCACCCTTATAATTTTCCAGTCTGGCATAAGGTCCTGTCTTTGACCATGCTATGCAACCACCGTTCTTACGGTTGACATCCGATTTGGTTCAGGTGACCTAATGAATTCCAGGTGAATTCCTAGGATTTTACGTTCAATGGTAATGAACGCATTGAAAATGGGTTTTCAGAAAACAAATCGGTTTGTAATTTTGATCAAAATATTTTCTCGTCCAAGCTCGAGTTTAGATATCATTGAATTCCATGAGTTTGAATTCTCAATCTTTAAGGTCAATATCAAGGATTGAGTAATATCAGTCTTAAAAGCTGATTTTTGATCTTTAAGGAGATTATCCTTTCTGGGGATCTGATTCATTAGTCTTATCCAGCTAATTTGCACGGCGTCCTCCCCATTTTAATAGACAGATCCTCTCATGGTTAGGATAAGTCTGACCACTTGGCGACCCTGTTTTATGCTGAGGTCCGTGGATTTCTTGCTGATTTTAGAGATGACTTTTCTAGGTTTTTCGTCAACCTACAGCTAGTCTGGATGACAACTTCATGACCTAAATCAAGAAGGGCGTTTCTTTTTTGGAAGACTTTACTTCCTTTTAATGATGGAATTGATTCATCGTGTAGATCCATCTTTCTTACAGTAAATCGGGTAAATTTTTTTAGTTTAGGCCAAAGCAAAAGTATCTTTAATATGTGACATATGTTTAAAATAACTTGGTAAATTTTCCCACACTTGGCTTTTATTTTTCCTTTTTATTGTCCTCTATTCCATTATAAATGAATTTTAACATTTTGGTTTGTTTCTCAATTTATGTCCTTTCCGAGGTAACAATAATTTCGGTGTTAACACCTATTTTTATCGTTCATAAATATGTATAAACATGATTTTGAGTTCATTTAATTGAAAATTTTGAAAAATTTTACTAGAATTGGATAGTCAGTATATAAGACTAGGGCTGTTCTTTTTTATCAGAGAGCACTAGATTCTAATACAATTACTGCTTTACTAGTATTTTTAATGGTAACCAAGTGTATAAAGTAAAAATTTTAAAATCCGAAAGAATTTAACCCCTTCCTGTAGTGACCCGAACTTTTCCATGTTTATATATATTAATTGAGATTGATATTTACATGATTAAATGTTTCCAACATGTTAAGAAATCAAACTTGTTAAGACTTGATTAATTGAAATATGTTTCATATAGACAATTGACCACCCAAGTTGACCGGCGATTCACGAACGTTAAAACTTGTAAAAACGACATGACGATATATATATGGATATACATATGGTTAACATGAGATTATGATAAGTAAGTATCTCCATAAGTATATTAACAATGAGTTATATACATATAAACAAGACTACTAACTTAAGGATTTCGAAACGAGACATATATGTAACGATTATCGTTGTAACAACATTTAAATGTATATATATCATATTAAGATATATTAATATATCATAATATCATGATAATATAATAATTTAACATCTCATTAGATATAATAAACAATGGGTTAACAACATTAATTGAGATCGTTAACTTAAAGGTTTCAAAACAACACTTACATGTAACGACTCAGTTAAAATGTATATACATGTAGTGTATTTAGATGTATTAAAATACTTTTGGAAGACTTCAAGACATATATCAAAACACTCATACTTAACGAAAATGGTTACAGTTACTTTCCCATTCTTTTCTTTCATCAAGAATTCTAGTCGTATTCTTACCCGTATTATACACAGCTTCAAAACGTACTTACTATGGGTATATACCAATAGGAACTAGCATGGGATTCCACTCTTGATTATGTCATGTATGACTAATCAATTTTAACTTCTACCATGAGCTAGTCAACTAACTAGAACTCCTTTTAACCCCACTCACCACTCACCAATTACCACTCATCATTCACTCCATTTCACTTCCAACTCTCTTTCTAATTCTCTCTCAACACACACACACTATTATGAACGTATTTTTCTAGTAGTTAATCATCATCTTCATCAAAAATCACTTCAAGAATCAAGCTATAATCATCATAGGAAGAACACTTCAAGAACACTTCAAAAATCCCTTCAAGTTTACTAATTTACTTCCAAGCTTTCTAATCCATTCAAAGTAATCATCTAAGATCAAGAAACCTTTGTTATATACAGTAGGTTATCTTTCTTATTCAAGGTAATATTCATATTCAAACTTTGATTCAATTTCTATAACTATAAACTATCTTAATTCGAGTAAAAATCTTACTTGAACTTGTTTTTGTGTCATGATCCTACTTCAAGAACTTTCAAGCCATCCAAGATCCTTTGAAGCTAGATCATTTTTTGTCACTTTCAGTAGGTTTAACTACTAAACTTGAGGTAGTAATGATGTTCATAACATCATTCGATTCATATATATAAAACTATCTTATTCGAAGGTTTAAACTCGTAATCACTAGAACATAGTTTAGTTAATTCTAAACTTGTTAGCAAACAAAAGTTAATCCTTCTAAATTGACTTTTAAAATTAACTAAACACACGTTCTATATCTATATGATATGCTAACTTAATGATTTAAAACCTGGAAACACGAAAAACACCGTAAAACCGAATTTACGCCGTCGTAGTAACACCGCGGGCTGTTTTGGGTTAGTTAATTAAAAACTATGATAAACTTTTATTTAAAAGTTGTTATTCTGAGAAAATGATTTTTATTATGAACATGAAACTATATCCAAAAATTATGGTTAAACTCAAAGTGGAAGTATGTTTTCTAAAATGGTCATCTAGACGTCGTTCTTTCGACTAAAATGACTACCTTTACAAAAACGACATGTAACTTATTTTTCCGACTATAAACCTATACTTTTTCTGTTTATATTCATAAAATAGAGTTCAATATGAAACCATAGCAATTTGATTTACTTAAAACGGATTTAAAATGAAGAAGTTATGGGTAAAACAAGATTGGATAATTTTTCTCATTTTAGCTACGTGAAAATTGGTAACAAATCTATTCCAACCATAACTTAATCAACTTGTATTGTATATTATGTAATCTTGAGATACCATAGACACGTATACAATGTTTTGACCTGTCATGTCGACACATCTATATATATTTCGGAACAACCATAGACACTCTATATGTGAATGTTGGAGTTAGCTATACAGGGTTGAGGTTGATTCCAAAATATATATAGTTTGAGTTGTGATCAATACTGAGATACGTATACACTGGGTCGTGGATTGATTCAAGATAATATTTATCGATTTATTTCTGTATATCTAACTGTGGACAACTAGTTGTAGGTTACTAACGAGGACAGCTGACTTAATAAACTTAAAACATCAAAATATATTAAAAGTGTTGTAAATATATTTTGAACATACTTTGATATATATGTATATATTGTTATAGGTTCGTGAATCAACCAGTGGCCAAGTCTTACTTCCCGACGAAGTAAAAATCTGTGAAAGTGAGTTACAGTCCCACTTTTAAAATCTAATATTTTTGGGATGAGAATACATGCAGGTTTTATAAATGATTTACAAAATAGACACAAGTACGTGAAACTACATTCTATGGATGAATTATCGAAATCGAATATGCCCCTTTTTATTAAGTCTGGTAATCTAAGAATTAGGGAACAGACACCCTAATTGACGCAAATCCTAAAGATAGATCTATTGGGCCTAACAAACCCCATCCAAAGTACCGGATGCTTTAGTACTTCGAAATTTGTATCATATCCGAAGGGTGTCCCGGAATGATGGGGATATTCTTATATATGCATCTTGTTAATGTCGGTTACCAGGTGTTCACCATATGAATGATTTTTATCTCTATGTATGGGATGTGTATTGAAATATGAAATCTTGTGGTCTATTGTTACGATTTGATATATATAGGTTAAACCTATAACTCACCAACATTTTTGTTGATGTTTTAAGCATGTTTATTCTCAGGTGATTATTAAGAGCTTCTGCTATCGCATACTTAAATAAGGACAAGATTTGGAGTCAATGCTTATATGATATTGTATAAATACTGCATTCAAGAAACTTATTTTGTTGTAACATATTTGTATTGTAAACCATTATGTAATGGTCGTGTGTAAATAGGATATTTTAGATTATCATTATTTGATAATCTACGTAAAGTTTTTTAAACCTTTATTGATGAAATAAAGGTTATGGTTTGTTTTAAACTGAATGCAGTCTTTGAAAAACGTCTCATATAGAGGTCAAAACCTCGCAACGAAATCAATTAATATGGAACGTTTTTAATCAATAAGAATGGGACATTTCAGTTGGTATCTGAGCGTTGGTCTTAGAGATACAGAAAATTTGCATTAGTGTGTCTTATCGAGTTTGTTAGGATGCATTAGTGAGTCTGGACTTCGACCGTGTTTTCTTTAAAAATGATTGCTTAACATTTTTGTTGGAAACTATATATTTTTAACATATGAATATTATGTGATATATTAATCTCTTAACGTGTTTGATATTATGTGATAGATGTCTACCTCTAGAACAAGTCCCATTTACTCACCTAATAATAATGAAGAGTCAAATGTAAATTGGAATGATTCGTGGACTGATTCACAAGTTCCCGAAGAGGAACCGGAAGAAGAGTCGGAACCGGAAGAAGAATCGGAACCGGAAGAAGAATCGGAACCGGAAGAAGAAATAGAACCGGTGGGGGAAATAATAAAACGGTTAAGTAAAAGAGAATCCTCAACCAACCGACCAAAGTTAATTATGGTCAATGGTGTTTCCGCCAAGGAAGCAAAATATTGGGAGGATTACCAATTCTCCGATGAATCGGATTCCGACGAGAATTCCGATGATGTTATAGAAATTACCCCAACTGAATTTAAAAAGGCAAAAGAAAATAATAAGGGAAAGGGCATAAAAATAGAGAAATCTAATTCCAACCCCAATGAACTTTATATGTATCGTCAACCCCCGAAGTCCTTAAGTTGTAACAATGACCCGGGAACCTCTAAACCACCAGGTTTTTCTAAACCAATGTGGAAAATGATGGCTCGTATTAGGGGAACATCATATATCCCTAGAAACTTGGCAAAACGAACCAAAACCGAAGAAGAAGAAGAAACAAGCGAGTCGGAATAAGATAGTTGTATTCGTGTGGTGTAACATATGTAATATAGTGTGCTTATGCTTTATGATATATGTAAAAATTGCTTGTATTAATAAGTATTTTTTTTATGAATCTAACTCTTGTCTATTTTACAGTATAAAAACACAAAATGGATAGACAACCCAATATTTTAAGAGACCTACCCGGAGACATGATTGATGAAATCTTGTCTAGAGTCGGTCAGAATTCCTCGGCACAACTATTTAAGGCGAGATCAGTTTGTAAGACATTCGAAGAACGTTCCAAGAATGCCTTGGTTTATAAAAGGCTTTCGTTCAAAAGATGGGGGATATCACATTGGGAAATCCGCAAGTTACGATGTGTTTACTTTGACGCATATATTGCGGGGAACCCAAATGCTATTTTACGCAATGGGTTAAGAAATTATTTTGACTCAATATATCCGAATATTGGACTTCGTGATTTAGAAAAAGCGGCTAACATGCAACATAAAGAAGCATGTTATGCTTACGGATTAGTAATGTTCGCTTCTCACCAAAGTGAGAACAAGAACATCGGCCTACAACTATTAAACAAAACGTTCCCACAAGTGACGGAGTCGGTAATTGGGGTAAGAAATGAGGTTTTTAGATTGTTACGGGACTGTTGGACATTACGTAACCCTCGTCCCTTTGACGACGTTACAACACGCTGTATTATCAATGGCCATAACGGTTATGTTCCACAAGACCAAGGATGGGAAGTAGTCCTAGTAAAACCAGAATGCATGACTTGTTTCTGGACGTATGAATTACGTGTCTTTATTGCCTTTGCTGAACGACTTGTGTACTAGCTAGAATTATCTTCACAACTTTCTTGTATCAAAGTTATTGTGTGCTATATTTCATGCTTTATGTAAAATAAGCGGTATTGTAAGTTTGTAAAATATTGTATAAAAGTTTGAACGCGAAATATTATTACAATCAGTTTTTCATATAGAATTGTAGTAGTTGAATTGTATATTAGCTACTAAGTATGAACTTAACGGGTAGGTACTACCCGAATTTAAACTTATAAAACGCTAATATGAAGAAAAAGCTTTTATAAATGAGTTCATATTATGCTACAAAATACTATTAACTACTCTTAATATTCTGTATGATTAACTTGTTCCATTTGACTATTTTGAAGGAAATGGCACCGACTACTCGACACACCGTGAATATGAATGAAGAGGAATTCCGTACTTTTCTAGCTTCAAACATAGCCGCAGTACAGGCTGTGCTACATACCAACAATAACCTTGGATCTGGCAGTACAGGAAATCGTGTAGGATGCACCTACAAAGAATTCACTGCCTGCAAACCTTTGGAATTTGATGGAACCGAAGGACCGATCGGATTGAAATGGTGGACCGAGAATGTCGAATCGGTGTTTTCCATAAGTAAGTGTACTGAAGAGGACAAAGTGAAGTACGCTACGCATACCTTCACAGGTTCTGCGTTAACATGGTGGAATACCTATCTAGAGCAAGTGGGACAAGACGATGCGTACGCACTACCGTGGTCAGTATTCAAGCACTTGATGAACGAGAAGTACCGTCCCAGAACCGAGGTCAATAAGCTCAAGACAGAACTTAGAGGGTTACGAACCCAAGGATTTGATATTACCACGTACGAAAGACGATTCACAGAATTGTGCCTATTGTGTCTGGGAGCATTCGAAATGAGGAAGAGAAGATCGACGCGTTTGTGAAAGGATTACCGGAAAGAATCCAAGAAGATATAAGTTCACACGAGCCCGCCTCCATACAATAGGCATGTAGAATGGCTCACAAACTAGTGAACCAGATTAAAGAAAGAATTAAAGAACAGACTGCTGAAGAGGCCAATGTGAAGCAAGTCAAAAGAAAGTGGGAGGAAAACGGTGATAAGAATCACCAATACAACAACAACAGCAATCACAACAATAATCGCAACAATTATCCCAACAATCGCAACATCAATCGCAACTACAACAAACGGCCCAACAACAACAACAACAACAACAGCAACTACAATAATCATCCCAACAACAATAATAACCGCAACAACAACAACAATCAGAAGCAGCTATGCCAAAGGTGTGAAAAGTATCACTCGGGGTTCTGCACCAAATTTTGCAACAAGTGTAAAAGAAATGGTCATAGCGCGGTGAAGTGTGAGGTCTACGGACCAGGGGTTAATAGAACGAAAGGAACAAATGGTGTCGGAACGAGTAATGGGGGAGCAAGTAGTGTCGGAGCAAGTTATGCCAATGTAGTTTGTTATAAATGTGGAAAACCGGGCCACATTATTAGAAATTGCCCGAACCAGGAGAACACGAATGGACAAGGCCGCGAAAGAGTTTTCAATATTAATGCGGCAGAGGCACAGGAAGACCCAGAGCTTGTTACGGGTACGTTTCTTATTGACAATAAATCTTCTTACGTTTTATTTGATTCGGGTGCGGATAGAAGCTATATGAGTAGAGATTTTTGTGCTAAATTAAGTTGTCCATTGACGCCTTTGGATAGTAAATTTTTACTCGAATTAGCAAATGGTAAATTAATTTCAGCAGATAATATATGTCGGAATCGAGAAATTAAACTGGTTAGCGAAACATTTAAGATTGATTTGATACCAGTAGAGTTAGGGAGTTTTGATGTGATAATCGGTATGGACTGGTTGAAAGAAGTGAAAGCATAGATCGTTTGTTACAAAAATGCAATTCGCATTATACGAGAAAAAGGAAAACCCTTAATGGTGTACGAAGAAAAGGGCAACACGAAGCTACATATTATTAGTAATTTGAAGGTACAAAAACTAATAAGAAAAGGTTGCTATGCTGTTCTAGCACACGTCGAGAAAGTACAAACTGAAGAAAAGAGCATCAATGATGTTCCCATTGCAAAAGAATTTCCCGATGTATTTCCGAAAGAATTACCGAGATTACCCCCACAGCGATCCGTTGAATTTCAAATAGATCTTGTACCAGGAGCTGCACCAATAGCTCGTGCTCCTTACAGAGTCGCACCCAGCGAGATGAAAGAACTGCAAAGCCAATTACAAGAACTTTTAGGGCGTAGTTTCATTCGACCAAGCACATCACCGTGGGGAGCTCCTGTTTTGTTTGTCAAGAAGAAAGATGGTACATTCAGGTTGTGTATCGACTACCGAGAGTTGAACAAACTTACCATCAAGAACCGCTACCCACTACCGAGAATCGACGACTTATTTGATCAACTACAAGGCTCGTCTGTTTATTCAAAGATTGACTTACGTTCCGGGTATCATCAAATGCGGGTGAAAGAAGATGATATTCCAAAGACTGCTTTCAGAACACGTTACGGTCATTACGAGTTTATGGTCATGCCATTTGGTTTAACTAATGCACCAGCTGTGTTCATGGACCTTATGAACCGAGTGTGTGGACCATACCTTGACAAGTTTGTCATTTTTTTCATTGTTGACATACTTATTTACTCAAAGAATGACCAAGAACACGGTGAACATTTGAGAAAGGTGTTAGAAGTATTGAGGAAGGAAGAATTGTACGCTAAGTTTTCAAAGTGTGCATTTTGGTTGGAAGAAGTTCAATTCCTCGGTCACATAGTGAACAAAGAAGGTATTAAGGTGGATCCGGCAAAGATAGAAACTGTTGAAAAGTGGGAAACCCCAAAAACTCCGAAACACATACGCCAGTTTTTAGAACTAGCTGGTTACTACAGAAGGTTCATCCAAGACTTTTCCAGAATAGCAAAACCCTTGACTGCATTAACGCATAAAGGGAAGAAATTTGAATGGAATGATGAACAAGAGAAAGCGTTTCAGTTATTGAAGAAAAAGCTAACTACGGCACATATATTGTCATTGCCTGAAGGGAATGATGATTTTGTGATTTATTGTGACGCATCAAAGCAAGGTCTCGGTTGTGTATTAATGCAATGAATGAAGGTGATTGCTTATGCGTCTAGACAATTGAAGATTCACGAACAAAATTATACGACGCATGATTTGGAATTAGGCGCGGTTGTTTTTGCATTAAAGACATGGAGGCACTACTTATATGGGGTCAAAAGTATTATATATACCGACCACAAAAGTCTTCAACACATATTTAATCAGAAACAACTGAATATGAGGCAGCGTAGGTGGATTGAATTATTGAATGATTACGACTTTGAGATTCATTACCACCCGGGGAAGGCAAATGTGGTAGCCGATGCCTTGAGCAGGAAGGACAGAGAACCCATTCGAGTAAAATCTATGAATATAATGATTCATTATAACCTTACTACTCAAATAAAGGAGGCGCAACAAGGAGTTTTAAAAGAGGGAAATTTAAAGGATGAAATACCCAAGGGATCGGAGAAGCATCTTAATATTCGGGAAGACGGAACCCGGTATAGGGCTGAAAGGATTTGGGTACCAAAATTTGGAGATATGAGAGAAATGGTACTTAGAGAAGCTCATAAAACCAGATACTCAATACATCCTGGAACGGGGAAGATGTACAAGGATCTCAAGAAACATTTTTGGTGGCCGGGTATGAAAGCAGACGTTGCTAAATATGTAGGAGAATGTTTGACGTGTTCTAAGGTCAAAGCTGAGCATCAGAAACCATCAGGTCTACTTCAACAACCCGAAATCCCAGAATGGAAATGGAAAAACATTACCATGGATCTCATCACTAAATTGCCAAGGACTGCAAGTGGTTTTGATACTATTTGGGTAATAGTTGATCGTCTCACCAAATCAGCAAAGTTCCTGCCAATAAGAGAAGATGACAAGATGGAGAAGTTAGCACGACTGTATTTGAAGGAAGTCGTCTCCAGACATGGAATACCAATCTCTATTATCTCTGATAGGGATGGCAGATTTATTTTAAGATTCTGGCAGACATTACAGCAAGCATTAGGAACTCGTCTAGACATGAGTACTGCCTATCATCCACAAACTGATGGGCAGAGCGAAAGGACGATACAAACGCTTGAAGACATGCTACGAGCATGTGTTATTGATTTCGGAAATAGTTGGGATCGACATCTACCATTAGCAGAATTTTCCTACAACAACAGCTACCATTCAAGCATTGAGATGGCGCCGTTTGAAGCACTTTATGGTAGAAAGTGCAGGTCTCCGATTTGTTGGAGTGAAGTGGGGGATAGACAAATTACGGGTCCGGAGATTATACAAGAAACTACCGAGAAGATCATTCAAATTCAACAACGTTTGAAAACCGCCCAAAGTCGACAAAAGAGCTACGCTGACATTAAAAGAAAAGATATAGAATTTGAAATTGGAGAGATGGTCATGCTTAAAGTTGCACCTTGGAAAGGCGTTGTTCGATTTGGTAAACGAGGGAAATTAAATCCAAGGTATATTGGACCATTCAAGATTATTGATCGTGTCGGACCAGTAGCTTACCGACTTGAGTTACCTCAACAACTCGCGGCTGTACATAACACTTTCCACGTCTCGAATTTGAAGAAATGTTTTGCTAAAGAAGATCTCACTATTCCGTTAGATGAAATCCAAATCAACGAAAAACTCCAATTCATCGAAGAACCCGTCGAAATAATGGATCGTGAGGTTAAAAGACTTAAGAAAAACAAGATACCAATTGTTAAGGTTATGGAATGCTCGTAGAGGACCCGAGTTCACCTGGGAGTGTGAAGATCAGATGAAGAAGAAATACCCGCATCTATTTCCAGAAGATTCGTCAACACCTTCAAAAGCTTAAAATTTCGGGACGAAATTTATTTAACGGGTAGGTACTGTAGTGACCCGAACTTTTCCATGTTTATATATATTAATTGAGATTGATATTTACATGATTAAATGTTTCCAACATGTTAAGAAATCAAACTTGTTAAGACTTGATTAATTGAAATATGTTTCATATAGACAATTGACCACCCAAGTTGACCGGCGATTCACGAACGTTAAAACTTGTAAAAATGACATGACGATATATATATGGATATACATATGGTTAACATGAGATTATGATAAGTAAGTATCTCCATAAGTATATTAACAATGAGTTATATACATATAAACAAGACTACTAACTTAAGGATTTCGAAACGAGACATATATGTAACGATTATCGTTGTAACGACATTTAAATGTATATATATCATATTAAGATATATTAATATATCATAATATCATGATAATATAATAATTTAACATCTCATTAGATATAATAAACAATGGGTTAACAACATTAATTGAGATCGTTAACTTAAAGGTTTCAAAACAACACTTACATGTAACGACTAACGATGACTTAACGACTCAGTTAAAATGTATATACATGTAGTGTATTTAGATGTATTAAAATACTTTTGGAAGACTTCAAGACATATATCAAAACACTCATACTTAACGAAAATGGTTACAGTTACTTTCCCATTCTTTTCTTTCATCAAGAATTCTAGTCGTATTCTTACCCGTATTATACACAGCTTCAAAACGTACTTACTATGGGTATATACCAATAGGAACTAGCATGGGATTCCACTCTTGATTATGTCATGTATGACTAATCAATTTTAACTTCTACTATGAGCTAGTCAACTAACTAGAACTCCTTTTAACCCCACTCACCACTCACCAATTACCACTCATCATTCACTCCATTTTACTTCCAACTCTCTTTCTAATTCTCTCTCAACACACACACACTATTATGAACGTATTTTTCCAGTAGTTAATCATCATCTTCATCAAAAATCACTTCAATAATCAAGCTATAATCATCATAGGAAGAACACTTCAAGAACACTTCAAAAATCCCTTCAAGTTTACTAATTTACTTCCAAGCTTTCTAATCCATTCCAAGTAATCATCTAAGATCAAGAAACCTTTGTTATATACAGTAGGTTATCTTTCTTATTCAAGGTAATATTCATATTCAAACTTTGATTCAATTTCTATAACTATAAACTATCTTAATTCGAGTAAAAATCTTACTTGAACTTGTTTTTGTGTCATGATCCTACTTCAAGAACTTTCAAGCCATCCAAGATCCTTTGAAGCTAGATCATTTCTTTTCACTTCCAGTAGGTTTACCTACTAAACTTGAGGTAGTAATGATGTTCATAACATCATTCGATTCATATATATAAAACTATCTTATTCGAAGGTTTAAACTCGTAATCACTAGAACATAGTTTAGTTAATTCTAAACTTGTTAGCAAACAAAAGTTAGTCCTTCTAACTTGACTTTTAAAATTAAATAAACACACGTTCTATATCTATATGATATGCTAACTTAATGATTTAAAACCTGGAAACACGAAAAACACCGTAAAACCGGATTTACGCTATCGTAGTAACACCGCGGGCTGTTTTGGGTTAGTTAATTAAAAACTATGATAAACTTTGATTTAAAAATTGTTATTCTGAGAAAATGATTTTTATTATGAACATGAAACTATATCCAAAAATTATGGTTAAACTCAAAGTGGAAGTATGTTTTCTAAAATGGTCATCTAGACGTCGTTCTTTCGACTAAAATGACTACCTTTACAAAAACGACTTGTAACTTATTTTTCCGACTATAAAACTATACTTTTTCTGTTTAGATTCATAAAATAGAGTTCAATATGAAACCATAGCAATTTGATTCACTCAAAACGGATTTAAAATGAAGAAGTTATGGGTAAAACAAGATTGGATAATTTTTCTCATTTTAGCTACGTGAAAATTGGTAACAAATCTATTCCAACCATAACTTAATCAACTTGTATTGTATATTATGTAATCTTGAGATACCATAGACACGTATACAATGTTTCGACCTATCATGTCGACACATCTATATATATTTCGGAACAACCATAGACACTCTATATGTGAATGTTGGAGTTAGCTATACAGGGTTGAGGTTGATTCTAAAATATATATAGTTTGAGTTGTGATCAATACTGAGATACGTATACACTGGGTCGTGGATTGATTCAAGATAATATTTATCGATTTATTTCTGTATATCTAACTGTGGACAACTAGTTGTAGGTTACTAACGAGGACAGCTGACTTAATAAACTTAAAACATCAAAATATATTAAAAGTATTGTAAATATATTTTGAACATACTTTGATATATATGTATATATTGTTATAGGTTCGTGAATCAACCAGTGGCCAAGTCTTACTTCCCGACGAAGTAAAAATCTGTGAAAGTGAGTTATAGTCCCACTTTTAAAATCTAATATTTTTGGGATGAGAATACATGCAGGTTTTATAAATGATTTACAAAATAGACACAAGTACGTGAAACTACATTCTATGGATGAATTATCGAAATCGAATATGCCCCTTTTTATTAAGTCTGGTAATCTAAGAATTAGGGAACAGACACCCTAATTGACGCGAATCCTAAAGATAGATCTATTGGGCCTAACAAACCCCATCCAAAGTACCGGATGCTTTAGTACTTCAAAATTTGTATCATATCCGAAGGGTGTCCCGGAATGATGGGGATATTCTTATATATGCATCTTGTTAATGTCGGTTACCAGGTGTTCACCATATGAATGATTTTTATCTCTATGTATGGGATGTGTATTGAAATATGAAATCTTGTGGTCTATTGTTACGATTTGATATATATAGGTTAAACCTATAACTCACCAACATTTTTGTTGATGTTTTAAGCATGTTTATTCTCAGGTGATTATTAAGAGCTTCCGCTATCGCATGCTTAAATAAGGACGAGATTTGGAGTCCATGCTTGTATGATATTGTATAAAAACTGCATTCAAGAAACTTATTTTGTTGTAACATATTTGTATTGTAAACCATTATGTAATGGTCGTATGTAAACAGGATATTTTAGATTATCATTATTTGATAATCTACGTAAAGTTTTTTAAACCTTTATTGATGAAATAAAGGTTATGGTTTGTTTTAAAATGAATGTAGTCTTTGAAAAACGTCTCATATAGAGGTCAAAACCTCGCAACGAAATCAATTAATATGGAACGTTTTTAATCAATAAGAACGGGACATTTCACTTCCCACACTTAAGATCTTGCAATGCCCTCATTTGCAAGAAATCAGTAACAATTTAAATTATTGAGGGTGATTAGCGTAGAAAAATGATTAAATTTTACCAAAGTTTCCAAACATATTGTTGTTTGTGTTGAATGATAAATGGTGCACATCATTTGTTCATTCCGTCTTATTATTTCACATATATTTTGCATCTTGTCATCAAAATTAGTTGCTTTTGCTGAACTTAATGCCAGTCTTTGAAAATACGTTGTTTTACCCTGTTGTGTACATAAGATAAACTGCAAACATATATACATATTTTAGAAGTTTGGTATATTACCCCACATTCAAAAATTATTAAAATCTAATAATAAAAGTTAGAAAATAAAAAAAAAAACTATTACAATATCAACATAAGTGTTAAATGTAGTAACATTACAAAAATAAAATAAATAAAACTAAATAAACTAGGGTTGTTACTGATACCAGTAGGGGTTCCATGCATAACCGTATGTGTTATAGAATGCTTCAGCTGGGTTATAAGTAGGATACGGTGGTTGCATCTCTATAGACCAGGGAGGAAATATGGGTGTTGGAGTAGGAATATAGTTTCTACCTACATGTTGGCAATGAGCTATGATTTGGTTTTGATGAACTTGCCAATCTTCAAATGCTCGATGTCTAGCATTTTCATATTCTTGTGAAGCTATAAACCTTTGCATTTCTGTCATTTCATTTCCCCCTCCCACATTACCTGGCTGTTGATTTCTCTCAACCTATGGATGTCTTCCATTATATCTTACTGCGGCGTTATTTTGCCTCTTCAAAACCTTAGCACCATGATATACATTTAAACCAATTGTATCGTGGGGTTCTGGTTCTTCGATTAATAATCCCCCCCGACTTATATCCACATTGAGATACTCAGCAATTAATGTAATAAATATACCACCTCCTATTATACTGTGCGGTCTCATCCCCCTAACCATAGCTAATAAATAATAACCCACACAATAAGGTATACTTACAGCGCTTTGTGGGTCTCGAATACACATGTGGTAAAACAAATCCTGTTCATTTACCTTTTCTTTATTCTTACCTCATTGTGTAATCGAGTTCGCTAGAAACCTATGAATCACTCTTAACTCAGCTCTATCTATATCCAAATAAGAGTAATTTCCCCCTTTAAATCGGTGATGGCTAGTCATTTGACTCCATACACCATGCGTATCAAAACTTTCGTCTATCCTCCTACCATTTAATATCAACCCTAAAAAATCGGCAGATGCTAGCTCCTCAGGCGTATATATACGTAAGGCCTGAGCCATGTCTAGTAGAGACATGTGGCGCATCGAACCTCCTAACAAAAATCTAATAAAAGATCGATCGGTTAAACTAGCTACCCGATCATTTATTTCTATACTACACAATAATTTTTCACACCATACTTTATATACAGGTCTACGCATGTTGAATAATCGTACCCAATCGTTAAAAGTAGAATTACCATACCTCTGTGTAAGTAATTCTCTAATTGACTCGGTCAATTCTACAGCTTCAAATGGTCCCCATTCTATTACCCTAGGTACTTCAACAGCTTTAGAATGAAGAGTGTGCAAGCCCCTTTGGTATTTTGGATAATCTATCCAACGTCTGTCTAATCTCAAGTTCGGGTGCAAATTTTCCACGTGCATATCTGAAAATGTCATAACTGGATGAGGTATATCTTGTTTGTAATGGTTATCAACATCTTGTTGTTCCGCATTCTCAGGAGGAGCATTGTGAGCTTGGGATGAAGATTCACCCTTTTCAGTCTGCAAAACACATCAAACACAATTTTTGTGCATCCAAATATGCATTAGTGTCAGTAAAATCATCAATCAAAATAATTACAATGACATGTTCAATTTATATCAAACTTATGCTCATTTTCATATTTTTATCAAATCTACACTTTTTCAAATAAGCATATACGAAAATGTTCGCCAAGTTCATAAGCATTCAACTCATATAACATGTCAAAATAATCATTATTAGCAATTAAACAAGTTTCAAATGGCATTATCTCTCAAAAATCAAGTTCATGAATTTTAGACTTGAAAAAGTCCACTTTAATTCTCAAAAATCATGTTTAGGCTCAAAGTTTGGATCATTTAACTACATAAACATGTTACACTACTTAATTTAGCAATAATTCATCACAAAAATCGGTCATAACCTGTTTATATCAAAAAGCCCCAAATTTTGCTCAAGAACACAAACCCTAGATTACTCAAAATTTGAAGTTTAAGGCTTCTAATTATGTTAAATAGCATCAATTAAGTTATACAAGCATAATACATAAGCAATTTAAGCATAATTACACTAAAAAGCATCAAAATCGAATTGGGTATAAAATTGCTCAAGAACACTAATTTTCGGATTAAATGGTGTTTAGGTGTAGAAATTTACCATTTTCCTTGAGTAATTCCTTGATAGCATTCTTCTCAACATGATTTTAGTAAAAAATGTGATGATTTTTGGTGAAAAAATTCGATTTTGAGAGTGTTTTTTCGGTATTTTTCGCAGTTATTTTGGGTGTGGGTGGTGTGGACTGTCTGATCTGATGCGTTTTATTTTTTTTCTGTATTTTGCAAGCTCCACGAGTCGCGGTGTTTGTGCTCTTCAAACTCCGCGAGTCGCGGCGTTTATTTTTTATTTTTTATTTTTTTTAATAGAAATCTTTAACTTATAAAACAATTAAGTAATTAATTTTAAAATTTTGTTTCCCTTGTTATTTAGGACGAGGTCGTTTCAGAACGATGTCCTAGTCCGTCCCTCAACAAAATTTAAAAATCTGTCTTTTTAAAGCGCGGTTTTAAAAGCAAAGATTTTTGGGTTTTTTAATGTTTTTGGCATACTTTAATTCAATAAGATTAAAAATAATGATAATAAAAGTTCTCGTCCCTCCCTCGGGTAAAGCAATTTCGGTTCAAAGACCTAGTCTTCAACTCACGACGAATTTTTAAAAATCATATTTTTAATTTAGCGAAATAAAGTAAATTTTTGTTTTTAAATTCACACCAAACTTAATTAAAAATTCATATTATAAATTCACACCAAACTTATATTATATTTTTGTTTTTATACATACAAGATTAATTTTTTTCAAATATTTACAATTTAAAAAAAAATTTACAATATTAATTTAATATTTATATATTAATTTTAAAAACATGGTAAAAAATAAAATTAAAAATCTTTTTGGCTTTTATCCCACTTTAAACAATCAAATATTATCAAAAATATACGCCCCTCTTTTCGGTAAAGTAATTTCGGTTCCATGACCTAATTTAACTCATGACGAATTTTTGAAATATTTTGGGTTGATTGATTAAAGATATTTATACCTTAAGAATAAACGTTAAATTTCGCAGTGATGTAATAAATTTTTGTATGATATTAACAATTTCGGTCGCAAGACCTAATTTCATCGAATACCAATTTAATATTTTATAGCGAACAAATTAGCGTTTATTATCAAAAGGTTAAAAATAAAAATAAAAATAAAAACTGTACAGACTTACCTGTGAAATATATTTCTTAGTGATATGCTCTAGCCCACTCATAAGATAGTCGGACTAATTGGTTTTCCATGGCTACATATGCGTAACCTCGAGCATTTAATGTTTTTTCTTCTAAACATATGAACGGTCCATCTCTGCATAAAGTAACAAATTCGGTGTTTGAATAGGTTTGATTATTTGAACATTTACCTTCGTGTGACCATTTTCCGCATTTGTGACATTTTTCAAGGTGTCGTGCTCTTCTTTTCGCTGCGGATTTTGATTTTCCTTTACCAAATTGTGACTTATTATCTTCGCATCTGGATTCTTTTCTTACTCCGTCCAATTTACCTCTGATTAATGATACTATTTCACTCGGTAGTGTGTCATTATTACATTTAGTAATCAAAGCATGTAGCATTAGACCATGGTTTAGTTCACAGGAAGTCTTCATTTCGTAAAACCTAAAAAAAATAAAAATTCAGAATGGGGGGAGAAGACTAGTTCTTTAGGGTCTGCTAGGGAAAGATCATTCGGGTTCCATTTTCGAGAACTACACGAAAAAAGAAAATCTAACTCTAACAGAAATACATATTAAGCTTTAAAAGACTTGATTCTCCCCACACTTAGTTAGCTGTGGTATCGAAATTGTGATTAACTTCGTTGTCAACTTCCATCGGACCATGTATGTAATGTTTAACTCTGTGACCATTAACCTTAAATTCAATCGCATTTGAATTTATTAATTCTATCGTTCCGTATGGGAAAACTCTTTTGACTATGAATGGTCCAGACCATCTTGATTTCAATTTTCCAGGAAATAGCTTGAATCGTGAATTGAAAAGAAGAACTCTGTCTCCTTCTTTGAATTCTTTTGAACTTCTGATTCTTTTATCATGCCATTTCTTAGTTCTTTCCTTATAGATTAACGAATTTTCGTATGCTTCATGTCTTAATTCTTCTAATTCGTTTAATTGACTTAACCGTAGACGTCCAGCTTCATGTAAATCAAGATTACATGTCTTCAAAGCCCAAAATGCTTTGTGTTCAATTTCTACTGGAAGATGACATGCTTTTCCATAAACGAGTTTAAAAGGTGTGGTTCCAATTGGAGTTTTGTAGGCTGTTCTAAAAGCCCAGAGTGCATCCTCCAATTTAATGGACCATTCCTTCGGATTTGATCCTACGGTTTTCTCTAGAATACTTTTTAATGCTCGGTTGGTATTTTCAACTTGTCCACTTGTTTGTGGATGATATGCAGTAGAGATTTTATGAGTTACTCCATATCTTTTAAGAACTTTCTCAAGTTGATTGTTACAGAAATGAGTTCCCCGATCGCTTATTAAAGCTTTCAGTGTTCCAAACCTTGCAAAAAGACGTTTTAAAAAATTGACTACAACTCGCGCATCGTTAGTTGGGAGAGCTTGTGCTTCCGCCCATTTAGATACATAATCAATGGCTACGAGAATGTAAAGATTATTATGAGATTTTTGAAATGGACCCATAAAGTCAATACCCCAAATGTCAAATACTTCACATACTTGAATGACATTTTGTGGCATTTCATCACGTTGACTTATTTTTCCGGCCCTTTGACAAGCATCACAGGATTTGCAAAGAAGGTGTGCTTCTTTGTAAATTGTAGGCCAATAGAATCCAGCATCATAAACTTTTCTTGCTGTTAGTTGAGGCCCATAATGCCCTCCTGTTGGTCCTGTGTGATAATGGTTTAAGATTTTACTGGCTTCATCTCCGAATACACATCGGCGTATTATTCCATCGGGACAACTTTTAAACAAATGTGGATCTTCCCAGAAATAGTGTTTTATATCACTGAAGAATTTCTTTCGTTTTTGGTACGACAATACTTTTTCAAGGAATCCACATACTAAGTAGTTTGCATAGTCTGCAAACCATGGTATTTCATTATAATCTATCTTCAATAGATATTCATCAGAAAAGTTGTCTTGTATGGCCGATTCATTTAGAACTTCTAATTCGGGATTTTCAAGACGAGAAAGATGATCAGCGGCGAGATTTTCTGCTCCTCTTTTATCTCGGATTTAAATATCGAACTCTTGTAAGAGTAAGATCCAACGGATTAATCTTGGTTTGGCATCTTGTTTCGAAAATAGGTATCTAAGAGCAGAATGGTCGGTATAGACCACTGTTTTAGCTAGAACGAGATATGATCGAAATTTGTCAAAAGCAAAGACAATAGCAAGGAGTTCTTTTTCAGTAGTTGTGTAATTCGTTTGTGCTCCTTGGAACGTCTTACTAGCATAATATATAGGTTGAAATCGTTGTTCAATCCTTTGTCCTAAAACAGCTCCCATTGCAAAATCACTTGCATCGCACATTAGTTCAAACGGTAGATTCCAATTTGGTGTTATCATGATCGGCGCATTAGTGAGTTTCTCTTTAAGAATATTAAAAGATTTGATACATTCATCTGAAAAGATGAATGGAGCATCCTTTTCTAGGAGTTTATTCATAGGAGTGGCAATTTTAGAAAAATCTTTTATAAAACGTCGGTAAAAACCGGCATGCCCTAGAAAACTCCTAACTCCTCTAACATTGGTGGGATGTGGAAGTTTAGCAATTACATCTACTTTAGCTCTATCCACTTCAATTCCTTCCTTTGAAAATTTATGTCCAAGAACGATGCCTTCTTTAACCATGAAATGGCATTTCTCCCAATTAAGTACTAGATTTGATTGTTCGCATCTAATAAGCATTCGTTCCAGATTAATTAGACATGATTCAAATGTATCACCGAAGACTGAAAAGTCATCCATGAAAACTTCCATCATTCTTCTATCATGTCATGAAAAATCGCCATCATGCACCTTTGAAAGGTTGCAGGGGCGTTGCAAAGTCCATATGGCATGCGTTTGTAAGCAAAAGTACCATAAGGGCACGTGAATGTGGTTTTCTCTTGGTCTTCGGGTGCTATTGGAATTTGAAAATATCCAGAAAAACCATCTAGAAAACAATAGTAACTATTTCCGGCTAATCTTTCCAACATTTGATCAATGAAAGGTAAGGGAAAGTGATCTTTTCTGGTGGCGTCATTTAATTTTCTATAATCAATACACACACGCCATCCTGTTACAGTCCTAGTAGGAATAAGCTCATTTTTCTCATTTGTAATGACAGTCATGCCACCCTTCTTAGGTACGCATTGAACTGGGCTTACCCATGGACTATCAGAGATTGGATAAATTAAACCTGCATCTAGCAGTTTAATTATTTCTTTTTTAACAACATCTTGCATATTAGGATTTAGTCTTCGTTGGCGTTGCACATACGTTTTATGACCTTCTTCCATAAGGATTTTATGTGTGCAATACGAAGGACTTATGCCTTTAATATCATGAATCTTCCATGCAATGGCTGGTTTATGAGCTTTCAACACAGAAATGAGTTGTGATTTCTCATTTTCAGTAAGAGAAGACGATATTATTACGGGTAATTCAGATTCACCATGTAAATAAGCGTATTCCAAATGGTTTGGAAGTGGCTTTAACTCTAATGTCGGTGATTCTTCTATCGATGATTTATATCGATATCTGTCTTCTTCTTTTAGCATTTGAATTTCTTCTGTTGTTGGTTCATATCCATTAGCTATTAGTGTAGCTAACATTTCAGTTTCATCAATTGGTTCAGTTCCTTCTCCTAAAGAACATTCTCCTGTTCCTTGTAATTCTGGAAATTCTTCTAACAATTCTGCATGTGAATCTATAGTTTGAATATAATAACATGTATCATCTGCAGATTGCGGTTTTTGCATTGCTTTATCAACTGAAAAGGTAACACTCTCGTCCTCTATACTTAGGGTCAGTTTCTTACCAAACACGTCTATCATTGCTTTAGCCGTGTTTAAGAATGGTCTTCTTAATATGAGAGGAACTTGAGAATCTTCTTCCATGTCCAGAACAACAAAATCTACTGGAAATACTAAAGTATCAACTTTAACTAGCATGTTCTCCATTATCCCTCTAGGATATTTTATTGATCTATCGGCTAGTTGTATACTTATTCTTGTTGGTTTTAATTCTCCAAGGTCTAGTTTAGTGTATAGTGAATACGGCATTAAATTTATACTAGCACCTAAGTCTGCCAATGCTTCTATTGAACTAAGACTACCCAGAAAACATGGAATTGTGAAACTTCCTGGATCAGATAGTTTTTCTGGTATCTTATTCAACAGCACTGCAGAACAATTAGCATTCATAGTAACGGCCGAGAGTTCTTCCATTTTCTTTCTATTTGATATTAGATCTTTCAGAAATTTAGCATATCTAGGCATTCCTGAAATCACATCAATGAAAGGAAGATTTACATTTATCTGTTTAAACATATCCAAAAATTTGGATTGCTCGGCTTCAAGTTTCTCTTTTTTCATTTTACTCGGGTAAGGAAGTGGTGGTTGGTATGGTTTAACATAAGGTTTAGCCTTAACTGTTTCATCTTCATTAACCTTTTCAACTACCGGTTCTTTTTCCTTATCTTATTCAGGTTGTGGTTCTTGTGAAGTAGGAATAGCTTCATCAGAAGTTACAGGTATTTCAGGTGGTTTAAGTATTATACCACTTCTTGTGGTAATGGCTTTAGCTGTTTCATTCCGGGGGTTTGCATTTGTATCACTAGGTAAACTTCCCGGTTTTCTTTCACCTATTAACCTTGCTAGGTTACTTACTTCTTGTTCCAAGTTTTGAATAGAAGCTTGTTGATTTCTAAATGCTTGAGCATTTTTTTCATTAGTTTGTTTCTGAGATGTGAAAAACTGCGTTTGAGTTTCAACTAGCTTCTTCATCATATCTTCTAAATTCGGCTTTTTATCATCGGTTTGTGGTGGTTTGTTTTGAAAATTAGATCTTTGCTGATTGTAAGTATTATTGGATACTTGTTGATTGCTAGGACCTTGTTGGTTGTTGTATGGAATATTTCGGTTATAGTTCTGGTTTTGATTGTAAATCGGTCCAGGCCTTTGGTTTAGATATGAAATATTCTCTCTTTGTTCCATTGTTAGCTCAATACTGAGACAATCTTTTGTCAAATGTGGTCCTCCACACTGCTCACAACTAATTCGTATTGAGTGGATATCTTTAGTCATCTTTTCCATACGTCTCTCGACAGCATCTATCTTTGCGGAAATGGAATCTAAGTCATGGCTAGAATCGGCTCTAGCTGCTTTAGATGATCTAACGATATCTTTTTCTTGGTGCCACTCATGTGAGTGGGAAGCAGTGTTATCAATAATTTTGTAAGCATCAGTTTCTGTTTTCTTCATAATAGAACCACCAGCTGCTATATCGATGTCTTTTCTTGTAGTGATGTCGCATCCTTGGTAGAATATTTGTACTATTTGACAGTTGTCTAAACCATGTTGCGGACATCCTCTTAATAACTTTCCAAATCTTGTCCACGCCTCATATAGAGTTTCATTTGGTTTCTGTGTGAACGTAACAATTTCTCCTTGAAGCCTCACGGCTTTAGATGCCGGAAAGAATTGTTTAAGAAATTTTTCAACTAAAACGTCCCATGTATCTATCGCCCCTTCAGGTAACGATTCCAACCAATCTTTGGCTTCTCCCTTTAAAGTCCAGGGAAATAACATGAGATATATCTGTTCATCTTCAACTTCTCTTATTTTAAATAGTGTGCAGATCCTATTAAAGGTACGAAGATGTTCATTTGGATCTTCCTTCGGTGCACCACTAAATTGGCATTGATTAGTCACCATATGTAGAATTTGTCATTTGATTTCATAATCTGGCATATTAATGTCAGGATAAGTAATTGCGTGACCTTGGCCAGTGCGTTTAGCTCTCATTCGATCTTCCATACTTAAAGGTTCCAGATTCTCCATAATTGAATTTGTTGAATCTGAATCACTAGAGGATTCTGATTTAATGGTTCGTTCCTCAACAATCTCTGTTTGAATGATTGGTGGTTCCGGCGGAAAAATTAATGGTTCAGGATCTATGAATCGTCCCTGAATATTCTCCGGATTCTCAATTGTGAGGTCGGGTTCAAAAAATGGATTATCGGAAATTTGAATTGGAGTACTTGGTCGACTGGATGACGATTCTAAAGAAAAATCAACGGCGGTAATATTTGCTAGATGTCTTGATCGAGTTACAGGTGGTGAACGTACAAAAGGTGGTGAACGTCTTGCTCGGTGCATTCACTGAATATCCTATTAGTTTTTAAAAGGAAAGAAAAATTATATAAGTTATTCAATTAATAGACTTTTCTGATTTTGCCCACGTTTCGAATAGCCAAAAGATGCAGCAGAGGGGCAGGATTCGTTTGGTCTCAATATAATTGAGTACTGTTTGGCTCCAATAACCCGGTCCACGTACAAATCCAACTATTACTACGAACCAGAAAATTTTGATGTCTATCAATTTAACCACTTAAAATAAATTTTCGTAATTTTAAGAAATTTTAGATAAGAAGTAGAATAAAAATATATGTCCTAAAACTAGAATGGCGAGAAATAAGAAAGAAAAAGAGTGCGTCGAAAAAGAAAAGGGTTGAAAAATAAAAGGCGTCGAAAAATAAAAATAAAAATAAGAAAGTAGCGCGTCTAAACTTAAAAAGGAACTAAAAACTAAAAACTAAAAGTTAAAAGTTGCGTCTAAAAATATTTAAAACTTACAAGGAAAACTATATCCCAAATGGCAATAACTTAAAAAGGTACTAAAACTTAAAAAGGCGTCGCAAAATTCTGAAACACCTAGATCTTAGTCTAAAGAAAAAGCACTTAAGAGATTTTACGGCAAAGCCTAAAAATCTAAAAGTAAAAAATAACTATGGCAAAAACTATATCTAAAACTAAATACGAGCGAAAATTACAAAAGTTACGCTAAAACAATTAAAAAGGAACAAAATATAAAAAATATACTAAAATTTGTAAAAAGTACAATTTTTTATAAAATTATTATTTTTATATTATTTATTTTATAAAACTATTAATTTTATAAACTAATTACACTAATTTAACTAAAAATACAAAATAAAAATAAAAACTAAATTATATAATAAAAATACCCTAATTAGGGTTTAATTTAAATAATAATAATAAAAACCCGTAATTAATGCAGGATTAGGGTTCTGTGTAACCCGTGTCAGACGGCTCCGCGAGTCGCGGTACTCCCAGCTGGAAAACTCCGCAAGTCGCGGGGTTTGTAAATTCAAACGTGTACCAGGCTAAAATCGTACGGTTTTTAATATTTTAATTATATTTTTTATTTTTCTGTTTTAATATTTATATAAAATATTTATATTAATTAAATAAAATTTATATTTAAAAACTAAAATAAAAATACTTTATAATTTTATAAATAGAAATCTAAAAAAATAAATTTATATATATAATTTTTTTTTCGGTTTCTTTTTTTTATATATGTTTTAAATAAACACAAAATATTTAAATAAAACTTATATTTTTATAAAATAAAAATAAAAAAACTTTATAAAACTTAAATATTTAACAAACTCTTAAAAATATTTATATTTTTGTTTTATTTTTATGTTTTCGAATAATTAAAACGTATTTTTATAAAAGTATATTTTTTATAAAAGTAAACTAAAAATAAAATTTTTTTTTTCTATATATTAGCATTGCGCTTCCGGATTTTAAGCTAGATTTTCGATCCCTGGCAGCGGCGCCAAAAATACTTGATGTTTAAGCTAAGGGGTATAAAATACTATTAAATTTTACAAGAAAATACTATTAAATACGATACAATTTTACACAAAATATTTATTTATTTATAGAATGGATATACTTAAACCTTGCTACAACACTTATAGTCAGTGTACCTAATCGTACAGTAGTGTAGTTTTTAGTAAGTCCGGTTTGTTCCACAGGGAATCTTTTAAACAAAGCTTAACGCTATATTAGTTTTATTTTATAAAAATACAAATATATATATAAGTAATATTATTATTATAAAGGGGGGTTTTTACCGTTTAATGACCGGTTTGTTGATTTTTAAAACTTTAGTCGCAGTTAAAACCTAATGTAAAATATTGAAAATGAATATAACTTAATTTAAAGCGTAAAGTAAATAACGATAATGAAATTGCGATAAATAAAAATGCGATAAAATAAACTTGCGATAATTAAAAAGTACGATAATTAAAAGTGCAATTAAATACAATAACAATAAATAAAAGTGCGATAATTAGAAGTGCAATTAAATATAAAATAAAGGAAATTAAATATGAAATAAAAGAATTATGCTTATTTAAACTTCCGTAATCATGATGTTTGACGTGTTGATTTTAGTTTATTCCCATTGGTTAATTGTTCTTTGTCTTGGATTAATTAATATGTCCATACGGATTTGTCCATAATAGTCCATCAGTCATAAATATAAAGAGCGAAAGCCTTCGTCAAATTATTCTTATTCCCGAAGTCAAATATTCCAACTAATTGGGGATTCGAATTGTAACAAGGTTTTAATACTTTGTTTAATGAATACACCAGGTTATCGACTGCGTGTAAACCAAGGTTTTACTACTTTGTTAACAATTACACCAATTACCCTTGAATGTAATTCACCCCTGTTTCAACAAGTCTATTAACTATTAATCCAGTTCTGTGTCCGGTAAAATGAATAATTATTGGTATTTATAGATATCCCGCCCACTGTACCAGTCAAGCGTATGTGGTTATATATAAATACGTCAAATTATAAGTTTGTATATTAAATTAACAATGTATTGTTTAGTTAATATAAAACCCATTAATAGCCCATAGTCTAATTTCCACAAGTGTCGTTCTTTTATTCAAACCCCAATTATGGTACAAAGCCCAATTACTCAATTTTAGTAATTAGCCCAACATCATAATTACTTCGGTATTAAATAAGCATAATAATAACTTAGCTACGAGACATTAATGAAAATAATATAAACATAACTTACAATGATTAAAAATAGCGTAGCGTTACACGGACAGAATTTCGACTTACACCCTTACAACATTCGCTAACATACCCTTATTATTAGGACTTAAAATTAAAATTAAAATTAAAATATAAATATATATATATATATATATATATATATATATATATATATATATATATATATATATATATATATATATATATATATATATATATATATACGTTTACATATATTGGGAGAGAGATAGATTATATGATATTTTTACGATCAAAATGCGTTGCCTTTTATAGGAATTTTCGTCCAGGGAAGCTCCGCAACTCGCGGCATTTTTGGCCTTCAAACTCCGCAACTCGCGGAGTTCGTATTTCCAGCTCACACAGCCTTGGCTCCTAGCTTGCCGACGGTTTATAATATATTATATAATATATAAATAATTATAAGAATTATTTAAATATTATATTATATTTATGTACACAGTTGACTTGTAATTTTTAGTCCGTTGCGTCGAGCGTTGAGAGTTGACTCTGGTCCCGGTTCCGGATTTTCGAACGTCCTTCCGTACAATTTAATATCTTGTACTTTGCGCTTTGAATCTTGTACTCTTGTAATTTCGAGACGTTTCTTATCAATAATTGGAACCTCTTTGATTGTATTTTGTACTTTTGAGCTTTTTGGTCGTTTGCGTCTTCAATTCGTCGAATCTGTCTTTTGTCTTCACCTTTTATTATTTAAAAGAATATTACTTGTAAATAGGACAATTACAACTAAAAGCTTGTCTTTCTTGGGGAATAATGCTATGAAATATATGTTCGTTTTTAGCATTATCATCAAGGTATTGCAATAAGTCTCACAATCGAAACCACACGTAATTCGGAAACCCTCACGACTCTGACTTGTATTCGTAAAATCTTAGACCTCGCCAGTTGTTACCGAAAAATTCATTTCCGACTTTTCTCGTGTTGCTCGTCCTTTAACCTCGTTAACTCACTAAGGGAAGAATTAAACCTCTCTGTGTCTGAACTTTGAACGTGATTATTTACACCAACCTTACTAGCCAAATTTGTGAAGCACAAGATGGAACTCAAATATGGAAATATTTCTACGTGAACGCCTGAAAGGCATACTCTCTCAACTCGAAATCCACGAAACTGAATTTCATTAGTTTGGCACGAAAAATTTGAATACTTAATCATGGACCCGATCAACCTCCTCGTCATCACATGCCATGTTACATAACTCTGTTATCTCACCGTTACCGTCTGATATTACTGGAACTTAAGATAACACCCAATCCAAGGATACTTCACTCTTCTTTGACTTATCATCCTTATGCCCCTGATATGGCCAACTACTACTCGATCCCGAACTATACAACTACGTGTTGTATCTCGTTTTCCCACCAAGTCTCAATATTTGACCACTAGATGCGCGATATGGCTACCTCAGGATGTGAGCTCATCCTATTCTAAGTTCTCATTCCACTCCTGTCCTTTCGCTTGTACTTTTGTATAAGGAAACCTTTTATATACTTTCTCAATGGAGAGAGAGACTCATCATATATTTCTAGTATTCACCATGAGGGTGAATAGCCCTGGCAAACGTTCTCTGTAGCCGATAAGGAACTTGTTCCAACGAACGTTTTCGAACCCTAGCTAACTTGTTCAAACATATCTTAAGGAATTCTATTCCAACACGGTGTACCATTGTTGATTATCTCGGAGCACAATACTCGTTTCACTTCTAGTGTTACAAGAAGCCTTAGGAACACGTTTAAACATGGGTACCACGTACCATCCATAAACTGACGGAACAAGCAAACGTACTCAAATCTTGGAAAGACATGTTACAAACTGGTATTGTTACCTTTAGTAGTTCCTCTTACAACGACAGTTACCATTCGTGTATTAACGCCGCACTTTCGAAACCCTATATGACCACAAATGTCATACCCCTATTCGTTGGACCAAAGCATGTGGCAAGCAAATCACCGAATCCGAACTCATTCAAGAAATAACAGTTGAGATCGTTCAAGTCCGAGAAGGACTCAAGACGACCCGTAGACGCCAAAAGGGCTATACCGATATTCGACGTAAACCTCTCGAATCCCAAGTCAGTAACCGTGTAATATTGAGAACCCGCACCTTGGGAAGGTGTAATCCGTTTCGGGAATCAGGGAAAGTTAAAACCGCGATATATTAATCCTTTTGAAACCTTGGGGCGTATTGGAACCGCTCCTACCATTTAGAACTTCCGACTCAATTAAGTTTCCGTTTACCCTACGTTCCATGCAACAAACTTAGAGACGTGTCCTACGAAACAGGAACGTGTTACCTGTAGTGACCCGAACTTTTCCATGTTTATATATATTAATTGAGATTGATATTTACATGATTAAATGTTTCCAACATGTTAAGCAATCAAACTTGTTAAGACTTGATTAATTGAAATATGTTTCATATAGACAATTGACCACCCAAGTTGACCGGTGATTCACGAACGTTAAAACTTGTAAAAACTATATGATGACATATATATGGATATATATATAGTTAACATGATACTATGATAAGTAAACATATCATTAAGTATATTAACAATGAACTACATATGTAAAAACAAGACTACTAACTTAATGATTTTTAAACGAGACATATATGTAACGATTATCGTTGTAAAGACATTTAATGTATATATATCATATTAAGAGATATTCATACATGATAATATCATGATAATATAATAATTTAAAATCTCATTTGATATTATAAACATTGGGTTAACAACATTTAACAAGATCGTTAACCTAAAGGTTTCAAAACAACACTTACATGTAACGACTAACGATGACTTAACGACTCAGTTAAAATGTATATACATGTAGTGTTTTAATATGTATTTATACACTTTTTAAAGACTTCAATACACTTATCAAAATACTTCTACTTAACAAAAATGCTTACAATTACATCCTCGTTCAGTTTCATCAACAATTCTACTCGTATGCACCCGTATTCGTACTCGTACAATACACAGGTTTTAGATGTATGTACTATTGGTATATACACTCTAATGATCAGCTCTTAGCAGCCCATGTGAGTCACCTAACACATGTGGGAACCATCATTTGGCAACTAGCATGAAATATCTCATAAAATTACAAAAATATGAGTAATCATTCATGACTTATTTACATGGAAACAAAATTACATATCCTTTATATCTAATCCATACACCAACGACCAAAAACACCTACAAACACTTTCATTCTTCAATTTTCTTCATCTAATTGATCTCTCTCAAGTTCTATCTTCAAGTTCTAAGTGTTCTTCATAAATTCCAAAAGTTCTAGTTTCATAAAATCAAGAATACTTTCAAGTTTCCTAGCTCACTTCCAATCTTGTAAGGTGATCATCTAACCTCAAGAAATCTTTGTTTCTTACAGTAGGTTATCATTCTAATACAAGGTAATAATCATATTCAAACTTTGGTTCAATTTCTATAACTATAACAATCTTATTTCAAGTGATGATCTTACTTGAACTTGTTTTCGTGTCATGATTCTGCTTCAAGAACTTCGAGCCATCCAAGGATCCATTGAAGCTAGATCCATTTTTCTCTTTTCTAGTAGGTTTATCCAAGGAACTTAAGGTAGTAATGATGTTCATAACATCATTCGATTCATACATATAAAGCTATCTTATTCGAAGGTTTAAACGTGTAATCACTAGAACATAGTTTAGTTAATTCTAAACTTGTTCGCAAACAAAAGTTAATCCTTCTAACTTGACTTTTAAAATCAACTAAACACATGTTCTATATCTATATGATATGCTAACTTAATGATTTAAAACCTGGAAACACGAAAAACACCGTAAAACCGGATTTACGCCGTCGTAGTAACACCGCGAGCTGTTTTGGGTTAGTTAATTAAAAACTATGATAAACTTTGATTTAAAAGTTGTTATTCAGAGAAAATGATTTTTATTATGAACATGAAACTATATCCAAAAATTATAGTTAAACTCAAAGTGGAAGTATGTTTTCTAAAATGGTTATCTAGACGTCGTTCTTTCGACTGAAATGACTACCTTTACAAAAACGACTTGTAACTTATTTTTCCGACTATAAACCTATAATTTTAAGTTTAGATTCATAAAATAGAGTTCAATATGAAACCATAGCAATTTGATTCACTCAAAACGGATTTAAAATGAAGAAGTTATGGGTAAAACAAGATTGGATAATTTTTCTCATTTTAGCTACGTGAAAATTGGTAACAAATCTATTCCAACCATAACTTAATCAACTTGTATTGTATATTATGTAATCTTAAGATACCATAGACACGTATACAATGTTTCGACCTATCATGTCGACACATCTATATATATTTCGGAACAACCATAGACACTCTATATGTGAATGTTGGAGTTAGCTATACAGGGTTGAGGTTGATTCCAAAATATATATAGTTTGAGTTGTGATCAATACTGAGATACGTATACACTGAGTCGTGGATTGATTCAAGATAATATTTATCGATTTATTTCTGTACATCTAACTGTGGACAACTAGTTGTAGGTTACTAACGAGGACAGCTGACTTAATAAACTTAAAACATCAAAATATATTAAAAGTGTTGTAAATATATTTTAAACATACTTTGATATATATGTATATATTGTTATAGGTTCGTGAATCAACCAGTGGCCAAGTCTTACTTCCCGATGAAGTAAAAATCTGTGAAAGTGAGTTATAGTCCCACTTTTAAAATCTAATATTTTTGGGATGAGAATACATGCAGGTTTTATAAATGATTTACAAAATAGACACAAGTACGTGAAACTACATTCTATGGTTGAATTATCGAAATCGAATATGCCCCTTTTTATTAAGTCTGGTAATCTAAGAATTAGGGAACAGACACCCTAATTGACGCGAATCCTAAAGATAGATCTATTGGGCCTAACAAACCCCATCCAAAGTACCGGATGCTTTAGTACTTCGAAATTTATATCATATCCGAAGGGTGTCCCGGAATGATGGGGATATTCTTATATATGCATCTTGTTAATGTCGGTTACCAGGTGTTCACCATATGAATGATTTTTATCTCTATGTATGGGATGTGTATTGAAATATGAAATCTTGTGGTCTATTATTATGATTTGATATATATAGGTTAAACCTATAACTCACCAACATTTTTGTTGACGTTTTAAGCATGTTTATTCTCAGGTGATTATTAAGAGCTTCTGCTGTCGCATAGTTAAATAAGGACGAGATTTGGAGTCCATGCTTGTATGATATTGTGTAAAAACTGCATTCAAGAAACTTATTTTGTTGTAACATATTTATATTGTAAACCATTATGTAATGGTCGTGTGTAAACAGGATATTTTAGATTATCATTATTTGATAATCTACGTAAAGCTTTTTAAAACCTTTATCTATGAAATAAAGGTTATGGTTTGTTTTAAAAATGAATGCAGTCTTTGAAAAACGTCTCATATAGAGGTCAAAACCTCGTAACGAAATCAATTAATATGGAACGTTTTTAATCAATAAGAACGGGACATTTCAGTTGGTATCAGAGCGTTGGTCTTAGAGAACCAGAATTTTGCATTAGTGTGTCTTATCGAGTTTGTTAGGATGCATTAGTGAGTCTAGACTTCGACCGTGTTTAGTTGAAAAATGATTGCTTAACAAATTTTGTTGGAAACTATATATTTTTACCATGTGAATATTATGTGATATATTAATCTCTTAACGCGTTTGATATTATGTGATAGATGTCTACCTCTAGAACAAGTCCCATTGACTCACCTAATTATAATGAAGAGTCAAATGTAAATTGGAATGATTCGTGGACTGATTCACAAGTTCCCGAAGAGGAACCGGAAGAAGAGTCGGAACCGGAAGAAGAATCGGAACCGGAAGAAGAATCGGAACCGGATGAAGAAATAGAACCGGTGGGGGAAATAATAAAACGGTTAAGTAAAAGAAAATCCTCAACCAACCGACCAAGGTTAGTTATGGTCAATAGTGTTTCCGCCAAGGAAGCAAAATATTGGGAGGATTACCAATTCTCCGATGAATCGGATTCCGACGAGAATTCTGATGATGTTATAGAAATTACCCCAACTGAATTTAAAAAGGCAAAAGAAAATAATAAAGGAAAGGGCATAAAAATAGAGAAATCTAATTCCAACCCCGATGAACTTTATATGTATCGTCAACCCCCGAAGTCCTTAAGTTGTAACAATGACCCGGGAACCTCTAAACCACCAGGTTTTTCTAAACCAATGTGGATCACGACGGCTCGTATTAGGGGAACATCATATATCCCTAGAAACTTGGCAAAACGAACCAAAACCGAAGAAGAAGAAACAAGCGAGTCGGAATAAGATAATTGTATTCGTGTGGTGTAATATATGTAATATAGTGTGCTTATGCTTTATGATATATGTAAAAATTGCTTGTATTAATAAGTATTTTTTTTTATGAATCTAACTCTTGTCTATTTTACAGTATAAAAACACAAAATGGATAGACAACCCAATATTTTAAGAGACCTACCCGGAGACATGATTGATGAAATCTTGTCTAGAGTCGGTCAGAATTCTTCGGCACAACTATTTAAGGCGAGATCAGTTTGTAAGACATTCGAAGAACGTTCCAAGAATGCCTTGGTTTATAAAAGGCTTTCGTTCAAAAGATGGGGGATATCACATTGGGAAATCCATAAGTTACGATGTGTTTACTTTGACGCATATATTGCGGGGAACCCAAATGCTATTTTACGCAATGGGTTAAGAAATTATTTTGACTCAATATATCCGAATATTGGACTTCGTGATTTAGAAAAAGCGGCTAACATGCAACATAAAGAAGCATGTTATGCTTACGGATTAGTAATGTTCGCATCTCACCAAAGTGAGAACAAGAACATCGGGCTACAACTATTAAACAAAACGTTTCCACAAGTGACGGAGTCGGTAATTGGGGTAAGAAATGAGGTTTTTAGATTGTTACGGGACTGTTGGACATTACGTAACCCTCGTCCCTTTGACGACGTTACAACACGCTGTCTTATCAACGGCCATAACGGTTATGTTCCACAAGACCAAGGATGGGAAGTAATCGTAGTAAAACCAGAATGCATGACTTGTTTCTGGACGTATGAATTACGTGTCTTTATTGCCTTTGCTGAACGACTTGTATACTAGCTAGAATTATCTTCACAACTATCTTGTATCAAAGTTATTGTGTGCTATATTTCATGCTTTATGTAAAATAAGCGGTATTGTAAGTTTGTAAAATATTGTATAAAAGTTTGAACGCGAAATATTATTACAATCAGTTTTTCATATAGAATTGTAGTAGTTGAATTGTATATTAGCTACTAAGTATGAACTTAACGGGTAGGTACTACCCGAATTTAAACTTATAAAACGCTAATATGAAGAAAAAGCTTTTATAAATGAGTTCATATTATGCTACGAAATACTATTAACTACTCTTAATATTCTGTATGATTAACTTGTTCCATTTGACTATTTTGAAGGAAATGGCACCGACTACTCGACACACCGTGAATATGAATGAAGAGGAATTCCGTACTTTTCTAGCTTCAAACATAGCCGCAGTACAGGCTGCGCTACATACCAACAATAACCTTGGATCTGGCAGTACAGGAAATCGTGTAGGATGCACCTACAAAGAATTCACTGCCTGCAAACCTTTGGAATTTGATGGAACCGAAGGACCGATCGGATTGAAACGGTGGACCGAGAAGGTCGAATCGGTGTTTGCCATAAGTAAGTGTACTGAAGAGGACAAAGTGAAGTACGCTACACATACCTTCACAGGTTCTGCGTTAACATGGTGGAATACCTATCTAGAGCAAGTGGGACAAGACGATGCGTACGCACTACCGTGGTCAGCATTCAAGCACTTGATGAACGAGAAGTACCGTCCCAGAACCGAGATCAATAAGCTCAAGACAGAACTTAGAGGGTTACGAACCCAAGGATTTGATATTACCACGTACGAAAGACGATTCACAGAATTGTGCCTATTGTGTCCGGGAGCATTCGAAGATGAGGAAGAGAAGATCGACGCGTTTGTGAAAGGATTACCGGAAAGAATCCAAGAAGATATAAGTTCACACGAGCCCGACTCCATACAACAGGCATGTAGAATGGCTCACAAACTCGTGAACCAGATTGAAGAAAGAATTAAAGAACAGACTGCTGAAGAGGCCAATGTGAAGCAAGTCAAAAGAAAGTGGGAGGAAAACGGTGATAAGAATCACCAATACAACAACAACAGCAATTACAACAATAATCGCAACAATTATCCCAACAATCGCAACATCAATCGCAACTACAACAAACGGCCCAACAACAACAACAACAATAACAACAGCAACTACAACAATCATCCCAACAACAATAATAACCGCAACAACAACAACAATCAGAAGCAGCTATGCCAAAGGTGTGAAAAGAATCACTCGGGGTTCTGCACCAAATTTTGCAACAAGTGTAAAAGAAATGGTCATAGCGCGGCGAAGTGTGAGGTCTACGGACCAGGGGTTAATAGAACGAAAGGAACAAATGGTGTCGGAACGAGTAATGGTGGAGCAAGTAGTGTCGGAGCAAGTTATGCCAATGTAGTTTGTTATAAATGTGGAAAACCGGGCCACATTATTAGAAATTGCCCGAACCAGGAGAACACGAATGGACAAGGCCGTGGAAGAGTTTTCAATATTAATGCGGCAGAGGCACAGGAAGACCCGGAGCTTGTTACGGGTACGTTTCTTATTGACAATAAATCTGCTTACGTTTTATTTGATTCGGGTGCGGATAGAAGCTATATGAGTAGAGATTTTTGTGCTAAATTAAGTTGTCCATTGACGGCTTTGGATAGTAAATTTTTACTCGAATTAGCAAATGGTAAATTAATTTCAGCAGATAATATATGTCGGAATCGAGAAATTAAACTGGTTAGGTAAACATTTAAGATTGATTTGATACCAGTAGAGTTAGGGAGTTTTGATGTGATAATCGGTATGGACTGGTTGAAAGAAGTGAAAGCGGAGATCGTTTGTTACAAAAATGCAATTCGCATTATACGAGAAAAAGGAAAACCCTTAATGGTGTACGGAGAAAAGGGCAACACGAAGCTACATCTTATTAGTAATTTGAAGGCACAAAAACTAATAAGAAAAGGTTGCTATGCTGTTCTAGCACACGTCGAGAAAGTACAAACTGAAGAAAAGAGCATCAATGATGTTCCCGTCGCAAAAGAATTTCCTGATGTATTTCCGAAAGAATTACCGGGATTACCCCCACATCGATCCGTTCAATTTCAAATAGATCTTGTACCAGGAGCTGCACCAATAGCTCGTGCTCCTTACAGACTCGCACCCAGCGAGATGAAAGAACTGCAAAGCCAATTACAAGAACTTTTAGAGCGTGGTTTCATTCGACCAAGCACATCACCGTGGGGAGCTCCTGTTTTGTTTGTCAAGAAGAAAGATGGTACATTCAGGTTGTGTATAGACTACCGAGAGTTGAACAAACTTACCATCAAGAACCGCTACCCACTACCGAGAATCGACGACTTATTTGATCAACTACAAGGCTCGTCAGTTTATTCAAAGATTGACTTACGTTCCGGGTATCATCAAATGCGGGTGAAAGAAGATGATATTCCAAAGACTGCTTTCAGAACACGTTACGGTCATTACGAGTTTATGGTCATGCCGTTTGGTTTAACTAATGCACCAGCTGTGTTCATGGACCTTATGAACCGAGTGTATGGACCATACCTTGACAAGTTTGTCATTGTTTTCATTGATGACATACTTATTTACTCAAAGAATGACCAAGAACACGGTGAACATTTGAGAAAGGTGTTAGAAGTATTGAGGAAGGAAGAATTGTACGCTAAGTTTTCAAAGTGTGCATTTTGGTTGGAAGAAGTTCAATTCCTCGGTCACATAGTGAACAAAAAAGGTATTAAGGTGGATCCGGCAAAGATAGAAACTGTTGAAAAGTGGGAAACCCTGAAAACTCCGAAACACATACGCCAGTTTTTAGGACTAGCTGGTTACTACAGAAGGTTCATCCAAGACTTTTCCAGAATAGCAAAACCCTTGACTGCATTAACGCATAAAGGGAAGAAATTTGAATGGAATGATGAACAAGAGAAAGCGTTTCAGTTATTGAAGAAAAAGCTAACTACGGCACCTATATTGTCATTGCCTGAAGGGAATGATGATTTTGTGTTTTATTGTGACGCATCAAAGAAAGGTCTCGGTTGTGTATTAATGCAACGAACGAAGGTGATTGCTTATGCGTCTAGACAATTGAAGATTCACGAACAAAATTATACGACGCATGATTTGGAATTAGGCGCGGTTGTTTTTGCGTTAAAGACTTGGAGGCACTACTTATATGGGGTCAAAAGTATTATATATACCGACCACAAAAGTCTTCAACACATATTTAATCAGAAACAACTGAATATGAGGCAGCGTAGGTGGATTGAATTATTGAATGATTACGACTTTGAGATTCGTTACCACCCGGGGAAGGCAAATGTGGTAGCCGATGCCTTGAGCAGGAAGGACAGAGAACCCATTCGAGTAAAATCTATGAATATAATGATTCATAATAACCTTACTACTCAAATAAAGGAGGCGCAACAAGGAGTTTTAAAAGAGGAAAATTTAAAGGATGAAATACCCAAAGGATCGGAGAAGCATCTTAATATTCGGGAAGACGGAACCCGGTATAGGGCTAAAAGGATTTGGGTACCAAAATTTGGAGATATGAGAGAAATGGTACTTAGAGAAGCTCATAAAACCAGATACTCAATACATCCTGGAACGGGGAAGATGTACAAGGATCTCAAGAAACATTTTTGGTGGCCGGGTATGAAAGCCGATGTTGCTAAATACGTAGGAGAATGTTTGACATGTTCTAAGGTCAAAGCTGAGCATCAGAAACCATCAGGTCTACTTCAACAACCCGAAATCCCGGAATGGAAATGGGAAAACATTACCATGGATTTCATCACTAAATTACCAAGGACTGCAAGTGGTTTTGATACTATTTGGGTAATAGTTGATCGTCTCACCAAATCAGCACACTTCCTGCCAATAAGAGAAGATGACAAGATGGAGAAGTTAGCACGACTGTATTTGAAGGAAGTCGTCTCCAGACATGGAATACCAATCTCTATTATCTCTGATAGGGATGGCAGATTTATTTCAAGATTCTGGCAGACATTACAGCAAGCATTAGGAAGTCGTCTAGACATGAGTACTGCCTATCATCCACAAACTGATGGGCAGAGCGAAAGGATGATACAAATGCTTGAAGACATGCTATGAGCATGTGTTATTGATTTCGGAAACAGTTGGGATCGACATCTACCGTTAGCAGAATTTTCCTACAACAACAGCTACCATTCAAGCATTGAGATGGCACCGTTTGAAGCACTTTATGGTAGAAAGTGCAGGTCTCCGATTTGTTGGAGTGAAGTGGGGGATAGACAGATTACGGGTCCGGAGATTATACAAGAAACTACCGAGAAGATCATCCAAATTCAACAACGGTTGAAAACCGCCCAAAGTCGACAAAAGAGCTACGCTGACATTAAAAGAAAAGATATAGAATTTGAAATTGGAGAGATGGTCATGCTTAAAGTTGCACCATGGAAAGGCGTTGTTCGATTTGGTAAACGAGGGAAATTAAATCCAAGGTATATTGGACCATTCAAGATTATTGATCGTGTCGGACCAGTAGCTTACCGACTAGAGTTACCTCAACAACTCGCGGCTGTACATAACACTTTCCACGTCTCGAATTTGAAGAAATGTTTTGCTAAAGAAGATCTCACTATTCCGTTAGATGAAATCCAAATCAACGAAAAACTTCAAATCATCGAAGAACCCGTCGAAATAATGGATCGTGAGGTTAAAAGACTTAAGCAAAACAAGATACCAATTGTTAAGGTTCGATGGAATGCTCGTAGAGGACCCGAGTTCACCTGGGAGCGTGAAGATCAGATGAAGAAGAAATACCCGCATCTATTTCCAGAAGATTCGTCAACACCTTCAACAGCTTAAAATTTCGGGACGAAATTTATTTAACGGGTAGGTACTGTAGTGACCCGAACTTTTCCATGTTTATATATATTAATTGAGATTGATATTTACATGATTAAATGTTTCCAACATGTTAAGCAATCAAACTTGTTAAGACTTGATTAATTGAAATATGTTTCATATAGACAATTGACCACCCAAGTTGACCGGTGATTCACGAACGTTAAAACTTGTAAAAACTATATGATGACATATATATGGATATATATATATAGTTAACATGATACTATGATAAGTAAACATATCATTAAGTATATTAACAATGAACTACATATGTAAAAACAAGACTACTAACTTAATGATTTTTAAACGAGACATATATGTAACGATTATCGTTGTAAAGACATTTAATGTATATATATCATATTAAGAGATATTCATACATGATAATATCATGATAATATAATAATTTAAAATCTCATTTGATATTATAAACATTGGGTTAACAACATTTAACAAGATCGTTAACCTAAAGGTTTCAAAACAACACTTACATGTAACGACTAACGATGACTTAACGACTCAGTTAAAATGTATATACATGTAGTGTTTTAATATGTATTTATACACTTTTTAAAGACTTCAATACACTTATCAAAATACTTCTACTTAACAAAAATGCTTACAATTACATCCTCGTTCAGTTTCATCAACAATTCTACTCGTATGCACCCGTATTCGTACTCGTACAATACACAGCTTTTAGATGTATGTACTATTGGTATATACACTCCAATGATCAGCTCTTAGCAGCCCATGTGAGTCACCTAATACATGTGGGAACCATCATTTGGCAACTAGCATGAAATATCTCATAAAATTACAAAAATATGAGTAATCATTCATGACTTATTTACATGAAAACAAAATTACATATCCTTTATATCTAATCCATACACCAACGACCAAAAACACCTACAAACACTTTCATTCTTCAATTTTCTTCATCTAATTGATCTCTCTCAAGTTCTATCTTCAAGTTCTAAGTGTTCTTCATAAATTCCAAAAGTTCTAGTTTCATAAAATCAAGAATACTTTCAAGTTTGCTAGCTCACTTCCAATCTTGTAAGGTGATCATCCAACCTCAAGAAATCTTTGTTTCTTACAGTAGGTTATCATTCTAATACAAGGTAATAATCATATTCAAACTTTGGTTCAATTTCTATAACTATAACAATCTTATTTCAAGTGATGATCTTACTTGAACTTGTTTTCGTGTCATGATTCTGCTTCAAGAACTTCGAGCCATCCAAGGATCCATTGAAGCTAGATCCATTTTTCTATTTTCCAGTAGGTTTATCCAAGGAACTTAAGGTAGTAATGATGTTCATAACATCATTCGATTCATACATATAAAGCTATCTTATTCGAAGGTTTAAACTTGTAATCACTAGAACATAGTTTAGTTAATTCTAAACTTGTTCGCAAACAAAAGTTAATCCTTCTAACTTGACTTTTAAAATCAACTAAACACATGTTCTATATCTATATGATATGCTAACTTAATGATTTAAAACCTGGAAACACGAAAAACACCGTAAAACCGGATTTACGCCGTCGTAGTAACACCGCGGGCTGTTTTGGGTTAGTTAATTAAAAACTATGATAAACTTTGATTTAAAAGTTGTTATTCAGAGAAAATGATTTTTATTATGAACATGAAACTATATCCAAAAATTATGGTTAAACTCAAAGTGGAAGTATGTTTTCTAAAATGGTCATCTAGACGTCGTTCTTTCGACTGAAATGACTGCCTTTACAAAAACGACTTGTAACTTATTTTTCCGACTATAAACCTATAATTTTCTGTTTAGATTCATAAAATAGAGTTCAATATGAAACCATAGCAATTTGATTCACTCAAAACGGATTTAAAATGAAGAAGTTATGGGTAAAACAAGATTGGATAATTTTTCTCATTTTAGCTACGTGAAAATTGGTAACAAATCTATTCCAACCATAACTTAATCAACTTGTATTGTATATTATGTAATCTTGAGATACCATAGACACGTATACAATGTTTCGACCTATCATGTCGACACATCTATATATATTTCGGAACAACCATAGACACTCTATATGTGAATGTTGGAGTTAGCTATACAGGGTTGAGGTTGATTCCAAAATATATATAGTTTGAGTTGTGATCAATACTAAGATACGTATACACTGGGTCGTGGATTGATTCAAGATAATATTTATCGATTTATTTCTGTACATCTAACTGTGGACAACTAGTTGTAGGTTACTAACGAGGACAGCTGACTTAATAAACTTAAAACATCAAAATATATTAAAAGTGTTGTAAATATATTTTAAACATACTTTGATATATATGTATATATTGTTATAGGTTCGTGAATCAACCAGTGGCCAAATCTTACTTCCCGACGAAGTAAAAATCTGTGAAAGTGAGTTATAGTCCCACTTTTAAAATCTAATATTTTTGGGATGAGAATACATGCAGGTTTTATAAATGATTTACAAAATAGACACAAGTACGTGAAACTACATTCTATGGTTGAATTATCGAAATCGAATATGCCCCTTTTTATTAAGTCTGGTAATCTAAGAATTAGGGAACAAACACCCTAATTGACGCGAATCCTAAAGATAGATCTATTGGGCCTAACAAACCCCATCCAAAGTACCGGATGCTTTAGTACTTTGAAATTTATATCATATCCGAAGGGTGTCCCGGAATGATGGGGATATTCTTATATATGCATCTTGTTAATGTCGGTTACCAGGTGTTCACCATATGAATGATTTTTATCTCTATGTATGGGATGTGTATTGAAATATGAAATCTTGTGGTCTATTATTATGATTTGATATATATAGGTTAAACCTATAACTCACCAACATTTTTGTTGACGTTTTAAGCATGTTTATTCTCAGGTGATTATTAAGAGCTTCCGCTGTCGCATAGTTAAATAAGGACGAGATTTGGAGTCCATGCTTGTATGATATTGTGTAAAAACTGCATTCAAGAAACTTATTTTGTTGTAACATATTTATATTGTAAACCATTATGTAATGGTCGTGTGTAAACAGGATATTTTAGATTATCATTATTTGATAATCTACGTAAAGCTTTTTAAAACCTTTATCTATGAAATAAAGGTTATGGTTTGTTTTAAAAATGAATGCAGTCTTTGAAAAACGTCTCATATAGAGGTCAAAACCTCGCAACGAAATCAATTAATATGGAACGTTTTTAATCAATAAGAACGGGACATTTCAGTTGGTATCAGAGCGTTGGTCTTAGAGAACCAGAATTTTGCATTAGTGTGTCTTATCGAGTTTGTTAGGATGCATTAGTGAGTCTGGACTTCGACCGTGTTTAGTTGAAAAATGATTGCTTAACAAATTTTGTTGGAAACTATATATTTTTACCATGTGAATATTATGTGATATATTAATCTCTTAACGCGTTTGATATTATGTGATAGATGTCTACCTCTAGAACAAGTCCCATTGACTCACCTAATTATAATGAAGAGTCAAATGTAAATTGGAATGATTCGTGGACTGATTCACAAGTTCCCGAAGAGGAACCGGAAGAAGAGTCGGAACCGGAAGAAGAATTGGAACCGGAAGAAGAATCGGAACCGGATGAAGAAATAGAACCGGTGGGGGAAATAATAAAACGGTTAAGTAAAAGAAAATCCTCAACCAACCGACCAAGGTTAGTTATGGTCAATAGTGTTTCCGCCAAGGAAGCAAAATATTGGGAGGATTACCAATTCTCCGATGAATCGGATTCCGACGAGAATTCCGATGATGTTATAGAAATTACCCCAACTGAATTTAAAAAGGCAAAAGAAAATAATAAGGGAAAGGGCATAAAAATAGAGAAATCTAATTCCAACCCCGATGAACTTTATATGTATCGTCAACCCCCGAAGTCCTTAAGTTGTAACAATGACCCGGGAACCTCTAAACCACCAGGTTTTTCTAAACCAATGTGGATCACGACGGCTCGTATTAGGGGAACATCATATATCCCTAGAAACTTGGCAAAACGAACCAAAACCGAAGAAGAAGAAACAAGCGAGTCGGAATAAGATAGTTGTATTCGTGTGGTGTAATATATGTAATATAGTGTGCTTATGCTTTATGATATATGTAAAAATTGCTTGTATTAATAAGTATTTTTTTTATGAATCTAACTCTTGTCTATTTTACAGTATAAAAACACAAAATGGATAGACAACCCAATATTTTAAGAGACCTACCCGGAGACATGATTGATGAAATCTTGTCTAGAGTCGGTCAGAATTCTTCGACACAACTATTTAAGGCGAGATCAGTTTGTAAGACATTCGAAGAACGTTCCAAGAATGCCTTGGTTTATAAAAGGCTTTCGTTCAAAAGATGGGGGATATCACATTGGGAAATCCATAAGTTACGATGTGTTTACTTTGACGCATATATTGCGGGGAACCCAAATGCTATTTTACGCAATGGGTTAAGAAATTATTTTGACTCAATATATCCGAATATTGGACTTCGTGATTTAGAAAAAGCGGCTAACATGCAACATAAAGAAGCATGTTATGCTTACGGATTAGTAATGTTCGCATCTCACCAAAGTGAGAACAAGAACATCGGGCTACAACTATTAAACAAAACGTTTCCACAAGTGACGGAGTCGGTAATTGGGGTAAGAAATGAGGTTTTTAGATTGTAACGGGACTGTTGGACATTACGTAACCCTCGTCCCTTTGACGACGTTACAACACGCTGTCTTATCAACGGCCATAACGGTTATGTTCCACAAGACCAAGGATGGGAAGTAATCCTAGTAAAACCAGAATGCATGACTTGTTTCTGGACGTATGAATTACGTGTCTTTATTGCCTTTGCTGAACGACTTGTATACTAGCTAGAATTATCTTCACAACTATCTTGTATCAAAGTTATTGTGTGCTATATTTCATGCTTTATGTAAAATAAGCGGTATTGTAAGTTTGTAAAATATTGTATAAAAGTTTGAACGCGAAATATTATTACAATCAGTTTTTCATATAGAATTGTAGTAGTTGAATTGTATATTAGCTACTAAGTATGAACTTAACGGGTAGGTACTACCCGAATTTAAACTTATAAAACGCTAATATGAAGAAAAAGCTTTTATAAATGAGTTCATATTATGCTACGAAATACTATTAACTACTCTTAATATTCTGTATGATTAACTTGTTCCATTTGAGTATTTTGAAGGAAATGGCACCGACTACTCGACACACCGTGAATATGAATGAAGAGGAATTCCGTACTTTTCTAGCTTCAAACATAGCCGCAGTACAGGCTGCGCTACATACCAACAATAACCTTGGATCTGGCAGTACAGGAAATCGTGTAGGATGCACCTACAAAGAATTCACTGCCTGCAAACCTTTGGAATTTGATGGAACCGAAGGACCGATCGGATTGAAACGGTGGACCGAGAAGGTCGAATCGGTGTTTGCCATAAGTAAGTGTACTGAAGAGGACAAAGTGAAGTACGCTACACATACCTTCACAGGTTCTGCGTTAACATGGTGGAATACCTATCTAGAGCAAGTGGGACAAGACGATGCGTACGCACTACCGTGGTCAGCATTCAAGCACTTGATGAACGAGAAGTACCATCCCAGAACCGAGATCAATAAGCTCAAGACAGAACTTAGAGGGTTACGAACCCAAGGATTTGATATTACCACGTACGAAAGACGATTCACAGAATTGTACCTATTGTGTCCGGGAGCATTCGAAGATGAGGAAGAGAAGATCGACGCGTTTGTGAAAGGATTACCGGAAAGAATCCAAGAAGATATAAGTTCACACGAGCCCGCCTCCATACAACAGGCATGTAGAATGGCTCACAAACTCGTGAACCAGATTGAAGAAAGAATTAAAGAACAGACTGCTGAAGAGGCCAATGTGAAGCAAATCAAAAGAAAGTGGGAGGAAAACGGTGATAAGAATCACCAATACAACAACAACAGCAATTACAACAATAATCGCAACAATTATCCCAACAATCGCAACATCAATCGCAACTATAACAAACGGCCCAACAACAACAACAACAACAACAACAGCAACTACAACAATCATCCCAACAACAATAATAACCGCAACAACAACAACAATCAGAAGCAGCTATGCCAAAGGTGTGAAAAGAATCACTCGGGGTTCTGCACCAAATTTTGCAACAAGTGTAAAAGAAATGGTCATAGCGCGGCGAAGTGTGAGGTCTACGGACCAGGGGTTAATAGAACGAAAGGAACAAATGGTGTCGGAACGAGTAATGGCGGAGCAAGTAGTGTCGGAGCAAGTTATGCCAATGTAGTTTGTTATAAATGTGGAAAACCGGGCCACATTATTAGAAATTTCCCGAACCAGGAGAACACGAATGGACAAGGCCGTGGAAGAGTTTTCAATATTAATGCGGCAGAGGCATAGGAAGACCCGGAGCTTGTTACGGGTACGTTTCTTATTGACAATAAATCTGCTTACGTTTTATTTGATTCGGGTGCGGATAGAAGCTATATGAGTAGAGATTTTTGTGCTAAATTAAGTTGTCCATTGACGCCTTTGGATAGTAAATTTTTACTCGAATTAGCAAATGGTAAATTAATTTCAGCAGATAATATATGTCGGAATCGAGAAATTAAACTGGTTAGCGAAACATTTAAGATTGATTTGATACCAGTAGAGTTAGGGAGTTTTGATGTGATAATCGGTATGGACTGGTTGAAAGAAGTGAAAGCGGAGATCGTTTGTTACAAAAATGCAATTCGCATTATACGAGAAAAAGGAAAACCCTTAATGGTGTACGGAGAAAAGGGCAACACGAAGCTACATCTTATTAGTAATTTGAAGGCACAAAAACTAATAAGAAAAGGTTGCTATGCTGTTCTAGCACACGTCGAGAAAGTACAAACTGAAGAAAAGAGCATCAATGATGTTCCCGTCGCAAAAGAATTTCCTGATGTATTTCCGAAAGAATTACCGGGATTACCCCCACATCGATCCGTTGAATTTCAAATAGATCTTGTACCAGGAGCTGCACCAATAGCTCGTGCTCCTTACAGACTCGCACCCAGCGAGATGAAAGAACTGCAAAGCCAATTACAAGAACTTTTAGAGCGTGGTTTCATTCGACCAAGCACATCACCGTGGGGAGCTCCTGTTTTGTTTGTCAAGAAGAAAGATGGTACATTCAGGTTGTGTATAGACTACCGAGAGTTGAACAAACTTACCATCAAGAACCGCTACCCACTACCGAGAATCGACGACTTATTTGATCAACTACAAGGCTCGTCAGTTTATTCAAAGATTGACTTACGTTCCGGGTATCATCAAATGCGGGTGAAAGAAGATGATATTCCAAAGACTGCTTTCAGAACACGTTACGGTCATTACGAGTTTATGGTCATGCCGTTTGGTTTAACTAATGCACCAGCTGTGTTCATGGACCTTATGAACCGAGTGTGTGGACCATACCTTGACAATTTTGTCATTGTTTTCATTGATGACATACTTATTTACTCAAAGAATGACCAAGAACACGGTGAACATTTGAGAAAGGTGTTAGAAGTATTGAGGAAGGAAGAATTGTACGCTAAGTTTTCAAAGTGTGCATTTTGGTTGGAAGAAGTTCAATTCCTCGGTCACATAGTGAACAAAGAAGGTATTAAGGTGGATCCGGCAAAGATAGAAACTGTTGAAAAGTGGGAAACCCTGAAAACTCCGAAACACATACGCCAGTTTTTAGGACTAGCTGGTTACTACAGAAGGTTCATCCAAGACTTTTCCAGAATAGCAAAACCCTTGACTGCATTAACGCATAAAGGGAAGAAATTTGAATGGAATGATGAACAAGAGAAAGCGTTTCAGTTATTGAAGAAAAAGCTAACTACGGCACCTATATTGTCATTGCCTGAAGGGAATGATGATTTTGTGTTTTATTGTGACGCATCAAAGCAAGGTCTCGGTTGTGTATTAATGCAACGAACGAAGGTGATTGCTTATGCGTCTAGACAATTGAAGATTCACGAACAAAATTATACGACGCATGATTTAGAATTAGGCGCGGTTGTTTTTGCGTTAAAGACTTGGAGGCACTACTTATATGGGGTCAAAAGTATTATATATACCGACCACAAAAGTCTTCAACACATATTTAATCAGAAACAACTGAATATGAGGCAGCGTAGGTGGATTGAATTATTGAATGATTACGACTTTGAGATTCGTTACCACCCAGGGAAGGCAAATGTGGTAGCCGATGCCTTGAGCAGGAAGGACAGAGAACCCATTCGAGTAAAATCTATGAATATAATGATTCATAATAACCTTACTACTCAAATAAAGGAGGCGCAACAAGGAGTTTTAAAAGAGGGAAATTTAAAGGATGAAATACCCAAAGGATCGGAGAAGCATCTTAATATTCGGGAAGACGGAACCCGGTATAGGGCTAAAAGGATTTGGGTACCAAAATTTGGAGATATGAGAGAAATGGTACTTAGAGAAGCTCATAAAACCAGATACTCAATACATCCTGGAACGGGGAAGATGTACAAGGATCTCAAGAAACATTTTTGGTGGCCGGGTATGAAAGCCGATGTTGCTAAATACGTAGGAGAATGTTTGACATGTTCTAAGGTCAAAGCTGAGCATCAGAAACCATCAGGTCTACTTCAACAACCCGAAATCCCGGAATGGAAATGGGAAAACATTACCATGGATTTCATCACTAAATTACCAAGGACTGCAAGTGGTTTTGATACTATTTGGGTAATAGTTGATCGTCTCACCAAATCAGCACACTTCCTGCCAATAAGAGAAGATGACAAGATGGAGAAGTTAGCACGACTGTATTTGAAGGAAGTCGTCTCCAGACATGGAATACCAATCTCTATTATCTCTGATAGGGATGGCAGATTTATTTCAAGATTCTGGCAGACATTACAGCAAGCATTAGGAACTCGTCTAGACATGAGTACTGCCTATCATCCACAAACTGATGGGCAGAGCGAAAGGACGATACAAACGCTTGAAGACATGCTACGAGCATGTGTTATTGATTTCGGAAACAGTTGGGATCGACATCTACCGTTAGCAGAATTTTCCTACAACAACAGCTACCATTCAAGCATTGAGATGGCACCGTTTGAAGCACTTTATGGTAGAAAGTGCAGGTCTCCGATTTGTTGGAGTGAAGTGGGGGATAGACAGATTACGGGTCCGGAGATTATACAAGAAACTACCGAGAAGATCATCCAAATTCAACAACGGTTGAAAACCGCCCAAAGTCGACAAAAGAGCTACACTGACATTAAAAGAAAAGATATAGAATTTGAAATTGGAGAGATGGTCATGCTTAAAGTTGCACCATGGAAAGGCGTTGTTCGATTTGGTAAACGAGGGAAATTAAATCCAAGGTATATTGGACCATTCAAGATTATTGATCGTGTCGGACCAGTAGCTTACCGACTAGAGTTACCTCAACAACTCGCGGCTGTACATAACACTTTCCACGTCTCGAATTTGAAGAAATGTTTTGCTAAAGAAGATCTCACTATTCCGTTAGATGAAATCCAAATCAACAAAAAACTTCAATTCATCGAAGAACCCGTCGAAATAATGGATCGTGAGGTTAAAAGACTTAAGCAAAACAAGATACCAATTGTTAAGGTTCGATGGAATGCTCGTAGAGGACCCGAGTTCACCTGGGAGCGTGAAGATCAGATGAAGAAGAAATACCCGCATCTATTTCCAGAAGATTCGTCAACACCTTCAACAGCTTAAAATTTCGGGACGAAATTTATTTAACGGGTAGGTACTGTAGTGACCCGAACTTTTCCATGTTTATATATATTAATTGAGATTGATATTTACATGATTAAATTTTTCCAACATGTTAAGCAATCAAACTTGTTAAGACTTGATTAATTGAAATATGTTTCATATAGACAATTGACCACCCAAGTTGACCGGTGATTCACGAACGTTAAAACTTGTAAAAACTATATGATGACATATATATGGATATATATATAGTTAACATGATACTATGATAAGTAAACATATCATTAAGTATATTAACAATGAACTACATATGTAAAAACAAGACTACTAACTTAATGATTTTTAAACGAGACATATATGTAACGATTATCGTTGTAAAGACATTTAATGTATATATATCATATTAAGAGATATTCATACATGATAATATCATGATACTATAATAATTTAAAATCTCATTTGATATTATAAACATTGGGTTAACAACATTTAACAAGATCGTTAACCTAAAGGTTTCAAAACAACACTTACATGTAACGACTAACGATGACTTAACGACTCAGTTAAAATGTATATACATGTAGTGTTTTAATATGTATTTATACACTTTTTAAAGACTTCAATACACTTATCAAAATACTTCTACTTAACAAAAATGCTTACAATTACATCCTCGTTCAGTTTCATCAACAATTCTACTCGTATGCACCCGTATTCGTACTCGTACAATACACAGCTTTTAGATGTATGTACTATTGGTATATACACTCCAATGATCAGCTATTAGCAGCCCATGTGAGTCACCTAACACATGTGGGAACCATAATTTGGCAACTAGCATGAAATATCTCATAAAATTACAAAAATATGAGTAATCATTCATGACTTATTTACATGAAAACAAAATTACATATCCTTTATATCTAATCCATACACCAACGACCAAAAACACCTACAAACACTTTCATTCTTCAATTTTCTTCATCTAATTGATCTCTCTCAAGTTCTATCTTCAAGTTCTAAGTGTTCTTCATAAATTCCAAAAGTTCTAGTTTCATAAAATCAAGAATACTTTCAAGTTTGCTAGCTCACTTCCAATCTTGTAAGGTGATCATCCAACCTCAAGAAATCTTTGTTTCTTACAGTAGGTTATCATTCTAATACAATATAATAATCATATTCAAACTTTGGTTCAATTTCTATAACTATAACAATCTTATTTCAAGTGATGATCTTACTTGAACTTGTTTTCGTGTCATGATTCTGCTTCAAGAACTTCGAGCCATCCAAGGATCCATTGAAGCTAGATCCATTTTTCTCTTTTCCAGTAGGTTTATCCAAGGAACTTAAGGTAGTAATGATGTTCATAACATCATTCGATTCATACATATAAAGCTATCTTATTCGAAGGTTTAAACTTGTAATCACTAGAACATAGTTTAGTTAATTCTGAACTTGTTCGCAAACAAAAGTTAATCCTTCTAACTTGACTTTTAAAATCAACTAAACACATGTTCTATATCTATATGATATGCTAACTTAATGATTTAAAACCTGGAAACACGAAAAACACCGTAAAACCGGATTTACGCCGTCGTAGTAACACCGCGGGCTGTTTTGGGTTATATAATTAAAAACTATGATAAACTTTGATTTAAAAGTTGTTATTCAGAGAAAATGATTTTTATTATGAACATGAAACTATATCCAAAAATTATGGTTAAACTCAAAGTGGAAGTATGTTTTCTAAAATGGTCATCTAGACGTCGTTCTTTCGACTGAAATGACTACCTTTACAAAAACGACTTGTAACTTATTTTTCCGACTATAAACCTATAATTTTCTGTTTATATTCATAAAATAGAGTTCAATATGAAAGCATAGCAATTTGATTCACTCAAAACGGATTTAAAATGAAGAAGTTATGGGTAAAACAAGATTGGATAATTTTTCTCATTTTAGCTACGTGAAAATTGGTAACAAATCTATTCCAACCATAACTTAATCAACTTGTATTGTATATTATGTAATCTTGAGATACCATAGACACGTATACAATGTTTCGACCTATCATGTCGACACATCTATATATATTTCGGAACAACCATAGACACTCTATATGTGAATGTTGGAGTTAGCTATACAGGGTTGAGGTTGATTCCAAAATATATATAGTTTGAGTTGTGATCAATACTGAGATACGTATACACTAGGTCGTGGATTGATTCAAGATAATATTTATCGATTTATTTCTGTACATCTAACTGTGGACAACTAGTTGTAGGTTACTAACGAGGACAGCTGACTTAATAAACTTAAAACATCAAAATATATTAAAAGTGTTGTAAATATATTTTAAACATACTTTGATATATATGTATATATTGTTATAGGTTCGTGAATCAACCAGTGGCCAAGTCTTACTTCCCGACGAAGTAAAAATCTGTGAAAGTGAGTTATAGTCCCACTTTTAAAATCTAATATTTTTGGGATGAGAATACATGCAGGTTTTATAAATGATTTACAAAATAGACACAAGTACGTGAAACTACATTCTATGGTTGAATTATCGAAATCGAATATGCCCCTTTTTATTAAGTCTGGTAATCTAAGAATTAGGGAACAGACACCCTAATTGACGCGAATCCTAAAGATAGATCTATTGGGCCTAACAAACCCCATCCAAAGTACCGGATGCTTTAGTACTTCGAAATTTATATCATATCCGAAGGGTGTCCCGGAATGATGGGGATATTCTTATATATGCATCTTGTTAATGTCGTTTACCAGGTGTTCACCATATGAATGATTTTTATCTCTATGTATGGGATGTGTATTGAAATATGAAATCTTGTGGTCTATTATTATGATTTGATATATATAGGTTAAACCTATAACTCACCAACATTTTTGTTGACGTTTTAAGCATGTTTATTCTCAGGTGATTATTAAGAGCTTCCACTGTCGCATAGTTAAATAAGGACGAGATTTGGAGTCCATGCTTGTATGATATTGTGTAAAAACTGCATTCAAGAAACTTATTTTGTTGTAACATATTTATATTATAAACCATTATGTAATGGTCGTGTGTAAACAGGATATTTTAGATTATCATTATTTGATAATCTACGTAAAGCTTTTTAAAACCTTTATCTATGAAATAAAGGTTATGGTTTGTTTTAAAAATGAATGCAGTCTTTGAAAAACGTCTCATATAGAGGTCAAAACCTCGCAACGAAATCAATTAATATGGAACGTTTTTAATCAATAAGAACGGGACATTTCATTACCCTCCTAGATAAACTTACTATTGATGGCAAACTCCCCTTCATGAGAAACTGGTTGAAATTGTGGATCGTAAAACCAAGTCTTAATACAAACTGAAATCTCGACTGTCAAAATTTGTGGGAATGCCCAAGGACGTATCTTCACTTATTCATAGCATTGACAACGTAAGGTCTCGAGTAAGAGACATCAACTATTACTTCCAACTAAATTTCGGGACGAAATTTCTTTTAAGGTGTGGGTAATGTAACATCCCGCATTTTTTCGTTAAATTATTTTTAACACCGTATTTTTTTTTTAATAATGTCCTTCGTATCTAGATTCGTATCCTCCATTAACTAACATCCTTAATATTTTCGTTATTGGATTATAACGTCTCCCGTACTCTCGTGAAATTTAAAATAATTCGTTTGGTTAATTCCCGCACCCGCTTTAAAACTTGAGGGACCGAGGTTGCCAAGTGGGCAAACTAGTTGACTAGGTCAACTAGTCAACCCACCTTATCCACCACTCACTTCCACCTCCACCTCCTCTTTCTCTCTTTCTCTCTTCTTACTTCCATTTTTGAACCATAACACCCAAACACACAAATTCATCATCTAATTTCGGATTTGGAAGCTAACATTAAAACAAATTACATATTTGGAATCCTCTCTTCATCCTCTACAACTTGATACCAATTTCATCTCATTTGGGTAACTTTCTAAAATCACTAGATTTTGTGTTCTTGATGTTTTTGAATTATAAAAGTGTTAATTAGTGTCTATGGCTCATGTATAACATGAATATATGTTTGGTTTGTTCGATTTGTTGATTTGAGCAACTAGTTTGAACACTTGAAAATGGGTTTGCTTAATCTTTGATTTTGGAAGATTAAATGTTGTTAAATTGTCAAAGTTCATGTTTTAATTGTGTTACTAGTATCACTAGCTTCATTTTGATGTGTAGGTTGATTTGTAAAACTTCAAAAACATGATTAATGATTTTGTGATTCTTCATTAGGGTTTGATAGTTCTTGAGATGAACTTTTGATGCTTGAATGCCATGAAATGTTAATTGTAAGTGTATAGTTGTAATGTATGTTTCATTACCTTCAAAACGGCATATCATATGTGTGAATTGGATTCCCGAGACTTAAAATGCATTTTGTGAGCTTGAAACTTTGAAAATGGACTTTAAATGATCACTTGACGAGAAATCGATTATTGGAAATGATGTTTTTGTTTTATGAAACATGTTTAGTTGTGTTCCTTGTCAAAAGAGCTTTCCAACGATATAAGATACGCCTTCTAAATATTTACGGTTTGCATTTTGTGCTAAAACGAATTTTGGATCAAGACTTGAACATTTGAAACTGACCAGGTACCAGGCCACGCCTGTTGGCGCGGCGCGACAAATGGGGCCGCGGCGCGGCATAAGCCGGGTCCAAGTTTCTATCCCACTTGTTCATTTCACGTGAAATGTTTGGCATGCTACGGACCTCTAATTCACATGCAACTTGTTCTAACATGCTTATATATGAATAACTAGCACAGAAAAATAGTCCGGGACCCGACCCGAACGTGTTGACTTTTTCGTTGACTTTGACCCGACCCAAGTTTGACTTTTTGTCAAACTTGACCAAATGATTATGCAATCTTTCTAACATGATTCTTTACTTGTATCTTGCATGAAACTTGACAATTTGATTCACATGCTTTATAATCGAGTCGTAACGAGCCATAGGACTAATTGAACATCTTTGACCTATCGTGTTTACCGTTATTGATACAACCTATATGTTTAGGTCAAAACTAGCTTTGTCTTTGCACGCATTTACTTGTTGAAGTACTTTATTACTCTTGCACTCAAGGTGAGATCATAGTCCCACTTTTACTCTTTTGAACTTACATTTGGGATGAGAAAACATAAACATTTCTTTTTAACTAAGTGAACACAAGTAGAGGAAAACAAACATTCTACATACGAGTTTAGAACAAAATCCTCAATTCAATTATCATTAGTTACTCTTGCAGTGTGTAAGTGTAGGCGTGAACTTATATTGTATAGCCATATGGGTTTGACAAACCCTCATCTCGGACGGTTCGCTACCGTCTACGGATGAAATATATTTTTGAGAAACAGTGTTGTTCTAGCACTATTAATGGGGTTCAACGGACGGAATGTTAAGCCTTGATAATTGGGTGCTCGTGAATATTAACTTTTAGAATGTACTACTATTTTATCAATGTTGCAAATCTTGTGATTCGACTTACTTTTACTTACTTACTTACTTAAACCTATGATTTCACCAACGTTTTCGTTGACAGATTTCTATGTTTTTCTCAGGTCTTTGAACGCTATGTGAAACATGCTTTCGCTCATTATTTGATACTTGCATTGGATGTCGAGTATACATGCATTTCATGGAGCGTCTTTTGACTTTCTTTAAAACTGTGTCGCATAGGTTTCACATGTAACTATAACTTTGTAACGTAACTTTTGGATGAACAATTCTTGTAAACTTTGAAACAATCTTTATTTTTGAAAGGAATGCGACATATCTTTGGTCAAACGTCACGTTAAAGACCTATGACCACGCAACGGGACCTAAGTAGTCGACGCCGTCAATTGACGATTTATCGGGGTCACTACAGTTATGCAGGTGATTCGGTAGGAGGGACTATCGGTAAACTGTAGCCAGATCAGCTACGAGTTGTAGGACCGTACAAGCCGCCGATCCTTGTGTTGCTATTAGTTGTTTATTGACGGATGTAGAAATAGATGACCTGACATGTTTGATACTGTATGCTTAGCTGTTAGATAGTTCCATTCACTTAGTAGTTGTGCTAATCTCCAACATTTCCACCCTTGCAGGTTCAATACTGTTGTGTATTAGATATCAGGGTGAGGATGGGATGCCGGAATATATGTTTGACGAGTCAAAAATCTGATGTCCTATCTTTTAATACTAGCGTCTTTATTTAACGTATCACCTGGTTAACTATTTGTAATGGACTTTTAATAATTGATTTGATTATTGGTGAAATATAATACATATGTATTGTAATGCAAGTGTCTTTTATATTATGTGTCAGATTTTATAAATAGCACTTCCGTTGTGATATAAAAAAAAAACAGAGTGTTACAGTTCCCTAGTGATGTGACCCGTTGGTTGTATTGAAATGTCGAGGCCATCCTCAACGGACGGTTTAGGTCAGAGGATTCACCCGGCACCGGTGAATATTTTGTGGGTCGTGTGGCGATTTGAGAATTTGTGTGATGATAAATCGTTATCGACAGGATTATAGTATACGAATAGTTTCCATGCTAGTACTAGGAAACCGTCTTACGTGGTTGTATTGTAGGGTAGAGGAGAAACTCTGTGTCGAGTGTTGACGTGTTGTCTAGCTCGTGGTGTATTATTGTTGTTCTGGATTAATCTAGAGACGGATGGTCGTGTGAGAATCAATTGATGGGAAATTTGTGTCCCTAGAGTGATATTTTGGTGATACCGAAATTCCTTCGTTGAAGGAATAACCCGATGGTGGTGACGGGGAATTTGGTTCTTGATTCAGAGAACATTCATGATTGACCGGTTGAGTAGTGCGTTTATAAACCGATAAGGTACGGAGTTTTAACACGTCATGATTCCTTCTCGAATTGGATTAATGCAAGACTTGGTTCACAACGTAGTGGACCTAGTAGATCGCGTTGGGTGATTTAGTTATGGACGTAGCTTGTTGCGGATTGTAGCCCGAGAGAACTTGTAGGGATACATGGTGTTTTCTGTATTTCCTAAGTGGGTGTTTTGGGCGATGAGTGTTTGAGATACCGCATGTTGCGGTGATGCACGCTAGTGATTATTAGCGTGTGGTGAGATCTTCAGATTGACGGAAGATATTATGGATGTCGGGCTTGGTTGCGTTTCGTAGGATCGTCGAACGTGGTTCCTATTGGATGTAAGGGTGGAGGTTTTGAAGCATTTAACTCTTGGTAAATGATGAGGATCACGGGGTTGTGATCCAGTCTAAGTGGGGGAGAGTTGTAACATCCCGTTTTTCAGTTGCACGTTAATTTGGACGTCATTTGAATTACGAGGTAGGTAATCATATCTTTTGACCCCAAATAAAGGTTGAGTTAATGTTTTAGAACCTTACCACTGGAAAGTAGACCTTATTACGTTTCCAAGGATATTTGATTCATCAAAAACGGAGTTACGGTTTGAAAGTTACGACCAAAACAAGTTTCACCAAAAATGCTGAAATGGGGTACAATGCGGTCGCGAGATTTTCAATGCGGCCGCGTGATTCGGTCAGGAAATCAGCTACTTAGAGTTGCAAAGATCGCGGTCGCGACCCTAGACATCGCGGTCGCAAGATTCGTCAGACAGGGGCAATTTTAACCCGTTTTTAAGGCTTATTTGAGGGGTGTCTTGGGGGTGTTTTAGTCTTTTCACTTGAGGGTCGGTTTGGGGTCACTAAAACTGATCCAAACTTAGTCTTGAACCTTACTTCACCCACACAAAACACTCCCAACATATCCTAGAGAGAGAGGGTGATTTTAGAATGAGAAATCTTCGATCTAGGAGGAAGAAGGTCGATTCGGGTGAAGGCTCAGGAGTTAAAGTTGTTCCTCTTGCTCTTTGCTACATTTGGGTAGTGGTGGTAAGTCTTAACTCCGATTTTATTTACTTTGATTGTGACTTGGGGTTAGGGTTTGAGTTAATGTTGGGTTATAAACCCCATTTCTCATGAAATTGGGAGTTTTGTTGAATGTGTTGTGTAAGTAAACCCGATTATTGTGGGTTTAGGAATTGGTGACGAATTTGGAAGTATTTGTCATGGTTTGGTTGTTAAATCACTAGGTTGTAAGTTTGTTAGTGATTTTGGTGTTCTCATGAACATGGTTGCTAGTCAAATTGGGTGTTGACTTTAATTTGGTGTCAAAATAAGTTTTGGGTCAAGTTTTGGTGAATCAAGTATGAAAGTACTTGATTTAGGTGTCAATTGGTGTTTTGGAAATATAATAACTATTCGTTAGTGATTTTGGGCGTTTTTGAAATTTATGTCAAAATGGGTAAGTTGATTGGGTCAAAGTTGATGATGACACTAGTTTTGGTCAAATGAGTGTTTAAACACTCGTGTTAAGTGTTAAATGGCATTTTTTGGAAATAACCGCTCATGAGAAGTGATTTTGAGTCAAAGTGGTATTTTTAATATAAGTCAAATGTGGTCAAGTGCAATATGGGTCAATATTGCACACATTGTAATTTTGGTGTAAATGGTGTTTGAAATGATCACTACTTAAGTAGTAATCTAGCGTCGGGACCTAGGTTGGTCTAGTTAGTGTAAAGTACAAATTGGGTTAACTTATACTTATTAGTGTGGGTTTGAATTACCACCCGAAGTGGTAATTGGGTCGAGCTCATTAAGAGATAAATGGGCGGGTCAAACGAGCAAGGCGAGATCCCTCAACTAAGGGATGTGAGTGTTGCTTTAAAAAAAAAAAAAGGGATGTGAGTGTCGGGTTCTCTTTTTGAGAATTGTTATTTATGTGCATATTGTGCCTATGTGTGATATAGGTGGTTGCTTGCTTAGATATGAGGATGAAGAACATGTTATACATGACTTGTGCGGGCATTCCAAGGTTAGTGGAATAATTATATATGTGTGTATATAGTTTATTTGCTTGCGAGCTTGTGGTTAGTGTTATCTGTGCGTTTGGATTCACTCTAGTGTTATCCGTGCGTGTGGATTCACTACTCTTTTGTGCGATGGAGACCACATGTGCGTGAAGGGTGGTTCGGAAGTCCACCTAGGGGGTTAGTGTACACTAACGGTCATTGTGCGAGTACCAACAGTCATTGTACGAGCACCGTTCCCATGTATGTGATAATGGTTAACCATGATTATGTGTTGTATTATTATTAGCATATTATATTGTATTGGTTATATGCTATTGATCGTGCTAGCTTGCGGTAATGGAGAGTTTTAGCTTTATACTTTGCGATGGTATGCTAATTAGATTGCTAGAAAGTATGCGGTATTTGTGTAAGTGTTTGCAAGTAAGTAGATTATATATGTATAAGTATAATTATTGCATTCACTAAGCTTTATGCTTACCCCTCTCGTTGTTTACCTTTTTATAGGTATCGTTGATGCGGAGTTACCTAGTTGCTAAAGAGGGTTGATAGATGTTGCTTAAGCTTGGAGGATTAGCTTTTGAATATTTGGATGCGGATTGAGGATTTGGTAGTCCCCGGGATTATGCTCTTGGTATCGGGTTAGGTTATTGAGTCTTACCTTGGTTTGTAGTGTAAATGGGTCGTAATTACCCACTTGTTGTGTAACGATTCAAAAGGCGTCGAATTGTACGTTTTAGATTTAGTCACATGTTAAACATGTATTTTGTTGTATACTGGGCAAATTAAAACTATCGTTAAACGGATCTTGCGTTATGATGTATTTAACTTTATTTAACTTATAAAAAAGATAGTGCTTCGTTATCGGTAAATGGATTTGGGCTGTTTCAGACAGCAAACAACGGATGTGTTGCAATTTCTCTGATGCACTTTTCTGACGTCGCGGAAGGCTCTAGCGATTTCTTTACCTTATATCCGCCCATCACGGCATACCAGTTTTTCAACATCCCATCCGCCACGCCAGGCTGCTCAATTTGTGCAGTCATGGACGGCGGAGCTCCTAAAATGAGGGTTTGAATCAACTCTTGATGTGCCTCGTCTTTTTTTTAACAGGATATTTTCCGAATTCGGGCATTGCTCGTGTGGAGTCATGAAGGGGTGCTTTCGAAGCTCCGGTCTGCCTCTCCCCCTCCGGCCGCAAGCTTGGGAAAAACAAAAGCTCCTTTTGCCAAGAAACGGATAGCCTCCCCCCCCCCCCCCCCCATTCATTGTTTTCAAGCTGGAACAAACAACTTCAGGGCTGGTTGGGGCTGAAACGTTGGATCCAGTATTGGTGTTATCTTCAAAATCAAGCCTAGTCCGACGAACATTTTCACTTGGAGTCATATAACTAGTTTCGACGTCGGGTCTCAAAGGGTTATATTGTTCTCCAGCACTTGTGATTGGTGGTAGCTCAAAACCTCCTGGCATGTTAACAAAAATGGATTTTTCGTGGTCCCACGAATGGCGCCAAATGATCAAACCAAAATAGTTTGGTTCGAGTGCAGGTAAATGAAAGAATGGTCTAACCTTTGGAAGGGGTTCCTTTGGTTCGATGGGATATGAAGGGTGTGGTGTTGTTTGTCTTTTTTCGAGCCTCCAAGATAGTAATGGTGAGAAGATTAGAGTATTCGGGAGTTTATTAGCCTTCAAATGAGGGTTTAGGCCACTATTTATAGATATATAACGGCGGTTATATTCAATAACTGCTATATTAGTGGCCACTCCTTCAATAACTGCCCCCAGAACCTTCTAATCATGCCTACAACCTGCTCCACGTTCTCCATGTGCCTGATATATCGGAATTTGGTCCAGCTCAGCGATAACATGTCAAAACCCCCAACACGTTACACTACCAAACACGTGGCGTTGACTTGAGTATGCTTTTACAAGCTCAGCAGACCAAGGTTCCAATTAAAGGATGCTAGACGCCACGCGTTGCATGTGACGTAGCATGGTGTGACGTACGTCTTTAAAGTAAAAACAAATATAAATGTCAAATCATACCTAAAGTTTCAAAATTGTGTATACGCATTTTGTCAAATACTTGGAGCACGTGTTTTATTTCTTTCTTTTTAGTGTTTTTGGCATATATTTGTTACTTTAATGTTTGATTTATTTGTATCGGTGATGTTTGTTTACTGTTATGAATTGAGAACAACGCATGTACCCATCTTGTATGTTTAAAATTGCTCGGTTTGTGACTAGAATATGATGTGGTCATCATCAATTGTAGAACAATTATGTTTGTGGTCCGCGCTTCGCGATGGATTTTGTAATCCTTTTTTTTGTTAATTATTTAGTTGATAAGTGGCAGTCAACAACATCCACATCCATTACAATCTTGCATTTAACACAAATCATAGATATAGTCATACCAAATGTTTTATAGTAAAAGAATAGTACTTGGCATTGATACAACATTTACAATAAGTGAATAAGAAAACTAAAAATGAAAGCAAAGCGAGATATATAGCACTGTTGTTTTGGTACTTATGCCACGACTATGCAAATTTAAATAGAATCCAATAACAATAGGTATAATGGATTTAACCTCTTTAATCATCCTTCTAAACTTCCTAGAGTGCTAAATTAGCATTTTAAACCTTATCAATCATATTCAACCTCATACATTGGCCAAAATTCTTCAACCAAAGTGTTGACAAAATTAATTAAATTCTACAACTGAAAAAAAATGGTTTAAATTCTACAAATGAGTATGCCCAAGAAAAAAATCATAAGGATTGAAACCATGGTATATCCAAAAGTGATTTACTCTAACATAAAAAAGGATCAGGGCGACATATAGACCTCATCATGTGTAAAAATAAATCAACAAAAAATTAAGATGTATGAAATAATTTATAGCTATAAGTCTCTCAATTATGTGACCCCTACATCTCTGTTCAATTAGAGTCACTAAGATTGCTATAAAACTACTAAATATGACACATAGTATTATAGAATTCAAGATTAGATAAATATAACTGTACGATTGTTGGATCCAATTAGAATTACTGAATCTCGCTTATAATAGAATACACAAATCAGAACACGTAAAAGGATAAACATGTCACTAACGTGCCGTTCAAAAAAAAAAAAAAAAAAAAAAAAAAAAAAAAAAAAAAAAGGATAAACATGTCACTTACTTTTCCAGTTGATAAAATTAGGGTTTCAACTTGCACAAGCCTCAATCTAAAACTTTCGAATCATCATAAACCCTGTAAAACAACATAAATATAATAAATCAAAACATCAGTTCTTTGATACACGTATATATATTGATAAAATAATTATGTAACAAAATCGAAATCATAATTAGCATCATAAATTCATTCAAGCAGTTATAAACAATTGCAATGATGCTTACCGACACGGTCGCCATCCTTTGATTATACATACATGGAACTTAATCCAAACATTTTAAAAAAGTCCTAAAACGATTACAATTAAAAATCTAAAATTAAAAGTTAAAAATATTAAAAGTCCTAAAATTACTTATTAAATCCTAAAATTAGTTATTAATTCCTAAAGAATAAAAAAACAACAATTAACGTCCATAGCGAGTGGGAGATCCCGATTCATGCGAAGACGTATCATCATCTCGACCGTTCGAAGCGGGAAGGCTTCACACGTTCCTACAGTACAACGTGATACGTTTGTTCTTCAGTTTGGCCTTTCCGACCATTCGTTCCCACACGGCTTCAGATCGAAATTCCTTGAACAAATCCGTGACCTCGTCACAGTACCAAACGTCGGCGGCCTCGCAATCTAACCTATCGCGTATAAAGCTTACTACGCGCTCTACATCGAAGCCGGTAACGTCTAGAGCTTCAAACGATTTTGTGAACCCGTCGTACCAATAATTTCGGTTATCGGAAAGTTTACCGTCGTGATGAACGTCGATGTTGATCAAGCAACGATTGGCCATTTTTTTGATTTGAGAATTGTGGAAATGAGTTTGATTGTATAAAAATTCAGAGTAAAAAATTATGTTGTGTGTAAAAATGAGATGAAATGGGGGATATATATATATATATATATATATATATATATATATATATATATATATATATATATATATTTATATATATATATATATATATATATATATATATATAAAAGAAAAAATTATTCTTAATTGTGGTTGAAAGTTATTTATGGATTGTTATATGTATAGATTATATATATTATTTACAATAATTATTATAATGTTATTATAATATAATGCCGTAATATATTAAGAATGTTATAATATATATCTCAATATCCATAAATAATTGTAACAGATTTCGTATGTTACAATCTATATCTCAATATCTAATTGTGCTAATCGTAACATTGAAGATAAAATTAATTTATCAAATTTTTTTTAATTTATATAAAATCATTTTTTATTCTTCTAAATTTATCATTTATATCTCACATACGATTTTATATAGATGAATTTTTTACTAACCAAATATTTCATAGTTAAAGTTTTTCCGCTCATTAACAGTAATTTAACGCATTGGCTCAAAGTCCGATATTTATACTTACGAAATCATAAATATGCAATTTCCGTGCAATATACGGGCTCATAACCCTATATATATATATATATATATATATATATATATATATATATATATATATATATATATATATATATATATATATATATATATATATATATATACACTAACATGTGACTTATATATGTTTTATGCAAGAGTTATTATATATTATATAATGATAACATATAACAAATATAACTTAGACTTTATTAACGTGTTTTTGTTGTGACACGTTCCATGACAAATTTTCAAATGACTCATAAAAAGATATTAATTGTGAGAAGTAAAAAAATTTGTAGACGTTAAGTTAATAATACCACACAAAATCACTTTTAAAATTTTTCAATACCACAGGCTTTTAAACTCAAAAGAATTTTTAAAATTTGTTAACACCACGGGTTCTTAAACTCAAAAGAATAATTGTTTGAAAAAATCAATTAATTTTGCACGATTATTTTAACCACCCGTGCAACGCACGAGGTCTAACGTTGTATTTACTTTCGCTATTTACATACTTTAATGATATAATCTGTTTAGGTTTTTGCACGGCTTTTTACACACCCGTGCAACGCACGGGCTCTAAGACCTAGTATTTATATATATATATATATATATATATATATATATATATATATATATATATATATATATATATATATATATATATATATATATAACTAAAAAAAAATACAAAGTTAACGGCTCTATAGCCGTTGGAGAAGTCACAAACAAAACCTTTCCTTTAATAATATAGTGCCTAGTAACACGTAAAGTAGCCATAGTAGGAGATTATGATTTAGAAACATAAAAATAGATATTGAAGAACCTATATCAGAAATCCAGAAATCCATGCAGTAAAAAGCAAAAAAAATAGATAAAGCCATTAAGCATTAACAATTCGTAGAAATTATTTAAGAAGTATACCTGTTGACGATAGTGACGACGGTTATAGATGAATAGAAAATTTCTCTCCCAAATCCCAAATCGGTGCCAAGGAATTAAGAACCGTATGGCTATAGCACAATCGATGACAGGAATCGAAACCTCTAGGGTTAGACGATAATCAAACGGACAAAAATCGACCAAATCGAAAACCCTAGGGTTAAATCGAAATCGGGGCCACCTAAAAAGGTACCATCAGATCAAATGACCGCAAAATCGAAAATACGGAGGTTGAGATCGCGATGTTTGCATCTGAATCGAGAACCCTTTTTTGAAGAACAGTCGGCGGAGAAGAAGCAGCGAAGAGGAAGGGTGGCGGTGACGACGATTGTGCGGTGGCGGTGGCGGTGGCGGCGATGGTGCGTCGGCAGTGACGGCGATGGTGCGGTGGCGGTTCGCCAGAAGGTTCCAGTGGTGTTAGGAAAGAAGTGTGCCGTTTTAGTATATTGAATAAAAAAGAATAAAAAAGAAGTTAGTGGATCCGACCCGCATCCGAAAGAAGTGTGTGGTTTTAACAGTAACTGCCACCCATTGTAGCCAATCATGTGGTAGAGAATATTACGCCATTTAGATTATTGAGTAAAATGAGACATTAACATACACTTTGATAATGTAAACCATCAATTTTGTAAAGTACCAAAATCACACTATATATATATACCTGAATCTTCTTACAAATTTTATATACTACTACGATTGTTAATTGGCAATCTATCTCCATTGTTACTTAGTGTAGTGGATGCACTATTTTCACTTTGCCATTCATTTGTGACTGATACCGGTGAAGGTAAAAAGTCTTTCATTAAAAACACCGTATCATTAGCTTCAGATGGAGGTGGTGGATTCACTGAATTCAAATTTCCAAAACTATCATGAACATCTATTTTTCCCGTAGCTTGAATATCTAATAAAACGTCCAGCACCTCATTCATCGTTGGTCTCATTTCTGAATCGTATTGTAAACACTGGAAAGCCAACTCTGCTACCGACGTGATCATGTTCTTGGTTTCTTCATTTGAATCTGACACTAAATCAGGGTCGATCAGTTGATCGACTTCACATCGTTGGATCTTGTTTAACGCGAGGTTAGCCAAACTAATTTCATCCCGAGATCTTCTTAAATCGACCGCCACCATTGATGATATTAGTTCAATCAAGACTACGCCGAAGCTGTAAACGTCACTCTTATCTGTTAATTGATAACGTTGGTTATACTGGGGATCGACATAACCAGGGGTACCCTGAGGAGCCGTCGACACATGAGTGACATTATTTGGTACAAGTCTCGAGAGACCAAAATCTGCTACCTTAACGCAGAATTTGTTATCAACTAGGATGTTGTTGGTCTTTACATCTTGGTGAATGATTTCAGAGGCATGAAGGTAGACTAGTGCACTGGCGGTTTCTATGGCGATGTTCTTCCGTATCGGCCATGTCAGCAGGCTTCTTTTTGCTCGTTCTCCATGAAGGTGGTCCGCAATGGTGCCATTGGAAATGTACTCATAGACAAGGAGAAGTTCTCGGCTTTGTCCTGATGTGCTACCGTAGAGCACAACAAGGTTGGGATGCCGTAACCTGGTCAAGATATCAACTTCGTTCTTGAAATGTTGGATTCGCTTGTAGTTGTGCTCGTAGAGTCTCTTCACTGCAATTTCTCGTCCGTCTTTGAGTTTACCTTTTTTAGAAAAATCAAATCAAATGTTGCATGATGAGTGTGTTAAAGAGTTATACTCCATCCATTTCGATAAAATTGTCCCCAACAAGATATGTTCAATTCAAGATATGTTGGTAAAATGTCTAGATTGTCCCTCATCTAATAAGTTATAAGTTATTCAAATTATTTAAAGCTTCATAAACAAAGTAAGTGAGAGAAGAAAGTAGGAGTAAATATTTTGTTGACTTCCATATATAAAAAGGGTAGAATTTATATTTCAATGACTTTTTAGTATCATTTTGAGTCAAATACATATATTTTGAGACAGGTATAAATAGTAGCTTGGACATTTTTGTTTGGATGGATAGAGTATGTATTAATGACCATAAATATTAGTAATTAAGTAAGTATATCATGTTCTCACCATAATAAACTGCTCCAAAACCTCCATCTCCTAGTTCGTGAGACGGGTTGAAATTTTGGGTGGCATATTCAAGCTCACTGTAGGAGAAAACTGAGACGCCGCCTAAGAAATTTTCATCTTCAAGGATCGGTGATTTGTCCTTGGATGAGAAATACGAAAATGGGTTTCGTTTAAACCACCTCCAGATTAAGAAGATAACTAGAAACAGCATGAGGATGAATGCAGATCCTGCAAGAACTAGTAAAAAAAAAATATAACCACTTCAGGAACAGTTTCATACATGTATGTGTACGATTTAATAAGACATGATTGAGGAGGGATATTACCTAGAATCAGTGTCAGTTTTTTATGGCGTTTTTCTTGTATATGGGGTTTTTCTTGTATATGGGGTTTTTCTTTCATATGGGGTATTTCTGCAGGTAGCAAGCAAACACCAAAGACTAATTAGATTAATTAATCTAATTAGATTAATTAATTAGACATAAAAAAGATTAATTAGATTAGACATCATATCTGGTATGCCCAGATTTAGGACTAAAGGAAGAAAAGAAGAATGCAAAAGGAAGAAAAGAAGCCATAAAAACCTTTTTCGATGTATAAACACTCAAAATCACCGTTGTCAGTTGAATGACAGCGGTTGCCTTGCTTGTGACAGTCGTCGCAAGCAGTTGACAAAGGAAAGCCAACAAGGAATTTAAAAGAGAGAAGAGAGAATATGTTGGTATCATTAATTGGTGATTCTTTGCGTTGCCATTCCTCTTTGAGCGGCAACTGTATTACTTGACATTCACGCGGGAGATCATTCGGAATAATCATATTATTGAAGGGAATGTTATAGTAGAAATTGTGATCTCTGCATCCTTTGTAGCTATTGTAAATTAGTTTGCCAAAATAATTATTGTCAAAATAAGCGTTTTTTGTGCATTTGAAGATATTGATGAAAAATTGTATTGAATATGTAAACAGAACTGGGTACGGCGAAGTAATATTATCCATGAGCGCATCGCAGCTTTCATTTTGCAGAAGCTCTTCAAATGTTTTGTTTCCAATCATGATGGAAGAATTAGAATCAAGCTTGTATAAAATTTCATACTGATGTGTTCCAGATTGAAAAGTTGAAACTGTCTTATTGCAGTTGACCTTGATCAACCCACATGACGTACCATCAGACGCATTGTAAAAAGGGTAGTTGAATGGAGAAATATTTGGGCAACTGAAACTTTTGGGGCAGGTTGGGGTAGCTGAGTGAAGGATAGGCAGACAAGAAAGAGTGAAAAATAAGATACTGGTCATCATTTTCAAGCATATTATTTTCTACCTCAATATGTTTTCAACACGATTTTTTTTTTATGCTAAAACTCTTAAGTTTGCACCATCTTTTATGCTAAAAGCATTGAAATTTCAACTAGTTTTTGTAAAATTTTCCACGTTGACCAACACTATCAAGACTCTTGACTAACCCACTCTTCTCCTTTCGATTTAACCCCTTTCAAACGCATAAAAGACGCACTTTGAAAGTTTCATGTGGTTCCCATTATTACCCATTTAATACGTCTCAACTTAATTGGCATCATCCAAATTTATAGAACATTACCACCATTTGTTTTAATTTCTAATATCATCATACTAGAAACAAATAGACTTAAGAACAGTACTATGTACTAGTAGCTTACTATATACGTTTGCACTAACGTACGAAGTATTAGACCATGACGGAGAGCCTTGTGCCAACAGGTAAGGCCGTAATTATTTTATGTCAAACGTTTATATAAGCTTCAGTTAGATAACTCCTAACAATGACATCCTTCATCACTAGGACAAACCGTCACGTCAGCGCCACATGAGCATTTTCTCTCTATTTCCTCCCCAGGACATACTTCCTTATCAACACATGACCCACCAAAGAAGCAGTGCTTCAACGGTACCCACACCCTAACATTCTTGGGGACCCACCATGTGGAAGTTTGCCCAATACAGACGCAGGTTCGATCCCTCCGGGGTCAGTCTGTCACATGGTTGGGGGTCCAGGATAGGGGAGTTGCCGGAGCTATTCCTTGTGGGGTGGACAATGGTTGGTGCCAAAGACACACGGGATCAGGGTGTTCCCGCCGATTTACACCTTTTTGCCCAAAAAATCAACACATGACCCTCCAAATTGACTAAATAAACCAGTGTACAAATGTTCAAGCCAAAAATACAAATAAGTACTACCCCAAAATGCCATTTAGCTTAGTGATGCATTACGCTATCCAAAGACAAAATCCATGGCGAGGTAGTAAGGGCGAGGCTGAGGGCACACCGGTGACTACAATGCCCTCGAGGGCAAGACTAGTCACGAATGAGGGTGAGGCCCGTTGCTACATGTCTTATAAAACTAGATATGTTGGCATAAAGAGATCCAGACCAAGCAGATCCAGACCAAGCTGTTGAAGTTTTTCTATATATAAATAGAAAAATCATAAAATTAAAGCAAGTTGAGTGAAAAATCAATACGCCAAATGCCTGAAAGGAAATATTTTGCTTAATTTCGACATAATTGGTAAAGACAAAGTATCAAGACTCCACACGTTGACTACCGATGGTCTTTGCTTAGGTCATCAATTGTCACCCTTGCGTTTCTTCTTTGAAACACCTAAACAACTGTATATACTTGAAAAATCGAAATTGTGGTTGCGGTGCAGTGGATCGCCGTATTCTTCTCACAGAGGAGATGCAGGTTCGAATCTTTGTACACACAATTAATTCTCAAGTTCACCACCCACATTACATGGGATGCCTGGGTCGAGGTCACTAATTTAAATCTTTTCGTGAGAGAAGGTGTTAAAATAAGTCTGTCTGGGAGGTTTTACCGGATCCGTTCACGGACCTCTACCTGGACACTGCCCGTATGGATGTGTTCCCGGGAACTGTCGATCGGGTTCGGGTTTCCGCCCGAACGTGTGTGTTACGTGCAAATGATGAGGGCCGTTGAAAGAAATGATCCGTTGATGCAAAAATCGCCGTTCAAAAAAAAAAGAAAAATACTTGAAAAATCAAAATATCTAAAGAGTTATAATATTCTGGCAAGGGTTTGGGATCAAACGGGTTCAGATCCAAACACGCCAAGAAAGTTAACTTGTGAAATGGGCCGGGTCGGGTCGAGAACATTTTCCCCTTAAATCTTCAAATTTTAAATAAAATCATACAATGATCATATCTCATTAATTTTACATGCATGTGACCATCCCTCTTAAAATAAAATAAGTGTCCAACTTACATTTTATATATGTCCTAAAATAATTGTTCAATTTTAAAAAATAATTATTAAATATCATTTGACTCCCTAATTTACCCATATTTGTTACTCTTAGTCACTCATATCTATAACAAATTTAATCAAACTTATCTTATAGGCCAAAACTGATTTTTACTATAACTATCTTAAAATTCAACAAAAAATTTTGCACGACATTCTTTTAGGGTGGAGGGAGTACTTTTTGTTAGATTCTTGATAGGATACAAGCCACTCGTGCGTGGTATCACATTAGAGGAGTTCGAAGAGACAAATATTTTTCATATGAATGTTGGATTGTGAAGGTTGCTTTTGCCCAAAATTGTTAAAATTTCTGCGTTGTGAAGACTGCAGCTAGCGGCTCAAAGGAAAACTGTTAAGGTCCGTTGTAATTGTTGCTGACCCGATTTGTATTAAAAGATGCATGTTGAGCTTGAACTTGTTGTTGGGCTAATTGTTGTGCTAAAAACCGTTGTTGGGCTTGGAGAATATTGGTTAACATTAAACATTGAACATGTCTGGTATTTCATGTTATAATAGCTTGTTAGCATGTAAGACGTAAGATCAAGCATCCAAAAGCTATTTGCCTATTTACATATACAGATTAAATGGTTTTTATGTTAAATCTTCATACTGTCTTAAATATGGTTTTATATTATTTGGAATTGGCAAATTACTCTTAAACTAATTAATAATTCCACCAACTTAAATTACACCATCACAATAAGATTTAACATCATGAAACGTATAAGTATAATAACATTAAATTTTTTCATAATAGATGTAAATACAAAATATATTTCAAAATGCTAATTATGAACATTAATGATGTAATTAATCAGTAGATGAGGAAATAGGAGATAGGAAACCACCAGATTTTGATGGAGAAGTAAGATATGGTTTTGGGGGGATTTCCAATGATGCAAGGTCCCCATCTAACATTTCTAAAACCTTAGTGATCGTCGGGCGATTTAATGGATTTGTTTGTATACACCACAAGCCAACGATAATCATCTTCCTTACCATCTTATTTTCTTCGCCACCTATAATTCCATGTAGTCCAAGATGTTCTTCATCTACTTCAATCTTTTTGTATATCCAATGAGGAAAATATATTTCACTTGTATGATCAACTTCAACCTCAATATTCTTTCTTCCTCCACCCATTTCCAGAACCATCATTCCATAGCTATAGACATCCGACTTATGAGAGACTTGTCCAAAAATTCTTGAAAACACTTCAGGTGCAATATACCCTGGTGTTCCTCTCAAATGGGACACTGAAACCATGCTTCTATTCTCATGTGATAGCTTAGCAAGCCCGAAGTCAGATATCTTTGGACACATATCTCGATCCAAAAGAATATTGTGGGGCTTTATGTCGAAGTGCAAGATACGCGTGTTGCAGCCACTATGCAAGTACTCTAAGCCACGAGCAATTCCAATTGCTATGTGGTGCAACTTTTCCCACCCAAGTTGGGTATCACTTGAAGAATCATATATGAATTTTTCAAGGGATCCATTAGGCATGAACTCATAGATCAAAGCTCTTTGATGTCGATCACAACAAAATCCCACAAGAGTTACAATATTAACATGGCTAGTCCCGCCAACACTTGCTACTTCGTTAATAAAATCTTCACCATTGCCGTTTAATTCATTTAAAACCTTCACAGCCACAAGGATTCCGTTGCTTAATTCTCCTCTGTACACAGAACCAAAGCCCCCTTGTCCTAGTTTGACTTTAAAGGAGTTTGTCATCTTCTTAACTTGAGAATATTTGTACCTTTTGGGAGCCAAGAATTCATGATTCTTTAGAAAAATTTCTATATTGACATGATTCATTGTCTTCCTTCTTGATTTGAATTTCCTTATTATATAACGTAAGATTATTACAATCATTATCATCACAACTCCTACGACAATCAGAACCCCCAAAACTGCATTGAAAATTAAATTGACAATTTTAAGCTATAATATTTATTATAAATTATAATTATATTCATAATGGTAAGCGATATTTTAACAATTTATTGTTTCCAGTTATAAGAACGACTGAAAGCGGTGTTTTTTGTTCCTACATCTAGAAAAGTATCTGTAAATATGTTACTACCTGAAAAGAAGGAGCGGGACACGTATATTACTGCATTAATTATCATAAAATAAAAAGCGAGCCAAGTGCGGATAATTAGTATTTTAGATAACTATCATCCCACAAATGTATTAGAGAGCTAACAAATTCTAAGAGCAAGGAAAAATGAAACTGAGAGTTAGAGTTTCAGGGGTGCTCAATTAAATAGGGGATGCGAATGAGAAAGCTAAAAACAAGTTTAAAGAAATGAATGCAATTAATTAATATATCATGGTATTACAAATATTACAAATATACTGTCTAATTAACGGATCATAACAATCGTTGGATGGTTACTGTTAAAATATATAATGTATTTCTATATTGTCTAGAATTAACTAGAAGTATTAGATATTACTCCGTAATAGATATTTAGTAAGAATACACTAGAAGATGATAGATATTTATATTAGTAAAAATATCGACATAGCAAGCTTATAAAAAGGCTAGTCAAGTTGCAAATAGATGTAGAAAAAACAAGTTTCAATAATTAAATAAACACAAGTGTTTTCTTGTCTCCAACAACTCTTCTTTTATCACATATAATAATATATCCCCTCATAAACATTAAATTAACATCAATTACTATTTTTAATCTAATTAATCTAAAACTATAACAATTCTAACAAGTGGTATCAAGAGCTGTTTGGGCGTTCGTTCGTGTACACCATGACTACCGTTGGTGCGTACAATATTCCCGTCCCCATATTTGATGGCGACAACTATGATTTTTGGAGTATCCGAATGAAGACATATTTCCAAGCACAAAGCTTGTGGGATATTGTCGAAGTCGGGTTTACAAATCCAAAAGACGACGAAACTCTGTCCGCGAAAGAACGGGAAAAATACAACAAAAATGTTGTAAGAAATGCTGCCGCTCTAGGTTACATCCAACAAGCCTTGACGCCGTCTATCTTTCCACGAATCATGGGAGCTACGACAGCCAAAGAGACGTGGAAGATTCTTCAAGAAGAATTTCAAGGAAATGTCAAGGTGAGATCCGTCAAACTACTAACTCTAAGGAGAGATTTTGAAAATTTAAATATGAAAGAGACTGAGACCGTAAAAGATTACTATTCCAGAATTAAAGAAATAGTAAATCAAATGAGAGCCTATGGAGATAACATAACTGATAAGAGAATCGTAGAAAAAATACTTATCAGTATGACAGAAAAATACGATCATGTCATTACTGCTATCGAAGAGTCAAAAGACATCGAGACTCTGTCGGTACCAGAATTAATTGGCTCTCTTGAAGCATATGAGGCTAGACTGAGTCGACGAAGTGAAAACTCACTTGAAAGTGCCTTTCAGTCTAAACTCAAATTACGGTCTCAAAAATATAATAATGGGGGAAAAAGAAATTTTGAAGAAAAATCAAAAGGAGGAGAAAAACCCAGAACCGGGTTTGATCAAAGAAGGAAGGGCCACCCTCCATGTGGTATTTGCAAAAAGACAAACCACTTGGAGAAGGATTGTTTTCACAAAGGGAAGCCACAATGCAATAACTGCAAAAGATTTGGGACTTGAAAAAGATTGTTAAAACAAAATCATCGAGCTAACTTCACGGAAGAAAGTGAAGATATACCGGAGAACAAAAATCAGCTATTCTATGCCTGCCAAAGTGAAGATATACCGGAGAACAAAAATCAGCTATTCTATGCCTACCATGTCACAAATAAACAGAGGGACGATACTTGGTTGATCGACAGTGGGTGCAGCAACCACATGACAGGAGATGAAAAGTTATTTGATAGTATCAACACGTCCGTAAAGTCCCGCGTCAAACTAGGGAATGGAGCGCTTGTTGACACTAAAGGCAAAGGTACAATTACTGTTCAAACTAATAACGCCACTCGATCTGTTAGTGACGTTCTTCTAGTACCAAGCTTAGCAAGTAACTTGCTAAGTGTTGGCCAAATGATGGAGCACGGATACTCTTTACACTTCGAAGATAAATCATGTGTTATTCGTGACAAGAAAAATAACTATAAATTCATAGCCGAAGTGCCAATGGAGAACCGTAACTTTCCGCTTCGTTGGCAGTATATCAGAGATACGGCCATGAAAGTTCAAGTCGAAGAATCATGGCTATGGCATCGAAGATTTGGGCACTTTAACTTTCACGCACTAAAAATCCTTCAACAGAAAAATATGATGAGAGACTTGCCAAACATAGAAGAAATCACTGACACGTGTGAAAGTTGTATGATGGGCAAACAACATCGAAAACCTTTCCCTCGTGACAAAGCCTGGAGAGCGAAAGGTATACTAGAGTTGGTGCACACTGACGTTTGTGGACCAATGAGGACCCCGTCTATTAACCAAAACATGTACTTTATTCTCTTCATTGATGATTTTTCTAGAATGACGTGGGTTTATTTCATGCGTGAAAAATCGGAAGTATTTACGATATTCAAGAAGTTTAAAAACTTCGTAGAAAAAAGCAGTGGCCATTATATAAAAATGCTAAGGAGTGATAGAGTAAAAGAATACACCTCTACACAGTTTAATAAATTCTGTGAAGATGAAGGAGTTAAACGCCAGCTCACTGTTGGTTACGCTCCTGAGCAAAATGGTGTCTCTGAACGCAAAAATAGAACTGTAATGGAAATGGCCAAAACGATGATACATGAAAAAGGCCTTCCAAACAGTTTCTGGGCTGAAGCGGTATACACGGCCTTATATATACTAAATAGATGTCCCACGAAAGCTGTAGAAAACAAGACTCCGATTGAGGCATGGAGTGGAAGGAAACCGTCGGCAAAACATCTACGAGTATTTGGATGTATTTGCTACATCCATGTTCCAAAGGAGAAACGTCACAAGCTACAAGAAAAATCTGAAAAAGGAATATTCTTGGGCTACAGCACACAGTCAAAAGGCTACCGAGTCTATAATCTGAAAATAAATAACATCGTGATTAGCCGAGATGTGGAATTTGACGAAGACGCTTCTTGGAACTGGGAGAAAGACAAAGTTGAAAAACAAACATATCTGCCGCGGATATCGATAGAAACTCCAACCCAACAACCACTACAAGTTGAGCATTCTGAACAACAAGAAAGTACCGGTGAAACAAGCCCTGCTACACCAACTTATCCATCAACAAGATTACCTTTGGCGCAAGACGAGTCAAGTCCAGAGTCAACACCTGGAAGAGTCAAAGCGTTAGCAGAGATATACGAGACTTGCAACTTTACAACTATAGAACCTAAAAGCTATGAAGTGGCAGCCAAAGATGAAAAGTGGGTGGCGCTATGAACGAAGAAATCAGAATGATCGAGAAAAACAACACATGGGAGTTAGTTGATCCTCCAGAAAATAAAGAAATCATTGGAGTTAAGTGGGTTTACAAAACAAAGCTCAACCCTGATGGTTCTATACAAAAACACAAAGCAAGGCTAGTAGCTAAAGGCTATTCACAACAGCCTGGAGTCGACTACAACGAAACTTTTGCACCTGTAGCACGACTAGATACTATAAGAGCACTTGTGGCATTAGCAGCTCAACGAAGGTGGAAGATTCACCAACTAGATGTGAAATCCGCCTTTCTAAATGGGTTTCTCGAAGAAGAAATATATGTAGAGCAACCACAAGGGTTCGTCCAGAAAGGAAAAGAAGATCAAGTCCTAAAACTCAAGAAAGCCTTATATGGACTTAAACAAGCACCGCGTGCTTGGTAGAGCCACATTGACAGCTACTTCACAAGTTCAGGTTTCAGGAGGAGTCAAAGTGAGCCCACACTCTACATCAAAACCCAATGTAACTCTGACACTCTCATTATTTCCTTGTACGTCGATGATCTTATATATACTGGAAACAATGAGAGAATGATACAAGAATTTAAAGAAGACATGATGAAAACGTTCGAGATGAGCGACCTTGGTTTGATGCGTTATTTTCTTGGCATCGAAATTAGTCAAGAAAATGAAGGCATCTTCATATGCCAAAAGAAATATACAGAAAATCTTCTAAAAAAGTTTAAACTATACGGTTGTAAAACCGTAGCCACGCCGCTAGTTGCCAATGAGAAGATGAGAAAGAAGATGGATCGGAGAAAGCAGACGCTTCAAGATTCAGAAGTCTCATTGGAAGCCTACTCTATCTGACAGCAACAAGACCAGATATTATGTAAGCAACCAGTCTACTATCCAGGTACATGCAAAACCCTACTCAGATACATTACGGAGCTTCTAAAAGAATACTAAGATATTTGCAAGGTACCATGGACTATGGAATATGGTACAAGCCCACTATAGAATCGAAGCTTAAGGGATACACAGATAGTGATTGGGCCGGATCGGTAGATGACATGAAAAGTACTTCAGGATACACATTCACACTTGGATCTGGTGTCTTTTCTTGGGCATCAAAGAAACAAGAAACAGTGGCACAATCATCAGCCGAAGCCGAGTACGTCGCAGCCGCAAACTCAGCTAATCAAGCTATATGGCTAAGAAGAATACTTGAAGACATGGGCGAAAAACAAAATGAAGCTACTCAAATATTCTGCGACAACAAGTCTGCAATCGCGATGGCAAAGAATCCAGTGTTTCATGGTAGAACAAAACACATTGATATTAAATATCACTTTTTACGAGAAGTCTCAGCCAAGAAAGATATTGAATTAAAATACTGCAAGACAGAAGAGCAGGTTGCAGATATTTTCACTAAAGCACTACCAAGACCCAAGTTCGAGTTCTTACGCAACACGCTCGGAGTAACATCGAAATACATTAAGGAGGAGTGTTAAAATATATAATGTATTTCTACATTGTCTAGAATTAACTAGAAGTATTAGATATTACTCCGTAATAGATATTTAGTAAGAATACACTAGAAGATGATAGATATTTATATTAGTAAAAATATCGACATAGCAAGTCTATAAAAAGGCTAGTCAAGTTGCAAATAGATGTAGAAAAAACAAGTTTCAATAATTAAATAAACACAAGTGTTTTCTTGTCTCCAACAACTCTTCTTTTATCACATATAATAATATATCCCCTCATTCCCCTCATAAACATTAAATTAACATCAATTACTATTTTTAATCTAATTAATCTAAAACTATAACAATTCTAACAGTTACGGTGAACTCGACTGGTGTATTTATGGTGGGATCGGTAAGTAAACACATTGTTGGGAAATTATTATCGACTGATTTGTTACCTAATGTATGATAAATGTATGCCCCGGAAAGTAAACGTTTTTTTTGTGGCGTTCTAAACTGGATGCGCTTCCTTTACAATGGAATTTATCTTCTAAAGGTCTCGAGATTAACAGCATAGTTTGCCCGATCTGTCAACATGACATTGAAAACCGTAGGCACTTGTTTTTCGAGTGTGTAGTGGCGCTTGACATATGGAGGAAAGTTAGAGTGTTGATGGATTGATGTTTACCTTCACTACTACAAAAATAGGAAAAGAAACCCCCAATAGAAATCGGTTTTAAGAAAGGTTGATAAAACCGGTTTTCAAAGTGTTTAGGAACCGATTTTAAAAAGGTTAAAATAGGAACCTGATTTGTTTTATAAAAAACCGTAAAGGAACATGTTTTCCTAAAAATCGGTTCCCATATTTCGAGACCCGTTATTTTAAAAAACCGGTCTCATTTCTCCAATAATTTTAGAATAGTTCATCAATAACAACTGGGCAGGAAATGATTTTTTTTTTTTCAACTGGACACTTCATATGTCTTCCACTATCTTCCTTTCCTTTGGCCACTTTATTATTATATCACCACCTTATAACTCTCTAGAACTTCAGGTAAATAAATTCAAACTCTTTTATTTTCATCTTCGTGTCTATAATTAATGTACAGAAAGAATATTAGCACACTGGCATTTACTGCAAAGCTTGAACAAGATAAGATGAACAATATATTCTTGTACGAGTCAATCGTCACATCCGTACAATGGAATTTGACTCAGGGTGAAGAATTGAGTTCGGCAAAATTTGTGCACACATATGTAGTCAGTGTTCCAACGTGAAGGGGAAAGTAGTAAGGTGGAAGATCAAGGATGTGTTGGTGTTGTCTCACAGGTGCCTTGATGATTATGTCCACTGTTGAGTATGTAAAACTTAAACATAAGGAAAGTTGTTTACTTGAAGGCAAAGTCAAACTTGGGCAACCTGATCAAGACGCGAAAGGGAAAGTTGTTTCCTTATATCATTTTGCGCTATAAATACAACCCTATGTAACCCATAACAATGTGCACGAAAATTATAAGAAAAAATATCTGGTTTGCGCTCGTGAAATAAACTTCTCTGTGTCTTGGAGTTGGGATATAACCACGTTAAATCCATCGGAGTTTATCTTTATTTATCGCTTTATGCTTTTTATTTGTTTATCGTTCGTGGGTGAGTGATTAGTTTAAATCACCTGTCTTGTTGGGGCCTTCTGAATTCCTAACAAGTGGTATTAGAGATTCAAGGTTTGAAGATCGGGTACGATGGTGAATTGAAAGCAAGAAAAACGATGTTATTGAAGGTGGTGGGCTCATAACCGCGAGACCCATGCTCGCGATCGCGAGATGTGCTCCTGCAAGAATTTTTTCAGTTGTTTCAAACGGCGGGCTAGGGATTTGTCTTGCAACATGTATCGTTACCGGATGACTCAGTTGCTCGCAATGAACTCATTGGTATGTATATATATCCTGAAGAGTTTATCACATTGGAATTCGGGTAACGGTTCTAAAAGTTATCATGCAATCGTATTCGTCGATTGTATGATGATGGTGGTTCTTTTTTCGCGGAGGGTTACAGAGTCAGAGGTCGGGTCGAAGGGTTCGTTGCAGAAATATTTTTCGAGAGATCTGGGTAACGGATATGAGTTCTCATTCCTCGCTATCCCGTGCAAAGGAACGATTGAGCTAAATTCGGGTGTTCATGTGCAGCTGGGGAAGAAAATTCGTATCGGGTTCGTTAATCATTGGATCGACTTGCATTTTCGGCTGTAAGTAGAAGACACATGGCTCTACATGTGGGAAGAAAATTAGGGATGATTTGACCGTTAGATCTTGATATGATTTTTCGAATCTGAATAGTTTTCATGGTGAACTTTTCGGGTTTGATGACGCGATCGCGATATGGTTTTGTCTCGAAAACTTTAAGTGATACGAGCCGTGTTTTCTGAGATGTGGGTTTGTTATGGGAGCTTAGGAGGTTGATTTTTCTCTCGGGTTAGAGCGTTTGAATAATGAACAAGATGCATCGAGTTGAAATCGATAGTGGGAGTATCGGGGAAGTTTGATGCTTGCGGTTTGTAAACGGGATGGCCAATGATGTTTGGTCAATATTCCAAGGTTTATGGAATATACGGGGAGATTAGAGTTCCTAGTCACTAAGGAAATTGATTGTCGAAGGGTATCAGATAGAACGCATTCGATGGTTTCTCGGGTATTGGTTGATGTTTCAACAAAGGGAGCGATTTTTTCTTTGAGGGTGATCAATAAGAAGTCCTTAGGTGATAGAAGATGGGCGAATAATCGTGTAAGTCCCAGAACTTGAGCTTTCCAGGATCGTTGAAGGTTTCGGGAACTCGGTCTGAGTTTGGTAACCAACGGAAGTTATTGAGCTAGTGGGAGTTTGACGACTAATGGAGTTATGGAGATGGTTGAGCGACTTGGTTCTCTAATGTTCTCAGGTTTAGTACGTTGATTCCAGATAAAACTAGGGATTCGAATACTTGTTTTACTCTCCGATGGCAAACAAATTTGCGACTAACCGGTGGTATGAACGAAGTTTCTTCTCGAGTAATCGTGGTTTAATTCTTGCTAGTAAAGTGGGAGCGTGCTTGGGTGAGAAGATGGGGTTTGTGAATTCATAGCGATAAGGAGGTTAGTATACCAACGGGAAGCGGAAAGTTGAAAAAGGTGGTAGACTTCAAAGTGGTGATTGTGTTCTCACTAAGGGTACTTTGATGGAAGGTCTATAAAGGTGTCTATTGGGGTTTTCTTATTGTTGGTAAAGGAAATCATAGATATATAGAAGTTTTGTACGAGTGGTCGTTGACTTGTAGGTTCGAGATTGGACATGTCTAGAGTGATGGTTGAGGCGATGTTGTCTCATGAAGAATCCTAAGTGTAAGAAGATGATCTTCATGTTATAAGATGGTGGGTAAAGAAACCAAGATATCCCAAGCTAGTAACTATGAGATTGTATTATCGCTCAACGGTGTTTTTTTCGAAAGACTTCACTTGCTCATGGGTTAACGAGTGAAGTGCGGCGTGATTCGGGTAGCTTACTCAGCGGTATCAAAATGAGTTGGTAATCAGCTAATCAAGAGTTGTGACACCCCGTACAAAACCATCGTGTACGGATCATCGACAACAGGATCATTACAAGGTCAAACACTATATGCTGTTTGAAAACCAGTTTGCATTCGTAAAAAGATAGCGTTTTACAAAAGATGACTAGAAAACATTAACATGAGTACATGGTACAAAGGTCATTACAAAGCCATTGTTTTAAAATAACGTAAGTCACGAATGCAAAATAAAAGTTCCATCCTTGAGACATCTCTAAGTAATGCTGTGAAAATCTAATACAGCAGGTCCATAACAGCAAGTCTATAACAGCAAGTCTAACAGCAAGTCTAACAGCGGAAGCAACAACGTCTAAGCACCTGAGAAATACATGCTTAAAAAAGTCAACACGAATGTTGGTGAGCTATAGTTTGTTTGTAATCAGTAATGTAATATAGGCCACGAGATTTCAGTGCTTCAAACAAGTGTTTCAAATCAGTAATTCAAATCAGTATGATAAAGTATATGTATAACCGTGGGCACCCGGTAACTAGACTTAACGTTTATAACCCCCTGAAAGTACACTTGGCGAGTGCGTATGTTCACAAAGTATTAAACACCCATTAAATACTAGCGCGACTAGCCCGAGTGGGGATGTCAAACCATATGAATCCATAACTAAGATTCGCGTTCACCGGTTCAAAAACCAATGACTAAACTTACCGTGCTAAGGGGAATGTTTATGCCGTTGTATAACCCACACACATATAAAGTTTAAGTACTCGTGCCTAACATGTAAAACGTAAAATAACGCATGTATTCTCAGTCCCAAAAATAGTAAAAGTGGTAAAAAGGGATACTATAACTCACAGTGATAAAAGCGGTAAAGCTGGTAATAAAAGTACGCAAGTAGTAAGTCGGTCCGAAAGGTCGTCAACCTAAATCAAGGGTTACTAGGTCAGTAGGTTGTATTTATAAATTCTAATAGTGCATAAAATAAGTTTAAGTGTCATCATCATCATCATTCATCATCATAAAAGCTAAGTAAGTTCGACAAGAATAGAGATCGAAACAATAGGCTGACTTCGGTCAGCTGCTACGACCTCTACGTAAATAGAAAAGACACATAGTCACTGGCTATGGCTCCGTATGTGAGTCCCCTAACAGCTGACCAATTTTCAGAACCTAACTCGTCTTCGTTTGACCGTGTCGACGGTTTAAGTGCGAGTAGGTCAGAAATTTCAGCACAACGTTAATAGGGTGTAGTGACACTCGGAGGGCCATAAATCCTAAACCGTAACTCGGATTAAGATGAGGCCTAAACGGAAAATCATCTAATCGAACCGAAATAACTGAAAATCAACTTTCCAATAGCCCAGGTTGTGATGACCCGGGAATTTCCGACCAAATTTAAACTTGAATCTTATTTGATTTCTATACGATAAGCAAAGTCTTTAATGTTGATGTTTCAAAAACTTTGAAATGTGTTCATGTAATCAATTACCCTTTTACTAATCCCAACGATTCACGAACAATTAATTGTAAATAGATAAGTGTGTACGTATATATATATATATATATATATATATATATATATATATATATATATATATATATATATATATATATATATATATATATATATATATATAAATTCGAAATATAATTTGAAGTATTAGATGTTGTTATTAATAAAAATTAATAAAATAAAAATAGGATATTATAATAATTATTATTTAAAATATATCTCTATATATAAATAAAGTATATTAAAAATAAATATTAAATGATTGTAATACTCATTTAATGTTTCGATTGATATTAAGCAAGTTAAATTTAAACTTATGTAATTTTAAAATAAACGGTGATACGAAAACGAGTTCTATAAAATTTAGGCTTATTAAAAATGTATTTAGGAACTATTTGTTAAGTTTTAACACTTTTTATATTTTACTCAGAATTGAGAGGGACAGTTGATGTAATTTTTATTTAACAAAATAATGATTGAATTTTATACCATAATGACCAAAATAAATATAGTTAATTTAAAAATTTGGGATTTTTCTTTTCGAACACTTTTATCCGCAACTGATTAACAACGGAACACGAAGTCTAGTCCGTGAAAGAAAACAGTAAACCAATAATTTAAGGCTGATGGACTGTTTTAAAAGTTTCATATCATTCTTATACAGTTATAATTCATTGATTTATTTATTATTATTATATTATTATTATTAATTTAATATTACTGTATGTTGGTTTTGTTATCCCACTCATCCCTGCTTTTTGATATTTTATTCGCTTGACTATATCATCACATGGATCAATAAAAAAAAAAAAACGGTCATCACACTATTAGTGATACATGCTAGCTGTACAAATCACACATTTTCTTCTTTTACTTTATAATTCATTAAATTAATATTTAGGGATACTGTGATGTTTTGTTTTACATTCACCACTAGACTATCTTTTTGTGTCTATTATTATTACCAGTACATAAATATTACATATTTATGTCAACATACAACCATTAAAAAATAACAACCTTCATCATTTTCCCTAGAACTACATCGATTCTCTACAATCATTTTCACTTCCTGTTTTTATCATTTTAACAATTACCACTTGATCGAGACCCATAACCAAAACCATCAAAGATTACAACCTTCGTGAACTACCACAACTCAACCACCATCACTCTCTCTCTCTTACCGTAAACCACCACCACCTTTGAACCTAGTTCTATATCACCACCATCGTATACTATTACTAATTGGTCATTACAGCCGTCGACATCTACCATCTCTCTCTTTATTTTCTTCTTCCTGCAATTCACAACTACCATTATTGTTGTTTTCGTTTTCTTTTTCATTCCATAAAACCAACAACCATCATCATAATCCATCACCACCCATCGTCACCCTAACAACCGCCACTTGATTCTTCCTGTGTTCTTTTCGATCAAACACAAACCAAAACATCATCATCTAAAACCCATGATCAAACTCGTATATATATTTTTCTGTTAAACGACCCAAACCAAAAAAAAAAAAAAAACAACCCTCACAATCACCATCGTTTTTGTTTCTGTTGTACTAATCATTAATTGTTTCGGTATCCTTGATTATTTTCAATAAAACCACGTATCATTAATTAAACCACTATTGTTTAGTTTTCAAAACCCAAACGAAACCCATTAAATCTGCTACTGAATGTTTCTGCTTATGTTTCCGTTCGAAACTGTGAAAGAAAATAAGGAAAAACGATGATGGATTTATGATCATGATCCACCATCTTGGGCATCACCTTCGGCCGGTATCACCTCCACAGGCCAACCGAGAGCCACCACCTTCACCACCATCCTCCGTTCAAACACCTACAACTGCCACCATCACCTTTCACGATATATCTCTCTCTCTCTCTGTCTCTCTCTCTCTCTCTCTCTCTCTCTTCGGTGATGATTAGAAAACCGCCACCATCACAATACCACCATGAACTCACCATATTTCTCTTGTTCCTGTTCAATCACTAACATCATCCATGTACTACTAACTGCTATCTATTTTTGTTCAAATGATAAACCATGGAAAACATTTAGGATACTGTAACGGTAAAAAAAAAAAAAAAAAGGAGCATTACGCATTTCGTTGTTTACCGTCTTGCTGCTACGGTACGAGTCCTACTTCTATTCCAGCGAATGTGATGACGATGATGTTACGGGAGTAGAAGATAACGATGATGAAAGATGAAGAGGATATTAAATAGTTCTGGGTGTTGTTTAGGTAGAATAAATAAGAAACTGAATAAACGGGTTTTATAAGTAAAAGATGGTATTAAAATAGAAAAGGAAAAATGGCGGAGTGGTCTGGTTATGTTAGGGGTGAGCGAGAGGTTAGAGGTTCAATCCCAGCCTGCGGCAAAAATAGTTTTTCTTTTTCTTTTTTTATTATTCAACTCAACACTTGGCCCGATATATGCACTTGGGCCATTATGGCACGGTTATTAGTTGGGTCGAAATCTTATTTCTGTTGGGCTAATGTAAGTTGGACTAGAATATGGACATATGATAAAGAGATGGGTTATAAGATTATAATTCGCTATTAAATCAGAAAATCACAAATGGTTGTTGGTTAAGGGGTATGATTGATGAGCGAGAGGTCTCGGGTTCGAGTCCTGGCTCGGGTGATTTATTATTTTTAAGCTTTAAAGGTAGTTTTCATAATCATTATTATTATTATTATTATTTTATTTCCATTATTATTATTAATTATAACAAACAAATATTATTTACATAAAAAAAAAATATAATTACTACGTATATCATGATCATATTATATACTATTATATTTTAATACATTATATTATATATAAAACATTAATGTATAATATTTATAACATATTTACAATATTAATATATTTTACCAAATGATATTACATAATATTTTTACTAAATTAACTAAAGAGTATTTGCTATATAGGTAAATAATAAATTATAATAAGTTAATACTAAAAATACTTAAATATAACATATAACTTATTAAATATAACAAGTATAATATATAAAACTTGTTTTACTATTTTACACATTTATTATATGTGTTAATATTATTTGATATATCAATAATTGGTATAGGTTCGTGAATCCGAGGCCAACCCTACATTTGTTCAATATCGTCATATGTATTTTTACTACAAAATACATTAGGTGAGTTTCATTTGCTCCCTTTTTAAATGCTTTTGCAATATATATTTTTGGGACTGAGAATGCATGCGCTTTTATAAATGTTTTACGAAATAGACACAAGTAATCGAAACTACATTATATGGTTGAATGATCGAAATCGAATATGCCCCTTTTTATTAAGTCTGGTAATCTAAGAATTAGGGAACAGACACCCTAATTGACGCGAACTCTAAAGATAGATCTATCGGGCCCAACAAGCCCCATCCAAAGTACCGGATGCTTTAGTACTTCGAAATTTATATCATGTCCGAAGGAGGATCCTGGAATGATGGGGATATTCTTATATGAAATTTGTTAATGTCAGTTACCAGGTGTTCAATCCATATGAATGATATTTTTGTCTCTATGTATGGGACGTATATTTATGAGAAATGAAAATCTTGTGGTCTATTAAAATGATGAAAATGATTATTTATGTTAAACTAATGAACTCACCAATCTTTTGGTTGACACTTTGAAGCATGATTATTCTCAGGTATGAAAGAAATCTTCCGCTGTGCATTTGCTCATTATAGAGATATTACTTGAAGTCATTCAAGGCATATTTCAAAAGACGTTGCATTCGAGTCGTTGAGTTCATCAAGATTATTATTAAGTCAATTATAGTTAGATATATTATGAAATGGTATACATGTCGTCAACTTTCGATGAAATGAAAGATTGTCTTTTCAAAAACGAATGCAATGTGTGTAAAATGTATCATATAGAGGTCAAGTACCTCGCGATGTAATCAACTGTTGTGAATCGTTTATAATCAATATGGACTTCGTCCAGATGGATTAGGACGGGTCTTTACACAGGTGGCCTGATCAGATATGAAAAATAGTAGGTAAGTACTCCGGTGGGGTTCTTGGTGCTTGATGCTCATCACGGTTCTCATCCTTGATGCTTGTAGCTTCAAGTGTACAACTCGTTGATGGTTTAGCATCACTTTTGACCAAGATTCACCATCAATACACAATATGTTAAGACCAAGTAAGAACACAACTCATTCATGAGTCTTAGATGGATGATGAACCAAGGTTACATCATATCCTTAGTCTTAACACAATTTCAATTCACAATAACAACTAAAGTTACAAACTTTACATTAATTCAATAAGTATAAGCACAATCCAAGTCTAGAGAGGTGATGGAACCCTAAGCTAGAGAGCTTGGATCCATTTCACACAAGTTACAAGGTTGCAAAGCTAGAAAGCTTGAACCTTTGATGTTCTTGAAGATCTTGAAGCATAAAGCTTGGATCTTTAAGATATATGAAGATAACAAACACAAGTTTGAATCTTTTTAACAGAATAATAAGATCAAAGCAAAAAGAACTTAGATCTAATAAAAAGATATGAAGATTCAAGCTAGAAAGCTTGCATCTTGTTTGTTCTTGAAGATCTTGAAGCATAAAGCTTGGATCTTGAAGATGCATGAAGATTACAAACAAAAGTTTGAATCTTTATTACAAAATAGAAAGATTAAAGTATAAAAGAAGTAGATCTATAAAAGATATGAAGATTCAAGCTAGAAAGCTTGAATCTTTATTGTTCTTGAAAGATTCATGCTTGAATCAACAAGATATAAGTAAGATCAAGCTAAAAGGAACTTGATCTCCATAGATGAATGATGATGATACACGAAAATGTTGAAGGAAAAGAGGAAGAAAAAGAAAACTTATAAGTATGGAAAGAAAGAAAGAACAAGTGTGTGAAAAATCAAAATGATCAAGTGTTGGAATGAGAGACTAAAGGCTAGTATTTATAAGCAAAGGAAATTAACAAGGATTGGTGACATGGCACCATGGTGGACGGTTTTTAGGGAGGGGGAGGGGGACAAAATGTTGCTTTTTGACTAATGGAGTCTAAAGTGTGTCCTTATGCTAGAATCTCTTGTAACAAAGTTGGTAATCCTTATCCATTATGCTAGTATGACTCATAAATTAATTAATTAATTTATTTATTTATTATTATGGGCCACTAGTAATAATACTTGGGCTAATTAATTGGGTCACTAGCTAGAGTAGGGTGGGCTTGAGCCCAACAAGGTAGAAAGTCCAACAAGATTAACTATTGGGCTTTAGCAATTAAATAAATAAAATTAAGCATCCAAAGGCCCAAGTAATTATTATTATAAAATAATAATTAATATTTCGCTATCCAAATATTCCGGTTCCGACAAAAGTTAAACGTGCGCGCAGTCCGCGGTTTATTCGTAACGGCAAGTAACACTAACGGTTATAAAGCATCCGGTGGACAAGTTAAGCATTCCACACACACCAAGGCACGTTTTAAAGTATATATGAATATAAAACATGTGTACCAAGATTCCGGAGTAATAAAGTAACACAGTACGCACAATTACGCAGTTTCGCAAAAATACAAGGCATAAAAGCAAGTCGAAAAAGTCGGGTCGTTACATTACCCACCTGTTAGTGGAAATTTCGTCCCGAAATTTAGCTAGTGACTACAAATGGTACCGTATTTAAATAAGAAGTAGCGTATCAAGGTTCCGTGAGACTCATGGGCTCAGAAGTGAGTTATTTACCTCGAAAGGTACTTGGGCGTATAAAAGTAAGAATATGTATATGCCATTATGTAAGTCTCTTGTCCTAAGAGATGAACAAGTTGATTTCGTTTCTTGCTATCATGAATATGTCATCCGAATATATATACCCATAAAAGGAAATTTGATGTTTTTAGCCTTACAGGCATTTTCAGTAAGCTGGATGCATGAAATGTATCATGAATGTTACCAAACTCATTTAAAACATCGAGCATTTATGTCGCAATATAAAGCTGACAGGTAGAATGGAAAACATGGTGATCACAACTATGTGATTTGATGTATAGATAGTGTTAGCCGCGGATTTCACTAACCCCTAGATTTCGGAGGGAGACCATAGGCATAAAGAACTCGATATTTAAGAACGTTTCATTTGACTAAATGAATTGAAATTTTAGCTGAAAGTGACTAATCGGACTTATTTGAAATTCAAGCCATAATTATCTATAGTGTCTTCAGGACGGTCTGAACGAACAATGAAGGATATCACCTTAGTTTACCATACTGCATGTGAACTTGTCCTTAGATGGAATAAAAGCACAGCTCTATAATGTAACTTTATCCTTTCAGTTACATGTTGAGGTTAGGGTTAACATTAACTAGAACATCATATAGTTGCAACCAACGAGGGAAGAAATATATAGAGTAACCACATCAGTGTCGTAGATGTTATAAGCAGTCCCTTCCAAGAGGATAACAAGATTCATAGATTCGTAAAGTATCTTATACTACAATTCCGAAAGAAAATCGCACGAAAGGTGTGATCTTTGAACGAGAGTGAACTCTCCGAGCGGTTCATCCTGAATTTGTCCTTATACTTAAGGGGATGCGTGGATGGGAAGATACGTGAACCCTTGGTCCTAAAGAATGGTTTACTCCAAGTGAAAAGAATCTAAAAAAAAAATGATTTCTTGCACCTCAATACACTAATTCTTAGAGATGATGGTTACGAGGGTGTTGCGATTAGCCGTGAAATATTGAGAGTAGAAATCCACCTAGTGCCTTTCCTATGATATGGTGACCAATGAGTGGTCCCAGAAAGTTGATTTATCGGCCCGCGTTTTTGCCAAGTCTAACCTTAAGAGGAACATTTTATGAGCGCAAAGACTTCCTAACAAATTTTATAAAACTGCCATCCAAAGTGGCTCAAGAGTTTTTAACAAGGATCTTGATGGTAAGTTTCATCCCTAACGGAGGGCGAGAAGAAGTGTGATCCATACGTGGTGTAGTTTAATACGAAAACCTTTAATAAAATCGACCAAGGTAGTTTTGAAAAACCCTTAAACGTTTGATATGAAAATATAAACGGAACGAAGTTCCTAGTGAAATTAGAAGTATGTACAACGTGTACCATTTTGCACAAAACTATTTGACTTAAGTTAAATAACTCGATAAAGGAGAGACTTTTAAATATTTTGAAGGTATAACTTAGTATGTACTAACCCAAAATAAGTAAGGATAAATTTATACATATATGATTTTATAAATCGCATAAGTGACAGAAAAGTTTCACTTGTCCATAAATCTCGTGAGGACCGCACAAATAAACGTGTAAAATTAGCGTGTAAAATTTTTGATAAACATAGTTTTTCGTATTTCAGGGTTTACGAGTTGAAAAAGATTGAGTGAAAAATCTTTGGATCATTGGGTGACACATTACTAGGTAATGAAAACTAATGAATTAAATGTAATTTTGATGACATAAGTCTTTGGGCCAAAAACGTTCACTTGCGAAGCCGTTGCTAAAAAGTGAGGTATGAAGGATAGAGCATGAGGATGAGAAGTTAATTGTTTCTTGACTTTGCAAAAATGCCAAACAGGTTATGGCCAATATTAAAGTCGGAGTACTGATGATGTTAATATCGCTAGATGAGAATCCCTTGGAATAAGTCAGGACTTTGAGTTGTGTAAGATAGGGCATCGCTCGGACAGGTGTGAAGGATAAGATCCCTAGGGTAACGCAGTAATTTTGAATGGTTTAAGTGTTGATGGATGCCCGAAGGCTCTGCCTGACGTGGTAGTAAGTGCCTTCATCATATACACACCCATGAATCTCTCGGTTTCGATGGTTGTAAAGTCTCCATGAAGACTTGGATACGAATAAGCAACGAAAAATTTTATATTGACAAGCAACGAAAATTTTATAAAAATCGTTTAAGGTGACAATGTAAGAAAAGAAACGAAGTTCTTAGCAAACTAGGGTTATGTGCAACACGTACCATTTTAAGGTAAAATATCTTTTGAATAAAAGCTTTGATTTGTAAAAGTGAAAGTAAAATTTCATGTGTACTAGTCAAAATAAGTAATTATTTAACATATACGGTTTCTAAAATTTGTACGAATGGCAATAAAATAAATTTTTATAAAACTTTGAGAGGATCGCACAGTAAAATAGTGTGTGTAAAATTTTGGCAAACAAATTTTCATATTTCGGAGATTACAAGTTGGGAAAAGATCGAGTAAAAGATTTTTGAAAATTTCGGGTGACATTTGAGGTAATAAAAACTATTGAATTTAAATGTGGTTGATGACTTTTAGTAGGACATAAGTCCTTTGACCAAAAATGCTTAAGTGTGAAGTTGTTGCTTATAAGTGAGATACGAGTGGGAGAGTATGAGGATGGGAATTAACTACCCATTGATTTTAGAAATTTCAAACTGGTACGACTAATATTGACGTAAGAAGGATGATGGTACGATTATCATCAAATAAGAAATCTCTCGGAGTAAGTTAGGATTTAGAGTCGCGTAAGAATGAGTATCAAATAAGATTCCTGGCCAGTCCTTAAGATAGAATTTGAATTGCCGAAGTGACGGGATACATTTTCCTTTATGTATCGTTGTGCAGGTTTGTCCATTGTATTGGTTCCTTTCATGGCTAGAAAGTGAGCAGATTTGGTGAGGCGGTCAACGATAACCCAGATGGTGTCATAACTGCCTATTGTTTTTGGTAGTCTTCAGGATGAAATCCATCGTCATCCCTTCCCATTTCCATTGTGGGATCTCGGGTTGTTGAAGTAACCCAGATGGCTTCTGGCTCACCATTCTCGCGAGGTATACGAATAATATTCTTACTATAAATAACTTACGCTTTCATCCTTGAAAGCCAATCTGTTCCAACTATTTCATCAAAGCTTCCTATCTTGATGAGTATTAGGTTAATCCTAAAGTCCATTCCAACTAAATCTTATTATACTATCGCAAAAAATTCCATCAACCTTCTCAAATAACATCAAGCAGGTAACTAATCCTTTTCAACTACTACTATAAAACTTCCAAGTTTCGTCGGCATGAGGTCATCTCCAAATGACCCACCTGTTAATTATAAGATACTACCTTAAATCATTCCTCTATCTCTTCCAGATTACCATTACTTTGTCCTATAGAATACTTAACTCTTATGGTTTTTAATGGCTTACTAGTCATAACGCTAAAGTTCTTAGATGTAAGGTTTCTATCACTCTAGTATTAACATCTCAGAGACAATAAACGTTGTGAAGAAATGCACCCTAACTAAAATCAGGATCCATGCGAGTCTCCATAACTGAGATAACGATTGCTCTACCGCAAGTAAGTCCAAAGTTTTTCCTATTTGAGAACTTTTTACTTAAGTGCCCAGGGTGTGTATATCTATAACAAATTTTCGGGTTATCAATTCTGCAATCCAGGCCCTTCTCTTTCAGTACCTAGGCTAAGTGGTTATTCCTACCTTTATCAGACCGTAATGCGTATACTCAAGTGGTTCCTACCAAAATTTCCTTTGAATCGCTTCATATTCCTTATATAGTAACATTGGGATTTCTGCATGATTTACGTCAATATAATCACGCTGGCCTGGCGTCATTATATTGTACTAAATCGTACGTTCATTCCAATATCACTCCATATGGTCAATGTAACGTGTTCACTTCAAGTTCTACTCAATTCCACCTAACGGTGCCTTATCTATGCTATCTCAAAATAAAATCTACATAATTAATCTCACAGTTTCTCGGTGTGGGTGCGTAGGTTCCGTAGGTCATGCATCTAAATGTCTCGAAACTTCTTCAAAATGTTCGGGTTCCGGTAATGTCGTTAGGTTCCTTTCTAGAAATTCAATATGGGTCTCGTTTCGAGTTGTACGTGTAGCAAGTAGTAATACAATATGTTTCGAGGCGACTCCCAAGTCCTTGGGTATGGCTGAGCATCAGTAGAAGACACTATGACCTTGTGAAAGGAGATGCCTTCCCGACTTCTCCAATTCCTAAGAGTGTTGGGGACCTATGTCCAGAAGTGTCGTTAGATCGTCGAGCAGTAGGGAAGAATGAAGGAGATAAGTGAGGATCATGAAAGCGTACGGGATACAGGTCATCTTGCGGGAAGTGAACAACCTTCTAATGTTCATACGTTGTGCGTGGCTAATTAGAGTGAGCTCGGGGTGCGGTTATTCCGACAAGTCCTCACATATCTCCTCCTCCGAGGATCAACTTTAGTGGGCGTGTAATCCGATCGGTACTCCTACTAGATTGCGTGAAGTAATATTTCAATCTCCGGAACGGTGGAACGGTATTAACAGGCGGATTACAATACTAATCCTTAGGGCTAGACGAGTGGGGGAAAAGGGTTCAGAAAAACATCTGTACTAGGAAAGGTAATTTTTCCAAGTCGGTATAGCGAATGGTAGACATGAAGCAAGCATGTAATCAGGCACTACAACAACCTAGGTTGTCTAAAACAGTACACAGCATGGCAATAATATCAACAGTGCTAAACAGAAGTAACATGTGAAAGCAGATAGTAATCATGCAATAGCGGAAATAAGCCTATAGCAAGTTCGCATGGCGGTAAAGATAAGCAATAGCATGCAGTAAGATCATATAGCAATAAAAGTAAGCAGTAGCATGCAGTAGTAATAAGCAGTAACATGCAGTACTATAACACAGTAGCATGCAGAAGGTCCCTCAGAAACAAGTAAACAAGCAAGTTGTAGATTAGTCCTATTAGTGAATCCTACTTGGTCCGGTCTAGACTCACTAATGCAACCTAATTCCCTACAACCAATGCTCTGATACCAACTGTGATGCCCCGTACAAAACCATCGTGTACGGATCATCGACAACAGGATCATTACAAGGTCAAACACTATATGCTGTTTGAAAACCAGTTTGCATTCGTAAAAAGATAACATTTTACAAAAGATGACTAGAAAACATTAACATGAGTACATGGTACAAAGGTCATTACAAAGCCATTGTTTTAAAATAACGTAAGTCACGAATGCAAAATAAAAGTTCCATGCTTGAGACATCTCTAAGTAATGCTGTGGAAATCTAATACAGCAGGTCCATAACAGCAAGTCTATAACTGCAAGTCTAACAGCAAGTCTAACAGCGGAAGCAACAACGTCTAAGCACCTGAGAAATACATGCTTAAAAAAGTCAACACGAATGTTGGTGAGCTATAGTTTGTTTGTAATCAGTAATGTAATATAGGCCACGAGATTTCAGTGCTTCAAACAAGCGTTTCAAATCAATAATTCAAATCAGTATGATAAAGTATATGTATAACCATGGGCACCCGGTAACTAGACTTAACGTTTATAACCCCCTGAAAGTACACTTGGCGAGTGCGTATGTTCACAAAGTATTAAACACCCGTTAAATGCTAGCGTGAGTAGCCCGAGTGGGGATGTCAAACCCTATGGATCCATATCTAAGATTCGCGTTCACCGGTTCAAAAACCAATGACTAAACGTTACCGTGCTAAGGGGAATGTTTATGCCGTTGTATAACCCACACACATATAAAGTTTAAGTACTCGTGCCTAACATGTAAAATGTAAAATAACTCATGTATTCTCAGTCTCAAAAATAGTAAAAGAGGTAAAAAGGGATACTATAACTTACAGTGATAAAAGCGGTAAAGCTGTTAATGAAAGTACGCAAGTAGTAAGTCAGTCTGAAAGGTCGTCAACCTAAATCAAGGGTTACTAGGTCAGTAGGTTGTCTTTATAAATTCTAATAGTGCATAAAATAAATTTAAGTGTCATCATCATCATCATTCATCATCATAAAAGCTAAGTAAGTTCGAAAACAATAGAGATCGAAACAATAGGCTGACTTCGGTCAGCTGCTATGACCTCTACGTAAATCGAAAAGACACATAGTCAGTGGCTATGGCTCCGTATGCGAGTCCCCTAACAGCTGACTAATTTTCAGAACCTAACTCGTCTTCGTTTGACCATGGCGACGGTTTAAGTTCGAGTAGGTCAGAAATTTCAGCACAACGTTAATAGGGTGTAGTGACTCTCGGAGGGCCATAAATCCTAAACCGTAACTCGGATTAAGACGAGGCCTAAACGGAAAATCATCTACTCGAACCGAAATAACTGAAAATCATCTTTCCAGTAGCCCAAGTGGTCTGATCAGATACAAAAAATAGTAGGTAAGTGCTCCGGTGGGGTTCTTGGTGCTTGATGCTCATCACGGTTCTCATCCTTGATGCTTGTAGCTTCAAGTGTACAACTCGTTGATGGTTTAGCATCACTTTTGACCAAGATTCACCATCAATACACAATATGTTAAGACCAAGTAAGAACACAACTCATTCATGAGTCTTAGATGGATGATGAACCAAGGTTACATCATATCCTTAGTCTTAACACAATTTCAATTCACAATAACAACTAAAGTTACAAACTTTACATTAATTCAACAAGTATAAGCACAATCCAAGTCTAGAGAGGTGATGGAACCCTAAGCTAGAGAGCTTGGATCCATTTCACACAAGTTACAAGGTTGCAAAGCTAGAAAGCTTGAACCTTTGATGTTCTTGAAGATCTTGAAGCATAAAGCTTGGATCTTTAAGATATATGAAGATAACAAACATAAGTTTGAATCTTTTTAACAAAATAACAAAATGAAAGTAAAAAGAACTTAGATCTAACAAAAAGATATGAAGATTCAAGCTAGAAAGCTTGCATCTTGTTTGTTCTTGAAGATCTTGAAGCATAAAGCTTAGATCTTGAAGATGCATGAAGATTACAAACAAAAGTTTGAATCTTTATTACAAAATAGAAAGATTAAAGTATAAAAGAAGTAGATCTACAAAAGATATGAAGATTCAAGCTAGAAAGCTTGAATCTTTGTTGTTCTTGAAAGATTCATGCTTGAATCAACAAGATATAAGTAAGATCAAGCTAAAAGGAACTTGATCTCCATAGATGAATGATGATGATACACGAAAATATTGAAGGAAAAGAGGAAGAAAAAGAAAACTTACAAGTATGGAAAGAAAAAAAGAACAAGTGTGTGAAAAATCAAAATGATCAAGTGTTGGAATGAGAGACTAAAGGCTAGTATTTATAAGCAAAGAAAATTGACAAGGATTTGTGACATGGCACCATGGTGGATGGTTTTTAGGGAGGGGGAGGGGGACAAAATGTTGCTTTTTGGCTAATGGTGTCTAAAGTGTGTCCTTATGCTAGAATCCCATGTGACAAAGTTGGTAATCCTTATCCATTATGCTAGTATGACTCATAAATTAATTTCTTTATTTATTTATTTATTATTATGGGCCACTAGTAATAATACTTGGGCTAATTAATTGGGTCACTAGCTAGAGTAGGGTGGGCTTGAGCCCAACAAGGTAGAAAGTCCAACAAGACTAACTATTGGGCTTTAGCAATTAAATAAATAAAATTAAGCATTCAAAGGCCCAAGTAATTATTATTATAAAATAATAATTAATATTTCGCTGTCCAAATATTCCGGTTTCGACAAAAGTTGAACGTGCGCGCAGTCCGCGGTTTATTCGTAACGGCAAGTAACACTAACGGTTATAAAGCATCCGGTGGACAAGTTAAGCATTCCACACACACCAAGGCACGTTTTAAAGTATATATGAATATAAAACATGTGTGTCAAGATTCCGGATTAATAAAGTAACACAGTACACACAATTACGCAGTTTCGCAAAAATACAAGGCATAAAAGCAAGTCGAAAAATTCGGGTCGTTACATGAGTTATTTTAGGTTTGAATAAACATAGTTGACGAATTTGTAAAGGTTGAGGTTTGTTCAAAGTCTCAAAGTGGGAGATTGTTGAGTATGGAAACTTTAAACATAAGAAAGTTGTTTACTTGAAGGAAAAGCCAAAATTGGGCAACAAGATCATGAAGCGAAAAGGAAAGTTCCGGAATTCACTGTGAAGATCTCGTAGTCGCGAGGGAAGCCTCCCGATCGCGAAGTTCAGCTTGGCCAACAAGTTGGTTCCTTTTATCGTTTTGCTCTATAAATACAACCATATGTAACCCATAACAATGTGCACGAAAATTATAAGAAAAAATCTCTGATTTGCGCTTGTAGAGTAAACCCTTTACCCGTATTGGAGTAGAGATATAACCACGTTAAATCCCGCGTTGTTTATCTTTATTTATCGCTTTATGCTTTATTATTCGTTTATCGTTCGTGGGTGAGTGATTGGTTTAAATCACTTGTCATGTTGGGGCCTTCCGAATTGGTGTTGTCTCATGGGTGCCTTGATGGTTAGGTCCACGGGTTTGATCTATCAGGTGGTCTATTCTTTGTTGGAGAGATAGATCGTGTATATGGGATTTTGTACAGATGGAACACTTAGGTAATGGAGTTGTTAGACTCGGATCGGGCACCAACCCATTATCTCACAGTTTAGTGAGATAATTACCAGAAATATATAGAGTTGGATTGTTCCCAAGCGAGTAACGGCGTTTGGGTTTATGGCTTAGTGTTGGGTGTCGAACGTCTTCTTCCTTCCCACGTTGTTGAAGCGTGGCGTATCGCGGGTGGTTTATTCGGCAGTATTTTCAAAAGGAGTTATGATCAAGTGATCGATTATTGATGTGGGATGATTAAAGTAGAAGTTTACAAATTCGAGGTTCGATTACGTCTTTTGGTAAGTGAAGTTGAAGTACTCTTTATTGAAAGTTGCCAACTCAATGGGTTAGGATGTGTGTGTTCCAAGAAGCTTTCTAGGCGGTATAGATGGGTAGGTTCAATGAAGTCAAGATGGTGATCGTGTTTTGGGTTTTGTCCAAAGATCTTATGTAGGAGATTTTTTGGGTGAATATGGTTGAACAAAACATGGAAGAAATCTCGAGTTTGAAGACTATATCTCACAAAACGTGAGATTATTGAAACTTGAGGATTAAGCTTGAAACGTGAGAAAAGTGGCAGGGATTACTTAGAGCTGTTGCCTTCACGTTTTGGTTGTAAATCTCAAGTTTGGTTGAGCTCAAGAAACGTGAGATGTCCTCACGAAATGTGACATTTTGCGTAGCTAACAAGTTTTTAGATTTCGAAACGATTTTGTTTTTTGCACTATAAATTGTAACCCTAACCTCATTGTATCGAAAACACCTACGAAAAATCAATAACAAAACTTTATCTCTTTGGCCGTGGAATAAACCAATCATTAGATTAAAAGATTGGATATAACCACGTTAAATTTCCGTGTTATTTACGTTTCTTTATTCGTGTTATTCTATATATCCGTTTGTTGCTCGTAGGGTGATAACTAGGTTATCAAGTTCTTGTTAGGGCTCGTTAAACTCCTAACAATATATTATGTACATGTTTTACACTTTGTTTATTGGAAATATATGTCCAGTTTATTCATTATTTGTGGTAATTCGATAAACTTTCGATACTTAATTGAAAAAGGGATTATTTTCAGGTACTTTTGATGATTTGTTGGTGTTTTAGAGCTTTAATGAGTGGTTTATTCTGAAACTAAGCTAAAAAGTTTGGAAATCATGAATTATAGTAGAATGCGGCACATTCTAATTGTCTTAGAGAATGTGCCACTTTTATATCTTATCAGAGGTAGCTAAAAACTGGAGAATGCACTACATTTCTCTTTGAATGTGTCACCTTTGAAAAAATGTTATGAAAGAATGTGTCAGGTATTTTTAGCTTGGAGAATGCGCTGGATAAGGATGTGCCGCCTTCCTTGACAGTTTATAACAGACATGATTTCTATTCTACCTTCAAACCTGAAACATACACTTTTTTCACATAGCCGTTTGGAGAGTTTCTTGATGCATATTTTGTGTGATCTTCGCTGGATGAATAGACTAGGCGTGAAATTGATCAGTTATAGAAGCATGGGGCTGTTGGGCCCATTCGTGCGAATGAAGCCCAAGTGTGTGTGTGTGTGTGTATATGTATATATATATATATATATATACATACATACATACATACATATATATATATATATATATATATATATATATATATATATATATATATATATATATATATACACATATATATTTAGAGAGCCTCACTCTGGTTGCTATGGCTGCCAGGGAAACCGTTAGGGAGATCACTCTTGATCTCCCCTGGCCAACCGATGTTCAGCTGTGAAAACGATTGCAATTATTCGACAATATATATATATATATATATATATATATATATATATATATATATATATATATATATATATATATATATATATATATAAGTGTATGCTTTTTAGGTTTTTCTAAGTTTTGGAGAGTCTGTCGCTGGTTGCAGCTGCCAGGGAAACCGTTGGGGGAGATCATTGTAACGACCCGCACTTTTTCGATCGTTCTATACTTATAAGATTAATATTTACATAAATTAAACCTTACCAACATGATAAGCAATCCAAATTGTCGAGACTTATGTTTTTCGAAAAGAGTTTTACACAACGTTTGACCGTCTAGTTTGACCGATGATATCACGAACTATACAATATATGATAATTATACGTTTGTGTATATATATATATATATACATATTTAACATGATCTAAGAATGTTTTAATATCTCATTTTGTATTAATAACAATAAGTTATATGTATATTTTGAAACTACTAACTTAAGTTTTCAAAACGATAACCATACGCAACGTTATTTGACTTAAATACTTATGACCTATAATGTTTATACATATATCGTATAAGTAATGAATTTAATCACTTTTAAGAACTTAAATACATAAAACCATATAAGTGTATTCACAAAATATAGCTATGTTTGAATCCTCATTCCATTTTTCACAAAATTTCTATACGTATATCTAGAGTATATGTACTCGTATCATACGCAGCTTCTAGATGTATTTACTATTGGTATATACCAATAAAAATCTGCTCCTTAGCAGCCTTAAATGATTAAGAAACATGTGGAACCAACCATTTGTCAAGTAGCATGAATTATTTAGCAAGAAAACAAAGTTAGGTATCTTTTTTTTCCTTTATAACCTAAAAACGTTTTTATGCATGCACACCATTTCTTCACCCCATTTTCTCATACTTACACTTCCATTTCTCTCTCAAAATACTCTTAACTTCATACTTGATCATCTCCAAGCATTTTCCCCATCATTTAGCTTCAAAAACAACACTTAAACCTCATAAGAAAACCTTACAAAAACACTTCAAGAAATCCTTCCAAGAACACCAACTTACTTCCAATCTTTCATCCACTTCCATCACCCTTTTGGTTCTAGGTTCTTACTCCTCTTTTACAACAACCTTGTCCAAGGAACTTGAGGTAGAATCTATGTTCATAACCTTATTCGATTCATATATATATAGCTATCTTATTTTGTGGTATAAAATTTTAACAACAAGAACATAGTTTGAATGTTTTCAAACTTGTTTGCAAACTAAATAGATCCTTCTAACTTAAATTTTAAAATACTCCAAGACCTGTAATATAACTTAAATATATGCTAATTTAACAAGGTATAACTTGGTTTTTCAAAGATTATCTTAAAAACTGTTTTTACGACGTCGGAGTGCCACCGGGGGCTGTTTTGGGTTGGATAATTAAAAACCATCTTAAACTTTGAATTGGAGGTTTATTTTCTGGAAAAATAATTTTTACTATGAATATGATAACACATAAAAATTTCATGATTTAACTCAAAGTATAAGTATTTTTTAGAAAAATAATCATTTAAGGTTGTTTACATGATGGAAAATGATTAACTTCATAAGTTTCACTAAAGTTTGACCTATGCCGTGTGATTTTGAATACAAACTAAGGTATTTACAGTTCATAGTCTTAAAGAGGGACTCGATCCAAGGAGATGGCAAGTTGAATCAACGAAAACAGAGTTGTAACGAAGAAACTATGACCGAAACAAAATCGGATATCCAAGACTAGTTTAGCCACGAAAATAATTGGGAAAAATTAAATAAATCACATCTTTTTAAGTTAACATGATATTTTATATATATGTACTTATAATTCAATTTTATATGGTTCAGGATCACCCGTAAACAACACGAGAAGATTAATCATAAGATCCCATGATTGTACGCAACACGTCATTTGACAACACCGGTACTTTATGTACGCAACACGTCATTTGACAACACCGGTACCGTGGGTCAAGATTAATCTCGACCAATACATATACGATGGGGTTTTATTTATTTCGTTGGGGGTTTTATTTATTTCATTGCGGGTATATTAAACATCTAAAAATGAACCATTAAAATTGAATTACTAACAACGAACTGCTAACTACGGACTAAGGAATTATTCAAAGTATTAAAAGTATAACAAGTATATATATGTGACGTTTGTTTAAAAAGAAAAGGTATTGATATATTATATATGGATAGGTTCGTGATATCAACCGGAGACCAAGTCAAATTATATATATATCTTCAAGACGAAAGTGAGTATATAGTCCCACTTTTAAACTCTAAATATTTCGGGATGAGAATACATGTATTTTATGTTTTACGTTATGGACACAAGTAACTGAAAAATATATTCTACGTTGAGTTGTACCACTGGCATACTTCCCTGTAGCTTGGTAACTGTTATTTACAGCGGTATTGTAAACGCGAATCCTGTTGATAGATCTATCGGGCCTGACAACCCCAACCGGACTGGACGACCAGTATTCAACGGTTGCACAGTACTTCGTTTCGTGACTACACTTGGTACGGTGTAGTAAGATTTCATAATAAAGGGAATATGCGACGTGATTAAATGTTAAGTATGGTTACCAAGTGCTCAACCACTTAGAATATTTTTATTAAACTATTTATATACGAAATCTTGTGGTCTATATATATATATTGCTGCCGGCATTAAACCTATATCTCACCAACTTTATGTTGACCTTTTAAAACATGTCTATTCTCAGGTGATTACTAAAGCTTCCGCTGCATTATGTTGAATTTGAGCAGGATCTTGCGTACGCATATTTGTGTCAAAAATAAAACTGCATACCCAAGGATTTGTGTTGTAAAATATGCTCGAAATCGTGTTGTTATCATTATATGTAAAGTTTGTAAGTCGAAGATTATCGCTAAACGATAATCATCTTTTTATTATCTAAAGCTTGTAACAAAAATAATGGTTATGGTTTGTAATGTATAATATATGCAGTTTCTCTTTTAAAAATGTCGCATATAGAGGTCAATACCTCGCAATGAAATCATACGTTATCTAACACGTTCTTATGGTTAAGGACGGGTTATGACATGTGGTATCAGAGCGGTGGTCTTAGCGAACCAGGTTTGCATTAGTGTGTCTAACTGATAAGTCGTTAGGATACATTAGTAAGTCTGGACTTTGACCGGGTCTGATTTAAAAACCATTGCTTATCATTGTTGGTTAAAATTTATATGTAAATATTATGTAGTACTAATGGGTTAGTTGTTGTGTGATAGATGTCGGGCTCAAAACTTGTCATCACGTTCAGCGACTCCGAACCAGAATCTTCAGATGGTGTTCCAGTCATTAACCTATCCGATGACGAAAATAATATCTTTGGGGAAGACTCACAAATTCCGGATGAACCGACTATAGAGAACCCGGAAAGTAAACCCGAGGAGGAAAGTGAACCCGAGGAGGAAAGTGAACCCGAGGAGGAAAGTGAACCCGAGGAAGAAATACAGGAAATTACAAAAGACGAGTTCGAACTAGGAAAGAAACGAAAGGCTAATGAATTAGAAAATTCAAATCCCGAGTTTAGTAAGGATGATGTGGCACCAACTCCACTAGACACTACCACCCCTATTCCCGCTATTCCTATTCGTTCTATCCCGGCATCCAGTTCTTCAGTCCCACAGCCAAAATATAGGCAGACAGCCAGGATAAGCGTTAAGCGATTCTTTGAACCTAAACGTCCTAGAAAATAGACCAAACGATGCGCTGCCGTATTAAACCATGGGATCATATAATGTTTTGTATAATATTATTAGTGTGGTTTGCTTAATGTTCGATGTAAGATAAGCATATGTAAAATAGTGAAGTGTGAAATGCAATAATTTTCCATGGTTAAGTATTATTTAGATGGTAGTAATTGATTCTGTACTAAGCTATTAAGTATGGACATTAACGGGTAGGTACTACCCTAGATATAATTATAAAATGCTAATAAGAAGAAAAGGCTTTTATAATAATACCTGGTTCATATTATTAATAAGCTATAATGTACTGTAAATATACACTACATCTATAATATTCCATGTGAATAATTATTTTCTTTTCATTCTTATAGAAGAATATGGCGCGATTGAACCGAATGACGGAACAAGAAATCCAGGAACTCATCAATCAGCGAGTGAAAGACAGAATGTTATGGGTCGAGGCTGCAAGAGGTGCTGCAGTTAACCCAAATCCTCGTGTGGGGTGCACTTACAAAACTTTTCAAGCTTGCAAGCCCTCATCATTCAGTGGAACAGAAGGACCAATCGGTTTAACCCGGTGGATAGAAAAGATGGAGACTGTGTTTAAAATCAGTGGTTGTGTTGAAAAGGACATGACCAAGTATGCATCGTGCACTTTACAAGATAGTGCACTCACGTGGTGGAAAAATTATGTGAAGGCTGTAGGAGGAGATGTAGCTTATGATACTCCGTGGGAAGAATTCAAAACAATGTTAATCAACGAATATTGTCCAAGGAACGAGGTTAGGAAGTTGGAAGATGAGTTACGAAGTCTGAAGGTTATTGGTACTGAAATCACCAACTACAATCAGCGATTCATGGAATTAGTTTTGCTATGTCCTGAATTGGTTCCAACCGAAGAACGGAAGATTGAAATGTACAAAGATGGTTTGCCCAAAAAGGTCAAGGCAAATGTTACAGCATCGAAACCTAAGACAATTCATGAAGCTATAACCATGGCAAACGAGCTAATGGATCAGGTCATCATGGATAAGAAAGTATCCAATACTGATGTGAAGGTATCGGGTAACAAAAGAAAGTGGAATGGAAATTATGATCGAGGTAACCAACAACAATCTTTTAAGAAACAAGAAAACACGCAAGGTGCGGGTAGTGGTTTAAGCTTTGGTTATAAAGGACAAAATCCTTTATGCAACCGATGCCACAAACATCACTCTGGTTACTGTAATGTGGTATGCAACAAATGTAATCGAAAGGGTCATCTTGCTGAAGATTGTAGGGCTCTCGTTACAAATACAAATGGTACCAAGACTCTTGCCACCAATGCAAATAGAACTGCTTTGGCTACCATTACTTGTTTTGGGTGTGGAAAACAAGGTCACTATAAGAGCCAGTGCCCGAATCCAGAGAAGAATATCGGACCTGCACGTGGGAGAGCATTTGTTATTAATGCTAGAGAGGCATGTGAAGACCCGGAGCTTGTTACGGGTACGTTTACCATTAATAACTTATCCGCATCTATTATATTTGATACTGGTGCTGATAGAAGTTACGTGTGTAGAGACTTTCACGCTAAATTGAATTGTTCATCATTACCTCTAGATGCTAAGTACATGATTGAGTTAGCTAATGGTAAACTAATTAAAGCCGATAAAATTTGCCGTGATTGTAAAATAAATTTAGCCGGAGAAACATTTAAGATTGATTTGATACCCGTAGAATTAGGAAGTTTTGATGTAATAGTCGGCATGGACTGGATGTCCAAAATAGGAGCTGAAGTTGTGTGCGCCAAGAAGGCAATTCGCATTCCTCGTAAGAATAAAACGCCAGTAATGATTTATGGAGAGAAGGGTAACTCAAAGCTAAAACTCATTAGTTATTTGAAAGCTCAAAAGTGCTTGAAGAAAGGGTGCTATGCTATCTTAGCACATGTTAATAAAGTCGAAAAGAAAGAAAAAGAGAAGTGCATCAATGACGTGCCTGTGGCAAGAGATTTTCCTGAAGTCTTTCCGGAAAAGTTGCCGGGATTACCTCCATTTAGATCTGTAGAATTTCAAATAGATTTAGTACCAGGAGCTGCACCAGTGGCTCGTGCTCCATATAGACTTGCACCGTCCGAGTTAAAAGAACTTCAGAGTCAGTTAAAAGAATTACTGGATCATGGATTCATACGACCAAGTACTTCACCGTGGTGAGCTCCGATTCTATTTGTTAAAAAGAAAGATGGATCTTTTAGGATGTGTATAGATTATCGTGAATTAAATAAGTTAACTATCAAGAATCGGTATCCACTACCGAGAATTGACGACTTATTTGATCAACTCCAAGGATCATGTGTGTACTCAAAAATGGACTTAAGGTCGGGCTATCATCAATTACGTGTCAAAGAAGAGGACATTCTGAAAACTGCTTTTCGGACACGTTATGGTCATTACGAATTTTTGGTCATGCCATTTGGGTTGACAAATGCGCCAGCTGTATTCATGGACCTCATGAATCGAGTTTGTAGTCCATATTTAGATAAGTTTGTTATCGTTTTCATTGATGATATTCTTATCTATTCCAAGAGTGAGCAAGAGCATGAGCAGCATTTAAGGTTGATATTAGAGTTGTTGAGAAAAGAACAGCTATATGCTAAATTTTCTAAATGTGCTTTCTGGTTGAAAGAAGTGCAATTTATTGGCCACGTTGTTAGTAGCAAAGGAATTCAGGTTGATCCAGCAAAAATTGAAGCCATTGAAAAATGGGAGACTCCTAAGACACCAACGCAGATACGCCAATTTTTGGGTTTAGCCGGTTATTATAGAAGGTTTATTCAAGATTTTTCCCGAATAGCTAAGCCGTTGACAGCGTTAACGCAAAAAGGGAAGAAATATGAATGGACTTCTGAGCAGGAGAGTGCATTTCAATTACTAAAGAAGAAGTTAACTACGGCGCCTATTTTATCGTTACCAGAAGGGAACGATGATTTTGAAATATATTGTGACGCTTCGCGACAAGGTTTTGGTTGCGTTCTTATGCAACGAAAGAAAGTTATTGCATACGCATCCCGACAATTGAAGATTCACGAGCGGAATTATACGACGCATGATCTAGAACTGGGAGCAGTCGTGTTTGCATTGAAGATATGGAGACACTACTTGTATGGGGTTAAATGCACTGTGTTTACTGATCATAAAAGCCTTCAACATATTTTTGATCAGAAACAGCTGAACATGAGACAACGTAGGTGGGTCGAGTTAATAAACGACTATGATTGTGAAATTCGTTATCATCCCGGGAAGGCGAACGTGGTGGCCGATGCTTTAAGCAGAAAGGAACGAGAACCAATTCGAGTACGAGCGATGAACATAAAAATTCGCATGAATCTCAACTCACAAATCAAAGAAGTTCAACGAGAAGCACTTACTAAAGAAAATATAGGAAATGAAATAATGAAGAAGTATGAGAAGCAACTCTTTATGCGGGAAGATGGAATTCGATATTTTGCAAATCGTATTTGGGTACCGAAGTTGGGTGGATTAAGGAAGTTGATATTAAATGAGGCACATAAGACAAGATACTCGATACATCCTGGAGTTGGAAAGATGTACCAAGATCTTAAGACACATTATTGGTGGCCTAATTTAAAGACAGACGTTGCAACATATGTTGGGGAATGTTTAACTTGTTCCAAATTCAAAGCTGAACACCAGAAGCCGTCAGGGTTACTTCAACAACCAGAAATCCCAGAATGGAAATGGGATGGTATTACCATGGATTTCATCACGAAGTTACCAAAGACTGCCTGGGGATACGACACCATTTGGGTGATTGTTGATCGTCTCACCAAGTCTGCACACTTCTTGCCTATAAAGGAAACAGATAGAATGGAGAAACTATTACGATTGTATATAAAGGAAGTTGTTTCAAGGCATGGAATACCTATTTCCATTATATCCGATCGTGATAGTAGATTTACATCAAAGTTCTGGCAATCACTACAGGAGGCCCTAGGAACTCATTTGGATATGAGTACCGCGTATCATCCGCAAACCGACGGGCAGAGTGAAAGAACGATTCAGACTCTTGAAGACATGCTCAGGGCATGTGTGATCGATTTTGGAAACGGATGGGATAAATATCTACCATTAGCAGAATTCTCGTATAATAATAGTTATTATGCGAGCATTAAAGCTGCGCCATTCGAAGCATTGTACGGAAGGAAGTGTAGATCTCCTATTTGTTGGAATGAAGTAGGAGATCGACAATTAACTGGTCCCGAGATCATACACGAAATGACTGAGAAGATAGTACAAATCAAGGAGAGATTGAAAACAGCCCGTAGTCGCCAAAAGAGCTACGCCGATGTTCGAAGGAAACCATTAGAGTTTCAGATCGGTGACATGGTTATGTTAAAGGTGTCACCTTGGAAAGGTGTGATACGTTTTGGAAAAAGGGGTAAACTGAACCCAAGATATGTAGGCCCGTTCAAGATCATCGAACGCATTGGACCGGTAGCTTATCGACTCGAGTTACCGCAACAACTCGCCGGAGTACATAATACCTTTCACGTCTCGAACCTTAAGAAGTGTCTTGCAAAGGAGGACCTCACCATTCCTCTTGAAGAAATCCATGTCGACGAGAAACTACAATTCGTCGAAGAACCAATCGAAATCATGGACCGTGAAGTTAAACAGCTCAAGCAGAGCAACATACCGATCGTTAAGGTTCGTTGGAATGCTCGAAGAGGTCCCGAGTTTACGTGGGAACGGGAGGATCAGATGAAACAAAAGTATCCACACTTGTTTCTCGATGACGCAAAATAGGTACAATTTTAAAATTTCGGGACGAAATTTATTTAACGGGGAGGTAATGTAACGACCCGCACTTTTTCGATCGTTCTATACTTATAAGATTAATATTTACATAAATTAAACCTTACCAACATGATAAGCAATCCAAATTGTCGAGACTTATGTTTTTCGAAAAGAGTTTTACACAACGTTTGACCGTCTAGTTTGACCGATGATATCACGAACTATACAATATATGATAATTATACGTTTGTGTATATATATGTATATATACATATTTAACATGATCTAAGAATGTTTTAATATCTCATTTTGTATTAATAACAATAAGTTATATGTATATTTTGAAACTACTAACTTAAGTTTTCAAAACGATAACCATACGCAACGTTATTTGACTTAAATACTTATGACCTATAATGTTTATACATATATCGTATAAGTAATGAATTTAATCACTTTTAAGAACTTAAATACATAAAACCATATAAGTGTATTCACAAAAGATAGCTATGTTTGAATCCTCATTCCATTTTTCACAAAATTTCTATACGTATATCTAGAGTATATGTACTCGTATCATACGCAGCTTCTAGATGTATTTACTATTGGTATATACCAATAAAAATCTGCTCCTTAGCAGCCTTAAATGATTAAGAAACATGTGGAACCAACCATTTGTCAAGTAGCATGAATTATTTAGCAAGAAAACAAAGTTAGGTATCTTTTTTTTCCTTTATAACCTAAAAACGTTTTTATGCATGCACACCATTTCTTCACCCCATTTTCTCATACTTACACTTCCATTTCTCTCTCAAAATACTCTTAACTTCATACTTGATCATCTCCAAGCATTTTCCCCATCATTTAGCTTCAAAAACAACACTTAAACCTCATAAGAAAACCTTACAAAAACACTTCAAGAAATCCTTCCAAGAACACCAACTTACTTCCAATCTTTCATCCACTTCCATCACCCTTTTGGTTCTAGGTTCTTACTCCTCTTTTACAATAACCTTGTCCAAGGAACTTGAGGTAGAATCTATGTTCATAACCTTATTCGATTCATATATATATAGCTATCTTATTTTGTGGTATAAAATTTTAACAACAAGAACATAGTTTGAATGTTTTCAAACTTGTTTGCAAACTAAATAGATCCTTCTAACTTAAATTTTAAAATACTCCAAGACCTGTAATATAACTTAAATATATGCTAATTTAACAAGGTATAACTTGGTTTTTCAAAGATTATCTTAAAAACTGTTTTTACGACGTCGGAGTGCCACCGGGGGCTGTTTTGGGTTGGATAATTAAAAACCATCTTAAACTTTGAATTGGAGGTTTATTTTCTGGAAAAATGATTTTTACTATGAATATGATAACACATAAAAATTTCATGATTTAACTCAAAGTATAAGTATTTTTTAGAAAAATAATGATTTAAGGTTGTTTACATGATGGAAAATGATTAACTTCATAAGTTTCACTAAAGTTTGACCTATGCCGTGTGATTTTGAATACTAACTAAGGTATTTACAGTTCATAGTCTTAAAGAGGGACTCGATCCAAGGAGATGGCAAGTTGAATCAACGAAAACAGAGTTGTAACGAAGAAACTATGACCGAAACAAAATCGGATATCCAAGACTAGTTTAGCCACGAAAATAATTGGGAAAAATTAAATAAATCACATCTTTTTAAGTTAACATGATATTTTATATATATGTACTTATAATTCAATTTTATATGGTTCAGGATCACCCGTAAACAACACGAGAAGATTAATCATAAGATCCCATGATTGTACGCAACACGTCATTTGACAACACCGGTACTTTATGTACGCAACACGTCATTTGACAACACCGGTACCGTGGGTCAAGATTAATCTCGACCAATACATATACGATGGGGTTTTATTTATTTCGTTGGGGGTTTTATTTATTTCATTGCGGGTATATTAAACATCTAAAAATGAACCATTAAAATTGAATTACTAACAACGAACTGCTAACTACGGACTAAGGAATTATTCAAAGTATTAAAAGTATAACAAGTATATATATGTGACGTTTGTTTAAAAAGAAAAGGTATTGATATATTATATATGGATAGGTTCGTGATATCAACCGGAGACCAAGTCAAATTATATATATATCTTCAAGACGAAAGTGAGTATATAGTCCCACTTTTAAACTCTAAATATTTCGGGATGAGAATACATGTATTTTATGTTTTACGTTATGGACACAAGTAACTGAAAAATATATTCTACGTTGAGTTGTACCACTGGCATACTTCCCTGTAGCTTGGTAACTGTTATTTACAGCGGTATTGTAAACGCGAATCCTGTTGATAGATCTATCGGGCCTGACAACCCCAACCGGACTGGACGACCAGTATTCAACGGTTGCACAGTACTTCGTTTCGTGACTACACTTGGTACGGTGTAGTAAGATTTCATAATAAAGGGAATATGTGACGTGATTAAATGTTAAGTATGGTTACCAAGTGCTCAACCACTTAGAATATTTTTATTAAACTGTTTATATACGAAATCTTGTGGTCTATATATATATATTGCTGCCGGCATTAAACCTATATCTCACCAACTTTATGTTGACCTTTTAAAACATGTCTATTCTCAGGTGATTACTAAAGCTTCCGCTGCATTATGTTGAATTTGAGCAGGATCTTGCGTACGCATATTTGTGTCAAAAATAAAACTGCATACCCAAGGATTTGTGTTGTAAAATATGCTCGAAATCGTGTTGTTATCATTATATGTAAAGTTTGTAAGTCGAAGATTATCGCTAAACGATAATCATCTTTTTATTGTCTAAAGCTTGTAACAAAAATAATGGTTATGGTTTGTAATGTATAATATATGCAGTTTCTCTTTTAAAAATGTCGCATATAGAGGTCAATACCTCGCAATGAAATCATACGTTATCTAACACGTTCTTATGGTTAAGGACGGGTTATGACAATCATGCTCGATCTCCCCTAGCCAGCCGATGTTTTACTATCGATTGCAGTCATTCGACAAGGTTTATTTAATTGTTTATATATATATATATATATATATATATATATATATATATATATATATATATATATATATATATATATAGTCTTGCTACTATTGCTCGTAGTATGACTAAATGATTTGAATGTAGTGATGTACAAATTGGTATCAAGTTGAAATATTTTTTCCTAAATTTTCGTAGTTGTTTCCGGGCATTCTAAAAGAAGGGTATCATCTAATCAATCATTTTAGATTGATTCAGGATAAAAACGATCATTTCATTTTCGTGTTTTCCAAGTTTTGGGTTTGATTCTTTAAAGAAATGGCGTGTTTGTTGGATCTAGGCTTATGGTTATGTTAGGCGACTGTTTTTGTTTTAGGATTTCTAGTGATAATCGGTTTGTTAAATACGAACCAAAAAGGCGAAATCACCATTGAAAACACTGGTGATAGGGTTCTGCTGTCAAGAACCTTGTTCGTGCAAATATCTTACTTTTGTGCGAATGTGTGAGTAAATTCGTACGAACTTGGTAAAAGCCTCCGTCATGCAAACTTTTGGACGTACGTGTGAACCAACTTGTTTCCTTTGTACAAATCTCGTCATTCGTATGAACCTGAACCGCCTTTCGTGCGAAGTGAAACTGACTTCATTAAGAGGAAATTTTAGTTTTTTGCACGGACTTCATGTACACCCGCATGAACATGTGCTCGTTCGTGCGAATGAAGAAGTTGGAAAAATTATTGATCACTTGAAGTTTAAGTTTATACAAGTCTAGTGAACGAACTCCTATGTTCATTGGGTTTATCCGAGATAGTGATAATATGAAGAAGACGGGTGTGACATTGAGAAGTTTATGTGGGGTAATCATGAGCATATGATAATATATGGGTCAATTATTGTTAAATTTATTTTACATGCACTCCACTTTTGGAGAGAATTCGTTTTGATGATATTGATACGAAATCATAAGATTCATAAAGTTATTTTTGATGAATATGAGTGCTTGCTGATTTGGTTGAGATTGTTGATTGTGGATTGGACCTCTCTATATCTTTTGCCTATACATGTGTAAGTCATGAATACGTCTGAGCTATTAAAGTCTTTTGGGATACAACTAACAGTTAGGGGGAAGATTACAGTTGATGATTCTGAAGAAGTTAATCTGTATGAAGATTACATTATGGCTACTATGGTACTAGGTATAACGGTGTTCAAGTCGCCAGTACCTGTAAGGATATTAGGACCCAAAACAACGCAAGTGATTCAACAAGATCACTCACCGATAGTAATTCTACAAGATTACTAACCCACTTAATGAACGAAAGATTATAAATGCAAGAAATGTAAATCGACACAAGAGATAACGTGGTTATATGTAATCGTTGTGATTGCTTTAGTCCACGGACCAACTAGAGAATGTATTTACTGAATATTTGTGGTGTGTTTACAATGAGTTACAAGAGGGTCTATTTATAGAATGATTTAAGGAGTAAGCTAAAAACAATTCCTTGAAGCTTCATGTGAGTTTCCTGACAGCTTCATGGAGACTACATGTGAGTTTCCTGATAGCTTCGTGGAAGCTACATGTGAATTTCCTCACAACTTCGTGGAAGCTACATGTGAGTTTCCTAACAACTTCGTGGAAGCTACATGTGAGTTTCCTAACAACTTTCGTGGAAGCTTCGTGTGAGTTTCCTGGAATCTTCCCTCTAATTGTTTAAAGTTCTTCATATCTCCAACAATCTCCCACTTGGAGTCTTTGAACAAACCCAACCTTCGTCAACCCAAAATATCAACGATATAACCAAGAACGTTAAACCACCATTATACCGCCAAACTCCATTTGGGACACGCACACTCAACACATACTTCGGATGAGCAGACTTTCGATACAAGGTCTTCAACACTACTTGTTAGAATTGAAACATTAACTCTCTAATTCTCTAGTTGGGGTCTTCTCTCATCAATTCATTAGAAGACCAATTGAGGTAATGCAAAACCTCAATTTCTCTGTCGTAACAACCTTAGTAAACATATCATCAGGATTCTTCGTACCAAGGATTTTCTCCAATAATAAAGTACCATCATTTATATTTTGTCGAATAAAATGATACCTTATATTGATGTGTTTCGTACGACTATGAAACACCGGATTCTTCCCAAGATGAACCGCACTTTGATTATCACAATTCAAGACGCAATAGTCTTGTCTTTTACCCAACTCACCTAAGAAGTTTTTCAACCAAACAAGCTCTTTAGAAGCTTCTGCAATAGCCATATATTCGGCTTCGGTGGTTGATAAAGCAACACTCTTTTGTAGTCGAGACATCCAACTAACCGCCGTCTTCCCTATTGTGAAAACATAACCCGTAGTGCTTTTCCCCGAATCATCACATCCACCCAAATTAGCATCCGCATAACCTTTAAGTATGACATTGCTTTTAGAGAAGCACAATCCCATATTAGAAGTACCTTTCAAATAACGAAGCAACCATTTGACCGCTTCCCAATGCTCTTTCCCCGGATTAGACATATAACGACTTACAACTCCCACTGCTTGAGCAATATCGGGTCTTGTACAAACCATGGCATACATAACACTACCCACGGTCGATGCATATGGAACCTTTTCCATCTCCATTTTGTCTTCTTCCGTTTTAGGTGATTGACTTTTCGATAGCTTTATCGTGCTACCCAAAGGCATAGAACGAGCCTTTGAATTTTCCATATTAAACCTCTCTACTACTTTCTCAATATATTTGGATTGAGACAAGTATAGAGTACCTTTCACACAATCACGCACAATACTCATGCCAAGTATTTGCCTAGCACCACCAAGATCTTTCATCTCGAATTCACGGGAAAGTAATCCCTTCAACTTGTTAATTTCGGACATGTTGGAACCTGCAAGTAACATGTCATCAACATACAACAATAAGATTATATAAGAAGACTTGAGTTTCTTCAAGTAGCAACAGTGATCCGCTTCACATCTTAAGAAACCAATCTTCTTCATAAAATCATCAAACTTCAAGTACCATTGCCGAGGTGCTTGTTTCAATCCATACAAACTTTTCTTTAGCTTACAAACCCACTTCTCTTTACCCTTTACCTCAAAGCCCTCGGGTTGCCTCGTGTAGATCTCTTCAACAAGATCACCATGCAAGAATGCGGTCTTCACATCTAGTTGCTCTAGATGTAAGTCTTCGGATGCAACCATAGAAAGTACCAAACGAATAGTAGTCATCTTCACCACCGGTGAAAATATCTCTTGGTAGTCAACTCCTTTCCTTTGTTGAAAGCCTTTAACCACCAAACGAGCCTTGTACCTTTTCTTGCCATCCAACTCATTCTTGATTTGATACACCCATTTACTTTGCAACGCCATTTTATCATGAGGTAACTTCACTAGTGACCAAGTTTTATTCTTCTCAAGTGACCCCATCTCTTATTTCATGGCAAGCTCCCATTGTATGGATTCTTTTGTCTTTCTTGCCTCAAAGTAACTTTCGGGTTCACCATTCTCGGTATAGAGCAAGTAGTTTGCTGATGGAGAATACCTAGGATTAGGTTTGGGCACTCTAGTCGAGCGTCTTAGTGTAGGAGTAACCGAAATGGTTGGACCGGTTTCATTTGTATCCTCCTCATTACTAGAACTCGCACTATGTTCGAAATCATCACCGCTTTCCGAACCATCCCCATCATTAGCATTTTACGATGCCTCACCGTTCATTGGGAATTCATTGTTTCCCGTACTCCCACTTGAACCTGTAAGATCATCAATAGAAACATCGTCAAAAGTAACATGACCCGGTTTATGACTCCCCGTTTCCGGTTTGCCATAGACCGAATCTTCATCAAAAGTAACATCGTGAGAATGAATTACTTTTCTAGCCTCGTTATCCCAACAACGATAACCCATTTCATCCGTCCCGTAGCCAATGAAAATACACTTCTTTGACTTAGCTTCAAGCTTGTCTCTATCCGCATCTTTGGTCTTCACATATGCATTACACCCAAAGATCCTAACGTGACCATAACTCACCTTCTTACCTTGCCATTCTTCCTCGGGAATTCGGAAACAAAACGGTGTTGAGGGTCCCCTATTTATCAAATAAGCCACCGTGTTAACCGCATCCGCCCAAAACATTTTAGGCAAACCGGCATGTAGTCTCATACTCTTAGCCCTTTCATTTGACGTACGATTCATACGTTCGGTGACCCCATTGTGCTGCGGTGTCTCCGGTACCATTTTCAACATTCTAATACTGAGCTTTGCACAATGGTCTTTAAACTCAAGACTACCATATTCCCCTCCATTATCCGACTTCAAGCACTTGACTTTCAAATTAGTCTCATTTTCTACCATAGCTTTCCACTTCACAAATGTATTAAATACATCAGATTTAGCTTTAAGAAAATAAACCCATACCTTTCGAGTGGAGTCGTCAATGAAGGTGACATAATAGCGAGAACCTCCATGTGATTCTACATTGGTTGGACCAAACACATCCGTATGAACAACAAGCTCTAATTTCTCCAACTTAGGAGCATTTCCCGATTTCCCAAAAGTCACCTTCTTTTGCTTCCCATATACACATGGTTCGCAAAATCCAAGTTCTACCTTTTTCAAATCTGGAATTCTCCCACTCGAAACAAGCATCTTCATACCCTTCTCACTTATATACCCGAGTCTTCGGTGCCATAGAGTTGATTCGGACTCAACATTAACCGTAGCAACCATCGTGTCTTCATCAAACACTTCAACCATATAAAGAGTTCCCCTTTTATGTCCACGAGCCACGACATAACTACCCTTAACCACCTTCCATTGGCGGTTTTCAAAAGTAACCGCGTTACCTTCATCATCTAATTGACCAACTGAAATAAGTTTCCTTTTTAATTTAGGAATGTACCTTACGTTTTTCAAGGTCCAATTAGAGCCAAGAGTAGTCTTCAATACAACATCTCCAATGCCCTCTATATTGAGTTGTTTGTCATCCGCTAATCTCACCTTACCTTGATATGAACAAAAATTCTTCATCATGCTTTTGACATGAGTAGCATGAAACGAAGCTCCCGAATCAAAAATCCAAGACTCCATAGAATTTTCAACACTACATAAAAGTGCATCATCACTTTCTTCCGCGGTCAAGTTCACACCTTTCGCCGGACCATTTTTACAATTCCTTTGAAAGTGTCCTTTTTGATTGCAACCCCAACAAACAGCTTCACTTCTATCTTTCGATGGATACCTCTTCTTAGACTTCTTTCTACCCTTCTTCTCACCGCGATCAAATTTCCTACCACAGTTGTCGGTACTTAACAAAGAACCGGATGTTGATTCCCCCGAGTTTCTCCTACGAGTATCTTCACCAAGAATCAAATCCCTTATTGCTTCAAACGCTAGCTTAGTAGTTCCCGTAGAGCTACTAACCGCGGTAACCGTACCCGACCAACTTTCCGGTAATGATGAAAGCAAGATTAGTGCTTTTAGTTCATCATCAAACATAATTTCTACCGATTCAAGCCTTGAAACGATATTATTAAATTCATTGATATGACCCGTTGCACTCGTACCTTCCTTCATCTTTGTATTGAACAATTGACGCATGAGAAATACCTTATTAGAAGCGGTAGGTTTCTCATACATGTTAGAGAGTGCTTTCAAGCAAGCAAACGTCGTCTTCTCATTCACAACGTTGTATGCAACGTTCTTAGCAAGTGAAAGACGAATCGCACCCAAAGCTTGACGATCCAAAAGCGTCCAATCGGCATCGCTCATGCTTTCGGGCTTGGTCTCTAACAGAGGTTGATGTATCTTCTTTTGATACAAGTAATCTTCAATTTGCATCTTCCAAAAGCCAAAGTCTCTCCCATCGAATCGGTCGATTCTAAACTTTCCGTCTTCCGCCATCGTTCCCAAAGTCGAAACCTTGTGCTCTGATACCAGTTGTAAGGATATTAGGACCCTAAACAACGCAAGTGATTCAACAAGATCACTCACCGATAGTAGTTCTACAAGATTACTAACCCACTTAATGAATGAAATTATAAATGCAAGAAATGTAAATCGACACAAGAGATAACGTGGTTATATGCAATCGTTGTGATTGCTTTAGTCCACGGACCAACTAGGGAATGTATTTACTGAATATTTGTGGTGTGTTTACAATGAGTTACAAGAGGGTCTATTTATAGAATGATTTAAGGAGTAAGCTAAAAACAATTCCTTGAAGCTTCATGTGAGTTTCCTGACAGCTTCATGGAGACTACATGTGAGTTTCCTGACAGGTTCGTGGAAGCTACATGTGAATTTCCTCACAACTTCATGGAAGCTACATGTGAGTTTCCTAACAACTTCGTGGAAGCTACATGTGAGTTTCCTAACAACTTCGTGGAAGCTTCGTGTGAGTTTCCTGGAATCTTCCCTCTAATTGTTTAAAGTTCTCCATATCTCCAACAGTACCCATATCGTTAACACTTATTTAAGTGTTAATAAACAATATATACCAATTCACTAACCTAATAAAACCCGATTGAAAACCTAACTCCCATTCCACCCTTTTAGGATGTTTATTTCCCGAATCGGTCGTATGTCTTGTTGCTTTGTTAGAAGTAACTTAAACAATAATTTGTGACTACACTTATTTAGAGACGGATTCGTACGAAGAGAAAAGAAAGAAAAAGAAGAAAAAAAAATACAATAAATGCGATAATATTCCTGGATTATACAAACTATTTGCTTTTGAATTGAATGTTGCAACAGTAGGCTTATAAAATTCGAATAAGTTATTCCTTTGGGGGTCTTGTCACTTACTCAAAGCCTTTGCCGGGTTTGGGATCGGTTGGTCTGAAAGTTCGTTACACGGGTTTCATTGAAAGCCTACGTAAAGGTTGTCAATAATATTTGCGTGCCTTTGAGGTTCAGATCAGTAAACCCAAGGGGTACTTTAACACCTAGCTTAATAAGAGCATTTTCCGGTGTGGATAAGTTGATCAAATGTTCGCTACATGGATCTCATAAAAAGCCACGGGCTTGAAGCATTATTGAACAGTATAAGGATGACCATCATATAGTAGTTATAGTGATGATAAGTTCTATGGGGATTAAGTTTATGAATCCATATCTAATTGAGTGTAGTTGCGTGAGAATAGACCTTTGTAACATGACATTTGAGTGGTAGTACATACTTGAGATCTGCTTTTACACCAATTCATATCTGTGTCAACAACCCATATAACCCACTTCGATCTTGTTTTCTATCTCTTTTGATACTCAACTTACGTTCATCTACGATCGGATGTCTTTTAGCTTGAAATTCGATATGAGCTATACTTTATCCTAGTTGTGAGGTCTCATATTGTTTCTGTTAGGCTTGAGAATCAACTCATTATTGTCCGAACGTCTCTTTAATTGCTTAATGAAACGATCTGATGAGTTATCTATATAGTTGTATCGTTTCTATTTTTCAAAATGTTTTGATGATAACGCCTAAGGAGTAGTGTTTTCAATTCTGTCATTGATGATTTGCTTGGGGGCAAGCAAAAGTGTGAGGATTAGATATTGCCTATGTTCTACATGTTTTATATATTTTAACGGCAATATCGAGCTCATTCGCATTTCATTTGAGTCGATTTCATGAACTTTTGAAACTTGTTAAAATATTAGTGCACAACTCAAACTCAAGTGGTTCAACTTGCTCAACTTGATTTTGGAATTTATTGCTCAAGTTTCTCAACTTGTCCAAATGGGTTTAGGCCATTATTGACCAAATTAATGGTTATAGTGTTTAGTGGACAACTTGACATTATCTTTTGTGGCATACTTGCATAATCAAGTTGCCTTTTATGTTGTTTTATTAGGTCTAGTTGTTAGTGTGTTCACATGTATGCTAGTTGTCATATTGATGTGTTCACATGTATGCTTGTTGTCATCTAGCTTTACTAGTGGGTCTAGTTGTTGGTATGTTATGATTATGTTTGCTTTAATCCTCTATATAAGGATGTAATTGTAACCTTTTGAAATCAATCCAACACATTTAGTTTTTCATATTCTTGTTCATATTATTTCTTTAACCTTTTATTCATAGCAAATAACTTGTTGTTTTATGGTATCTAGAGCTTGGTTCTAAGTTAAACTCTTGTGTGCAAATACTTAAAGTTTACTCAAAAGTTCCAAACTAGTTATCTTGCTATCAAAAATGGAAGGCACAAATGGAAACAATGGTGGTATGGTCAATGGAATGGAGAAACTTGTAGGCAACAACTACAAGTATTGGAAGATGTGTATGGAGGCTTTTCTTCAAGGTCATGATCTATGGGAACTTGTGGCCGGAGGTGATGCCATAATTCCCGTAGAAATTTTAGAGAATGTAGAGTCAAGAAGAAAATGGAAAGTAAGGTGTGGAAAGGCTCTTTGCATTGAGAACTTCAATTAGCAAAGAGTTCATAGAACATGTTCGTGATATTACTTCTCCAAAAGAAGTATGGGATACTCTTGAGAAACTCTTTTCTAAGAAAAACACCGCAAGGTTATAATTCTTGGAAAACGAGTTAGCAATTTTAAGACAAGAAGGTATGACTGTTTCCGAATATTTCTTACGGGTCAAAAATCTCTGTTCTGAAATATCAGAGATTGATGCCAATGAGAAAATTAATGAAGCTCATTTGTGAAGATATCTAATTCGCGGTTTGAAGAAAGAGTATGTCCCGTTCATAACCTCTATTCAGGGGTGGACTACTCAACCTTCGGTTGAAGAATTGGAAAATTTACTCTCTCATCAAGAAGCTTTAGCCAAGCAAATGGCTAAAGGATTTGAAAATGATGCGGTATTGTTTTCAAAAGGGAAGAACTTCAAGAAAGGTTCTTCTAGCAAAGAAAAAAAAGAAGATCAAACTAGTTACAAAAGTAACTATGAGAAGAAACCTCCTACATGTTACAAGTGCGGGAAGGTTGGTCACATAAAGAGATATTGTCGTTCTAAAGTCACAAAAGCAAACGTGGCTTGTTCAAGCAACGATGATGATGAAGTCAAATGGGAGCAATGTTTTACCATTGATACGATTGTCAAGAAGAATTAATGGATTGTCGATTAGGGTTGCTCTCATCATGTGACCGGTGATGGAACTCTCATTCATGACGTTAAAGATCACAATCAAAATCAAGCTGTAATCACGGCCTATAACTCAACTCATCCGGTTAAAAAGGAAGGTAATGTTATTATTGATGTTAATAATGATACATTTACTTTGGAAGATGTTTATCTTGTTCCTAAATTGACCAAGAATCTAGTTTCGGTACCTCAAATTATTGAATTCGAAAAGCATGTTCTTTTTGGTCCAATTGATGTAAAAGTCCTTGGAATGTCAAGGAGATTGTAGGTGATGTTCTTTTCAAGGGAGAAAAGAAAGGTTCTTTGTTTTTGTTGTCCGCAGGTGAGGCTTATGTGAAGAAAACAAGTCAAACTGACAACGGAGCTATTTTGCATGCAAAACTAGGCCATGTGGGATATCAAATGTTACAAAAGATATTCTCACATAAGCTAGTTGATGGTATTCCTCAATTAAAGAATGTTCGCGAGGAGGTAATATGCCAAGGGTGTCAATATGGAAAGTCATACCGACTTCCATATAAGAAGTCAACAAATCGAAAACAATGTTTGCTTGACTTAATTCATAGGGATTTGATGGGGCCAACAAGAACACCAAGTTATAGCGTTCATTGCTATGTCACGGTGTTAATCGATGACCATTCTTGGTTTACTTGGGTGAAATTTCTAAAGAAGAAAAGTGAAGCCTTATCAAAGTTAATAGAGTTCAATAAAGCGGTAGAATCTGAATTTGGGAGAAAGGGAAAAGCTCTTAGGAGTGATAACGGTGGAGAATTCATGTCAAATGATTTCTTTACCTATTGCAAAACAAACAGTATTTCTTGTCAATGGTGTTTCAGAAAGGAAGATTACTTACCTTGTTTCAATATGCTTATCTTGGTTGCATGACAAAGGATTGCCTAGGGAGCTATGGGTGGAAGCACTTCAATGTGCTTGTCATGTGTCTAATCGGTTACCATCTTGGCCAGGTACAGAAAAATTATCTTTTGAGCTAGCTTATGGTGAAAAGCCTAATGTAAGCTATTTTAGGGTGTTTAGTTCTATTTGTTATGTTCATGTTCCGAAAACTAACCGAATCAAACTTGACCCAAAAGCTCGAAAGTGTATTTTTATTGGTTATGATTCTCACAGGAAAGGTTGGAGGTGTATGGATCTAGAAACAAAGAAGTGTACTACTTCAAGAGATGTAGTATTTGACTAAGAAGATTGATTGGTGACATACTTGAAGAAGTAGATTTTGTTGTCAAACTGAAATGTGACAACGAAAGTGCAATCAAACTTGCTTCGAATCCTGTTTTTCATGCTCGTACTAAGCATATAGAAATGAGGTATCATTTCATTCGTGAAAAGGTTCTTAGCGGAGAGATCGAGCTAGTAAATGTAAGGACAAATGATCAAGTAGCGGACATCTTTACTAAAGCTCTAATGAAAGCCAAGTTCATGGAATTTCGAGAGGCGTTGGGGATTTTTGATCGGGAGTTTGTGTAGTGACCCGAACTTTTCCATGTTTATATATATATTAAATAAAATTGATATTTACATGATTAAGTGTTTTCAACATTTTAAGCAATCAAACTTGTTAAGACTTGATTAATTGAAATAAGTTTCATATAGACAATTGACCACCCAAGTTGACCGGTGATTCACGAACGTTAAAACTTGTAAAAACTATATGATGACATATATATGATTATATATATATATAATTACCATGATATTATGATAAGTAAGTATCTCATTAAGTATTTTAGAAATGAGTTATATACATAAAATTGAGTTTATTGAATTAAAAAACTCGAAACGATATATATAACGATTATCGTTATAACAACGTCTTACTAATTATATATGAAACATATTAAGATATTGTTACACTATATTTAATCATGATAAATGATAAGTAAACATGTAATTATGTATATTAACAATGAACTACATATGTAAAAACAAGACTACTAACTTAAGGATTTCGAAACGAGTCATATATGTAACGATTATCGTTGTAACGACATTTAAATATATATATCATATTAAGATATATTAATATATCATAATATCATGATAATATAATAATTTAACATCTCATTAGATATAATAAACATTGGGTTAACAACATTTAACAAGATCGTTAACTTAAAGGTTTCAAAACAACATTTACAGGTAACGACTAACGATGACTTAACGACTAAGTTAAAATGTATATGCATGTAGTGTTTTAATATGTATTCATACACTTTTGAAAGACTTCAAGAAACTTATCAAAATACTTCTACTTAATAAAAATACTTACAATTACATCCTCGTTCAGTTTTATCAACAATTCTACTCGTATGCACCCGTATTCATACTCGTAAAATACACAGCTTTTAGATGTATGTACTATTGGTATATACACTCCAATGATCAGCTCTTAGCAGCCCATGTGAGTCACCTAACACATGTGGGAACCATCATTTGGCAACTAGCATGAAATATCTCATAAAATTATAAAAATATTAGTAATCATTCATGACTTATTTACATGTAAACAAAATTACACATCCTTTATATCTAATCCATATACCAACGACCAAAAACACCTACAAACACTTTCATTCTTCAATTTTCTTCATCTAATTGATCTCTTTCAAGTTCTATCTTCAAGTTCTAAGTGTTCTTCATAAATTCTATAAGTTCTAGTTTCATAAAATCAAGAATACTGCCAAGTTTGCTAGCTTACTTCCAATCTTGTAAAGTGATCATCCAACCTCAAGAAATCTTTCTTATTTACAGTAAGATATCTTTCTAATACAAGAACTTTCAAGCCATCCAAGGATCCTTTGAAGCTAGATCTATTTTTCTCATTTCCAGTAGGTTTATCCACAAAACATGAGGTAGTAATGATGTTCATAACATCATTCGATTCTTATATATAAAACTACCTTATTCGAAGGTTTAAACTTGAAATCACTAGAACATAGTTTAGTTAATTCTAAACTTGTTCGCAAACAAAAGTTAATCCTTCTAACTTGACTTTTAAAATCAACTAAACACATGTTCTATATTTATATGATATGCTAACTTAATGATTTAAAATCTGAAAACACGAAAAACACCGTAAAACCGTACATACGCCGTCGTAGTAACACCGCGGGCTATTTTGGGTTTGATAATTAAAAACTATGATAAACTTTGATTTAAAAATTGTTCTTCTGGGAAAATGATTCTTCTTATGAACATGAAACTATATCCAAAAATCATGGTTAAACTCAAAGTGGAAGTATGTTTTTCAAAATGGTCATCAAGACGTCGTTCTTTCGACTGAAATGACTACCTCTTACAAAAATGACTTGTAACTTATATTTCCGACTATAAACCTATACTTTTTCTGTTTAGATTCATAAAATAGAGTTCAATATGAAACCATAGCAATTTGATTCACTCAAAACGGATTTAAAACGAAGAAGTTATGGGTAAAACAAGATTGGATATTTTTTGATTGTTGTAGCTACGGGAATTATTGTAACAAATTTATATTAATCATATCCTAGCTAACTTATATTGTATTATACATGTATTCTAATATATGATGTAATCTTGGGATACCATAGACATGTATTCAAATGTTTTGACATATCATATCGACCCATCTATATATATTATTTGGAACAACCATAGACACTCTATATGCAGTATTGTTGAAGTTAGCTATACAGGGTTGAGGTTGATTCCAAAAATATATATACTTTGAGTTGTGATCTAGCCTGAGACGTGTATACACTGGGTAGTGGATTGATTCAAGATAATATATATCAATTTATTTCTGTACATCTAACTATGGACAACTAGTTGTAGGTTACTAACGAGGACAGCTGACTTAATAAACTTAAAACATCAAAATGTATTAAAAGTGTTGTAAATATATTTTGAACATACTTTGATATATATGTACATATTTGTTATAGGTTCGTGAATCTACCAGTGGCCAAGTCTTACTTCCCGGCGAAGTAAAAATCTGTGAAAGTGAGTTATAGTCCCACTTTTAAAATCTAATATTTTGGGATGAGAATACATGCAGTTTTATAAATGTTTTACGAAATAGACACAAGTAAATGAAACTACATTATATGGGTGAATGATCGAAGCCGAATATGCCCCTTTTGCTTGGTAGCCTAAGAATTAGTAAACCGATCTACTAATTGACGCGAATCCTAAAGATAGATCTATTGGGCCTAACGAACCCCATCCAAAGTACCGGATGCTTTAGTACTTCGAATTCATTTTTATCATGTCCGAAGGATTTCCCGGAATGATAGGGGATATTCTTATATGCATCTTGTTAATGTCGGTTACCAGGTATTCACCATATGAATGATTTTTATCTCTATGTATGGGATGTATATTGAAATATGAAATCTTGTGGTCTATTATTATGATTTGATAATATATAGGTTAAACCTATAACTCACCAACATTTTTGTTGACGTTTTAAGCATGTTTATTCTCTGGTGATTATTAAGAGCTTCCGCTGTTGCATACTAAAATAAGGACAAGATTTGGAGTCCATGCTTGCATGATATTATGTAAAAACTGCATTCAAGAAACTTATTTTTGATGTAATATATTCTTATTGTAAACCATTATGTAATGGTCGTGTGTAAACGGTATATTTTAGATTATCATTACTTGATAATCTACGTAATGCTTTTTAAACCTTTATCGATAAAATAAAGGTTATGGTTGTTTTAAAAATTGAATGCAGTCTTTGAAAAACGTCTCATATAGAGGTCAAAACCTCGCGACGAAATCAATTAATATGGAACGTTTATAATCAATATAAATGGGACATTTCAGTTGGTATCCGAGCGTTGGTCTTAGAGAACCAGAAAATTTACATTAGTGTGTCTTATCGAGTTTGTTAGGATACATTAGTGAGTCTGGACTTCGACCGTGTTTTCTTTAAAAACGATTGCTTAACACTTTTGTTGGAAACTATATATTATTAACATGTAAATATTATGTGATATATTAACCTCTTAATGTGTTTGATATTGTGTGATAGATGTCTACCACTAGTACAAATCCCATCGATTCACCTAATAATAATGAAGAGTCGAATATATTTTGGGAAGATTCACAAATTTCCGAAGAAGAATCGGAAGAGGAGGAACCGGAAGAGGAGGAACCGGAAGAAGAGGAACCGGAAGGGGAGGAACCGGAAGAAGAAGAGGTTCCGGAGAAAGAAATATTGATACCTACAGTAATTCAATTAAATAAAAGAAAATCCTCAACCAACGGACCAAAGTTAATAACGGTCAATGGTGTTTCCGCCGAGGAAGCAAAATATTTGGAAGATTACCAATTTTTCGATGAATCGGATCCCGATGAGGATTCCGATGATGTTATAGAAATTACCTCGACCCAATTTAATAAAGCGAAAGAAAATAATAAGGGAAAAGGTATAAAAATAGAGAAACCCGATTCCAACCCCGATGAACTTTATATGTATCGGCAACATCCGTATTTCCTAAAATGTAACAATGACCCGGGAACCTCTAAACCACCAGGTTTTTCTAAACCATTATGGAAAATGACGGCTCGTATTAGAGGAACACCATATATTCCTAGAAAATTAGGAAAACGAACCAAGTCCGAAGAAGAAGAAACCAGTGATTCAGATTAGAGGGTTGTAATCATGTTGTGTATTAAATGTATTGTAGTGTGCTTGTACTTTTATGTTCTACGTAAAAATTGCTTGTATTGTTTGTTAATTATCTTTTACGAATCTAATCCTTGTCTATTTTACAGTATAAAAACAAAATAGACATGAAGGGTAGACAACCGAATATTTTAGAAGATCTACCAGAGGATATGATTGAGGAAATCTTGTCTAGAGTCAGTCAGAATTCATCAGCACATTTAGTTATGGCGAAATTAACTTGTCAAACATTTGAAAGACTTTCCAGAAATGCCTTAGTTTATTAAAGGCTTTCCTTTGATAGGTGGGGTATATCACATTGGGGAGACCGTAAGTTACGCAGTGTTTTCTTTAAAGCGTTAAATGCGGGGAACCCAAATGCAATTTTACGCTACGGGTTAAGAACCTATTTTGATTCAACATATCCCAACATAGGATTTCGTGAATTAGAAAGAGCTTCTAACATGCAACATAAAGAAGCATGTTATGCTTACGGATTAGTGATGTTCGCTTCTTACCAAAGTGAGAAAAAGAACATCGGATTGCAGCTTTTAAATAAAACCTTCCCACAAGTGACGGATTCAGTAGTTGGGGTGAGAAACAAGGTTTTTAGATTATTACGGGGCTGTTGAACATTACGAAACCCTCGTCCTTTTGACGACATTACAACATGCTGCCTAGCCAATGGTCATAACGGTTATTTTCCACAAGACCAAGGATGGGAAGTCGTCTTAGTAAAACCAGAATGCATGACTTGTTTCTGGACTTATGAATTACGTGTCTTTATTTCCTTTGCTGAACAATTTGCGTATTAACTAGGTTTATCTTCAAAACTGTCCTATATCAAAGTGTACTATATTTCATGTTATATGTAATATAGCGAAGTTGTAAGTTTAAAGAATATTTATATGTGATATATTATTATAATCAGTTTTTCATATGGAATTGTAGTAGTTGAATTGTATATTAGCTACTAAGTATGAACTTAACGGGTAGGTAGTACCCGAATTTAAACTTATAAAATGCTAATATGAAGAAAAAGCTTTTATAAATGAGTTCATATTATGCTACGAAATACTATTGACTACTCTTAATATTCTGTATGATTAACTCGATTCAGTTGGCTATTTTGAAGGAAATGGCACCGACTACTCGACACACCATGAATATGAGCGAAGAGGAATTTCGTACCTTTCTTACTGCAAACATAGCCGCAGTACAGACTGCGCTACATACAAACAATAACTCTGAATCTAGCAATGCAACTAACGGCGCAAGAAATCGTGTAGGATGCTCCTACAAAGAATTCACTGCCTGCAAACCTTTGGAATTTGATGGAACCGAAGGACCAATTGGATTGAAACGGTGGACCGAGAAAGTCGAATCGGTGTTTGCCATAAGTAAGTGTACTGAAGAGGACAAAGTTAAGTACGCTACGCATACCTTCACAGGTACTGCGTTAACGTGGTGGAACACTTATCTTGAACAGGTAGGACAAAATGTTGCTTACGCACTACCGTGGTCGGCATTCAAGCAATTGATGAACGAGCAGTACCGTCCTAGAAATGAAGTCAATAAACTCAAGGCAGAACTTAGAGAGTTACGAACACAAGGGTTCGACATTACCACATATGAACGACGATTCACAGAGTTGTGCCTATTGTGTCCGGAAGCATTCGAAGATGAAGAAGAGAAGATCGACGTGTTTGTAAAAGGGTTACCAGTAAGGATTCAAGAAGATGTGAGTTCACACGAGCCCGCTTCTATACAGAAGGCAAGTCGAATGGCTCATAAACTCATAAATCAGATTGAGGGAAGAATTAAAGAGCAGGCAGCCGAAGAAGCCAACACGAAACAACTCAAGAGGAAGTGGGAGGAAAACGGTGACAAGAGTCACCAGTACAACAACAACAACAATTACAACAACAATCGTAACAACTATCCCAACAACCGCAACAACAATCGCAACAATAACCGCAATCCTAACAATAACTACAACAAACATCCCAACAACAACAAAAACTACAACAACCATTTCAACAACAATAACAATCCCAACAACAACCTCAATAACAACAACGGCAACAAAAACCAAAAACAGCAATGTCATAGGTGTGAAGAAAATCATCAGGGGTTTTGCACGATGTTTTGCAACAAGTGTAAAAGAAATGGTCATAGCGCGACAAAGTGTGAGGTCTACGGACCAAAGTTTAACAGAACTAAAGGAACAAATAATGTTGGAACAAGTAATGCCGAAACGAATAGTGTCGGAGCAAGTAATACCAACGCTGTCTCTTATAAATGTGGAAAACCGGGCCACATTATTAGAAATTGCCCGAATCAAGGGAATACTAATGGGCAGGGCCGTGGAAGAGTTTTCAATATTAATGCGGCAGAAGCACAGGAAGACCCGGAGCTTGTTACGGGTACGTTTCTTATTGACGATAAATCTGCTTATGTTTTATTTGATTCGGGTGCGGATAGAAGCTATATGAGTAGAGAATTTTGTGCTAAATTAAGTTGCCCATTGACGCCTTTGGATAGTAAATTTTTACTCGAATTAGCAAACGGTAAATTAATTTCAGCAGATAATATATGTCGGGAGAGAGAAATTAAACTGGGGGATGAAATGTTTAAAATTGATTTAATACCAGTCGAGTTAGGGAGTTTTGATGTAATAATTGGCATGGAATGGTTGACTAAGGTGAGAGCAGAGGTCGTTTGTTACAAAAATGCGATTCGCATTATGCGTGAAAAAGGAAAACCTTTAATGGTGTACGGAGAAAAGAACAACGCAAAATTAAATCTTATTAGTAGTTTGAAGGCATAAAAACTAATAAGAAAAGGTTGTTACGTCATTCTAGCACACATCGAGGAAGTTAAACCTGAAGAAAAGAACATCAGTGATGTTCTCGTCGCAAAAGAATTTCCCGATGTATTTTCGAAAGAATTACCGGGATTACCCCCACATCGATCCGTTGAATTTCAAATAGATCTTGTACTAGGAGCTGCACCAATAGCTCGTGCTCCATACAGACTCGCACCCAGCGAAATGAAAGAATTACAAAGTCAGTTACAGGAACTTTTAGAGCATGGTTTCATTCGACCAAGCACATCACCATGGGGAGCTCCTGTTTTGTTTGTCAAGAAGAAAGATGGTACATTCAGGTTGTGTATCGACTACCTAGAGTTGAACAAACTTACCATCAAGAACCGCTACCCACTACCAAGAATCGACGACTTATTTGATCAACTACAAGGCTCGTCTGTTTATTCGAAGATCGATTTAGGTTCTGGATATCATCAAATGCGGGTGAAGGAGGATGATATTCTAAAGACTGCTTTTAGGACGCGTTACGGTCATTACGAGTTTATGGTTATGCCGTTTGGATTGACTAACGCACCAGCTGTGTTCATGGACCTCATGAACAGAGTATGTGGGCCATATCTTGACAAGTTTGTCATTGTTTTCATCGATGACATACTTATTTACTCGAAGAATGATCAAGAGCACGAAGAACATTTGAGAAAAGTGCTAGAGTTGCTGAGAAAAGAAAAACTGTACGGTAAGTTTTCAAAGTGTGCATTTTGGTTGGAAGAAGTTCAATTCCTCGGTCACATAGTGAACAAAGAAGGTATTCAGGTGGATCCAGCAAAGATTGAAACCGTTGAAAAGTGGGAAACCCCGAAAACTTCGAAACACATATGCCAGTTTTTAGGACTAGCTGGTTACTACAGAAGGTTCATCCAAGATTTTTCCAGAATAGCAAAACCCTTGACTGTTGGGATTTAACAAGTTTGATTATACTTAAAACCTTTTAAGAATTTTATTAAAGCGGAAGCATGTTAGTTACATTTTAGAACTTGTATATCTTTAAACCATTTTAAAGTTAAACCCCATGGATCAAGTTGTGAACAAATATGCTTACAAACTAAGTAGAAAGTTAAGATGTTTATACCTCCTTAAAACAAGTTTAAGGGCTGCAAAATGCTTGGATGATGATGAAGGAAATGAAGAAGCAAAGCACCAAAACACCCTTGCCTTGTTATTAACCTTGTACACCTTGAAACCTAGCTTGAAAACCCTCTTTTCTGCCCTTGAGAAAACCGAACAGCAGCAGCAGAATTTGAGCTGAAATGTTTGATGAAATCGATGACTTAAAAGCTTCTAACTTGAAGCCTCAAGTGTAGTATACCCCAAGCTTTGAATCACCAACACTTTCCTTGAATTAGTTAGGATTTTAAGACACTTATTAAGCTAGAAACCAAGCAAGAAACCTCCTCAAAACAGCTCACAAATTTCGGCCAGAATAGTAGCTGAAAAGTTAAGAGAGTTTTCTTGAACTTTTAAGTGGAATCCTTGGTCAAATTACTTGGTTGTTGTGTGTAGCATGCACTTAAGAACTTGTGTATATAGGAAGTAACAAAAGTGAGCATGTGTGGTCTTCTCTTGGAGTCCCAAATCAGCCCACTACATATATATATATTTTATATATATACATGTAAGTTCATAAAAGTTTATAAATTTTTATAAACTTATGTATTGATTTGTTACTTATACATTTTTTATAAAACCTTTTATAAAATATAACACAACATAATCATTTAAACCTATAAACAATTATATATAAATTATACAAATAATTTATCTCAAGTGAAATTTCTTTAGAAAACCGATTTTCTAAAGTTCAAGTGTCGCGTATTTATTTAACAATCCATTCGTTAAGATTAAATACATATAAGGTGTCGATAAGCTTGTTATTGGGTATGACCCGACTTGGATCATAACACATTAGCCACATTAATTTAATATGTCTCTCGGGCATATGAAATACCTTCAATCTCCCACTTGCACGAGAAACGTAAGAAATTAATGCAAGTGACGGATACCACCTAACGACCGTCCATCACCCCCAATATGTTATGACTTTGTGCCATTCAATAACATCATCCTTTTCGAGTTCCCATCTCGAATATGAATAGGTGAATCTTTCATTATATCCTTTCATCCTAGATGTCATGTCAAATCCAAGAGATACAGAGTGACCACTCTCTTATAGATTTAACTTTATCAGGCCTTAGACATCTGACTCTCAACGAATAAGAGGGACAAATTCCATCTTGACTACATACGTCCTAGATACATACTTTGCATTATACCTGAGCTCTTCCTTATGTACTACCATATTTCAGAATAGCGAAGGAAAGAATCAAGGCATAATACTCGGTGAATATCCGAACCCAATATGTATCTCAGGTCAGAGGATACAATGATATTCGCCTTTACTCAAGATTACATGTGATCAACCACAAAGGCTCTATACAGTAATTCTTGAGAGCGGGTCTTCCAATATTTGTTTCCCACAAATATCTATGAACCTTGGTTGCAACCTTGCCCCACATTCAACCTATGAATGTATACCAATCCGAGTTCATAATAGTCTAAACCTCACACTTGTTCCCACAAATGTGATCGACTACGGAAATTTAGAATAATTGCTTATTCATGGATGAAATATGCAAAATAGGAACATAACTCAAATAAATTAACACCATAGTTATATTAATGAGTTTGAATAATTTCGTTCCGGTACAATACTTAAAACAGATCATAACCAATCACTAGAATATCGAAGCCCTAATGCACTAACATGCCCTTCATGTTTTGCTCCATGTAAGAGCTTCGTGAGTGGATCCGCTATATTAAGATCTGTGTGAATCTTGCGAATACATATCTTTCCTTTTTCAACTTCATCCCTTATGTAGTTGAATCTCCGCTCAATGTGACGGGTCTTTTGGTGAGCACGAGGTTCCTTGATTTGGGCAATCGCACCCTCGTTGTCACAAAAGATCTCAAGAGGGTCCTGAATGGAAGGGACCACTCCTAAGTCGTCGATGAATTTCTTTATCCATGCAGTTTCCTGTGCTGCCAATGAGGCGGCAATGTACTCCGACTCTGTAGTGGATAACGCAACAACATCCTGTTTTGAGCTCTTCCAAGAGACTGCACCACCATTTAACATGAAGACATAACCGGATTGTGATCGAGAGTCATCTCGATCAGTTTGGAAACTCGCGTCCACGTAACCTTTTACAGCGAGTTCCTCCTCACCAGACCCGTATATTAGAAACATATCCTTAGTCCTTCTAAGGTATTTCAATATACTTTTAACAGCAATCCAATGACTGTTTCCTGGGTTGTTCTGGTATCTACTTGTCAAGCTTAGAGCGCATGACACATCTGGTCTAGTACATATCATTGCATACATGATAGACCCAATAGCAGATGCATATGGGACTTTCTTCATTTTCTCTTGTTCATCTTTCGTGGTGGGACACTGAGATGAACTGAGACTGGTTCCTCTTTGAATAGGTACCAAACCTTTCTTAGAGTTTTCCATCTTGAACCTTTTCAAGATTTTATCAATGTATGTACTTTGACTTAAACCTATCAATCTCTTGGATCTATTCCTATAGATCCCTATCCCCAATATATATTGTGCATCTCCAAGATCCTTAATGGAGAAGCAACTCTTTAGCCAAGTTTTGACTCCTTGCATTGTGGTAATATCATTCCCAAATAATAATATATCATTCACATATAGTACAAGGAATATGATAGTGCTCCCACTAGCTTTCTTATATACACAAGCTTCATCACCATTTTTAATGAAGCCAAATTTCTCGACTTCCTCATTAAAACGATGATTCCACATTCTAGATGCTTGTTTCAATCCGTAGATTGATTTCTTTAACTTGCATACCCTTTTAGGATATTTTGGATCAACAAAACCTTCAGGTTGGACCATATAGACATCTTCCATAAGATATCCATTTAGGAAAGCGGTTTTGACATCCATTTGCCATATTTCATAGTCGTAGTGAGCAGCAATGGCAAATAATATCCTAATAGACTTTAGCATTGCCACTGGCGAGAAAGTTTCATCATAATCAACCCCTTGAGTTTGAGTGAAACCTTTTGCTACAAGTCTAGCTTTATATGTATCCAAGTTTCCATGTATGTCGGTTTTCTTCTTGAAAAGCCATTTGCAATCAACTAGCTTAGAGCTAGGAGGTTGCTCAACAAGTTCCCACACTTGGTTTTCATACATGGATTGCATCTCGGCGTCCATGGCATCCTGCCATTTATCTTTATCAATCCTTGATAAAGCATCTTGGTAGTTTGTTGGTTCATCCAAATCAACCGTATGGCAACCATCTATGAGAAACCCATATCTCTCAGGAGGATTGCTAATCCTACCAGATCTACGAATGTCTTGTGTATTTTGATCATCCATTTGATCACTATCAACATTTTCATGTTGAGTGCTAGTGTTAACCAATTGTGTATCATCTACTTGATCTTGAACCTCTTCAAGATCTATCTTCCTTTCACTATTTCCTTCCATTAGGAACTTAGTTTCAAGGAATTCCGCCTTCCGAGCAACAAATACATTCTGCTCGGATGGATCATAGAAATAGTATCCCATATCATCCTTGGGATATCCTATGAAGATACACTTCGTGGATCGAGCATTCAACTTATTAGGGACGTAACGCTTAGGATAAGCTTCACATCCCCATACCTTTAAGTATGATAGAGATGGAGGTTTGCCAAACCACATCTCGTGAGGAGTTCGTTCCACTTTCTTGGTTGGGGCCATATTTAAAATACGAGCCGCGGAGCTTAGACAATAACCCCAAAATGATAGAGGCAACGAGCTTCTTGCCATCATAGATCGAACCATATCCATTAGGGTTCGGTTCCTCCTTTCGGAAACTCCATTAAGTTGGGGTGTTCCGGGTGGAGTAAGTTGTGAGATAATCCCACAACTCCTAAGATGATCTTGGAAAGCATCGCTTAGGTATTCACCTCCTCTATCGGTACGAAGTACCTTAATTGTCTTGTTGAGTTGATTTTGTACTTCGTTTTGATATTCTTTGAATGCTTCAAAAGTTTCATCCTTGTGTCTTAATAAGTAGACATATCCGAAACGACTGAAGTCATCAATGAAAGTAACGAAGTATCTTTCACCATTCCTAGTCATGGGCTTAAAGGGTCCACATACATCCGAATGTATTAATCCCAATAAATCTTTAGCCCTTTCATAAGTCCCTTTGAAAGGTGCTTTAGTCATCTTGCCTTGTAAACAAGATTCACATACATCAAACGAATCCATTTCATTTGATTTAAAAAGTCCATCCTTTTGAAGTGTATGCATTCGGTTCTTGTTTATGTGACCAAGGCGACAATGCCATAAATAGGAATCACTCAAATCCCTTTTGAGTTTCTTGGTGCTTGTATGGTACATTGAGCTACTAGATGATGTGTCATCATGAACCAATTCATAAATTCCATTTGAAGGTGAAGCCTTGAAATAGAATACATTATCTAAATAAATATGGATATCATCATTAACAAAATTAAGATAAAAACCACATTGTTTCAAACGGGAAATGGAAATAATGTTTCGACATAAATCGGGTGCATACAAAACATCTTTCAAAATAAGTTCCAAACCACTTGGAAGCTTTAACACAAAGTCTCCTTGAGCCTTCACTTGCACTTTGGCCCCATTACCCATGTAGAGACTTGATGTTCCCGTTTGCTTGCTACTTCTTTTGAACCCCTGCAATGAATTGCAAATGTGAGTTCCACATCCAGTGTCTAATACCCATGTATTAGAAGAAGTAATACTAAGCTCTATATATACCATATATATATTACCTGAGGTTTGCCCTGCATCCCTCTTGTCCTTCAACTCCTTAAGATAGACTGGACAGTTTCGTTTCCAATGACCCATTTCACCGCAACCGAAACATGGGTCTTCTTTGGGGTTTGCCTTCTCGGCTACCTTTTGCTTCTTAGCCTTGTTCTTGGTTGGGGTAACCATCTTCCCCTTCCCTTTGCCTTGATGGGCGGGTCCTTTCCTCTTAGCCACCTTTGGCTTAGAGGTGTTACCTTTGGATCCACCTTGATCGATTGCTAACACGGGTAAAGCCCTTTTACCCATGCTAGTTTCCGCTGTTCTAAGCATACCGTGAAGCTCACCTATGCTCTTATCCATCCCATTCATATTGTAATTAATTACAAATTGATCAAACCTTTTTGATAGGGAGTTAAGGATAAGATCGGTGGCTAACTCATTAGATATGTTTAGGTTAAGACGGTTAGCACGATCGATAAGGCTTTTCATCTTAAGTACATAAGATGAAACCGATTGGGTATCGTCCATACGACAAGCATGTAGCGCCCGAACCGTTTCGAAGCGTTCGACACGCGCTTGTTGGAGGAACATCTCCTTCAATTGCGTTATCATGTCGTATGCACTATGATGCTCGAAATCCTTTTGGAGTTCGGGTATCATAGTCCCAAGCATTAAGCATGAGACTTGAAGGGAGTCGTGGCAATACTTATCGTAAGAGGCCATTGCCTCCACATCATTCTCATCCGGTTGATCGGGAATGGGGTCCTCAAGCACATACATTTTATCCTCTTGTTTGAGGACAATCCGAAGATTGCGGAACCAATCCATAAAGTTTGTATGGTTGAGTTTGTCTTTCTCTAAGAGAGACCTTAATGATAGGTGGTTCAGGTTAAGTGGTGCGTTTGGAATGTTGTTGTTGTTATTGGCGGCCATCTATAAAATTAACAAAGTTCGTTTAAGTATCGATTTTAATGTAACATTCAATACCCTTTTAAAATTTTAATTGACTTATTAAATATTAGAATCCAACGGTAAATCAAATTTCGGTTAGGTGACCTTTATCCCGTTATTTGATTTAGCTAGGTAGTCATTATATGACAATTGCAATCCTTTTGCAACTTCTAAGTTATGGGATCATGCAATCCTTTTGCATGGCATATTTATCCCATCAACGCCTATTTGTTCCTCATGCTTCGGTGGCCCTAAGTTCATGATTCCCAAATCAAGTCGTCCCACTTGTGTAAACATGTAAATTCAACATACAAGTGGTTAGGTGACCTTTATCCCACAAGTGTGCGAAATTTACCTTATTGATATTAGTCCGCTCATGACGGTTAGGTGACCTTTATCCCGTCAAGAGTTTCTTAATATGTCTAAGTGTTTTCACAAAAGGATGGCGTTAAACTTGTTAAGCTTGTTTGTTAAAGGGATTTTGAGTTTTCGTTATTTCTAGTTTAGGAAAACTTTTGCACCATACACCAACATGCATTTAGTGTATGGTTTATTTGAAAATCCATTTTCATGTTTTGTAATTAAGCCAATTACTTGATATAAACCATTTTATATGTATGATCCTTATCATGTTCTTAATAACCATTTATTAAGGTTCTCGGTTGCCTTTTAAATTTAACCATTTAAATTGCCGTTTTGCATGTACTTAGCACGTCTAATTTAACCAATTAAAATGTCGTTTTGTTAGTTGTTATCTTGTGATTAATTGTATCAACCAAACATACAAAACAATAATCATACAAACAACCACACATGCAAAATAAGTATGTTCACAATCTAGCCATTTTGGTGGACATTTGTTTAGCCGAAAACAAATGTCACCGGGTAAGGGTTAATCATACAAAGTAGGAGATTACAATCTCCCACTTAACCTTGCATCCATATGCTCCTTGTGTTCTTGAAGTCTTCATGATCTTGTTCTTCATTTTTACAAAATATGTATCCTAATACATTTTTATCTAGAAAATGAAATACAACCTATTCTATTTTACATACCAAATGTAAAACAAATTACATAGCCAAAATAATAATTATTACATGCCAATTGAATGAATAATATTACATACCAAATGAATATAACAAATCAACCAAATATAGCATGCAATCAACACAAGGTCAAGGCTAGGATTGTGAACTTTAACATGCAACAAAATATGACCAAATGATAGAGCTCAAAACCCAATTTTGAACCCTAATAAATTCGGCCATAATGAAGTACCCACCCAAAACCAACAATTTTTGCATTCTTCTTTCATGCATGTACTTAGAATGCAAATATAGTGGGTTTAAAACAATAATTTGAAGCATATTTCAACAACTTCGGCTCTAGATACCATTGTTAGGATTTAACAAGTTTGATTATACTTAAAACCTTTTAAGAATTTTATTAAAGCGGAAGCATGTTAGTTACATTTTAGAACTTGTATATCTTTAAACCATTTTAAAGTTAAACCCCATGGATCAAGTTGTGAACAAATATGCTTACAAACTAAGTAGAAAGTTAAGATGTTTATACCTCCTTAAAACAAGTTTAAGGGCTGCAAAATGCTTGGATGATGATGAAGGAAATGAAGAAGCAAAGCACCAAAACACCCTTGCCTTGTTATTAACCTTGTACACCTTGAAACCTAGCTTGAAAACCCTCTTTTCTGCCCTTGAGAAAACCGAACAGCAGCAGCAGAATTTGAGCTGAAATGTTTGATGAAATCGATGACTTAAAAGCTTCTAACTTGAAGCCTCAAGTGTAGTATACCCCAAGCTTTGAATCACCAACACTTTCCTTGAATTAGTTAGGATTTTAAGACACTTATTAAGCTAGAAACCAAGCAAGAAACCTCCTCAAAACAGCTCACAAATTTCGGCCAGAATAGTAGCTGAAAAGTTAAGAGAGTTTTCTTGAACTTTTAAGTGGAATCCTTGGTCAAATTACTTGGTTATTGTGTGTAGCATGCACTTAAGAACTTGTGTATATAGGAAGTAACAAAAGTGAGCATGTGTGGTCTTCTCTTGGAGTCCCAAATCAGCCCACTACATATATATATATTTTATATATATACTTGTAAGTTCATAAAAGTTTATAAATTTTTATAAACTTATGTATTGATTTGTTACTTATACATTTTTTATAAAACCTTTTATAAAATATAACACAACATAATCATTTAAACCTATAAACAATTATATATAAATTATACAAATAATTTATCTCAAGTGAAATTTCTTTAGAAAACCGATTTTCTAAAGTTCAAGTGTCGCGTATTTATTTAACAATCCATTCGTTAAGATTAAATACATATAAGGTGTCGATAAGCTTGTTATTGGGTATGACCCGACTTGGATCATAACACATTAGCCACATTAATTTAATATGTCTCTCGGGCATATGAAATACCTTCATTGACTGCATTAACGCATAAAGGGAGGAAATTTGAATGGAAGGATGAACAAGAGAAAGCGTTTCAATTGTTAAAGAAAAAGTTAACTACGGCACCTATATGGTCATTACCTGAAAGGAATGATGATTTTGTGATATATTGTGACGCTTCAAAGCAAGGTCTCGGTTGTGTATTAATGCAACGAACGAAGGTAATTGCTTATGCGTCTAGACAATTGAAGATTCACGAGCAGAATTATACGACGCATGATTTGAAATTAGGCGCGGTTGTTTTTGCATTAAATACTTGGAGGCACTACTTATATGGGGTCAAAAGTATTATATATATCGACCACAAAAGTCTTCAACATATATTTAATCAGAAACAACTGAACATGAGGCAGCGCAGGTGGATTGAATTGTTGAATGATTACGACTTTGAGATTCGTTACCACCCGGGGAAGGCGAATGTGGTAGCCGACGCTTTGAGTAGAAAGGACAGAGAACCCATTCGAGTAAAAGCTATGAATATAATGATTCACAATAACCTTACTACTCAAATAAAGGAGGCGCAACAAGGAGTTTTAAAAGAGGGAAATTTAAAGGATGAAATACCCAAAGGATCGGAGAAGCATATTAATATTCGGGAAGACGGAACCCGGTATAGGGCTGAAAGAATTTGGGTACCAAAATTTGGAGATATGAGAGAAATGGTACTTAGAGAAGCTCATAAAACCAGATACTCAATACATCCTGGAACGGGGAAGATGTACAAAGATCTCAAGAAACATTTTTGGTGGCCAGGTATGAAAGCCGATGTTGCTAAATAAGTAGGGGAATGTTTGACGTGTTCTAAGGTCAAAGCTGAGCTTCAGAAACCATCAGGTCTACTTCAACAACCCGAAATCCCAGAGTGGAAATGGGAAAACATTACCATGGATTTCATCACTAAATTGCCAAGGACTACAAGTGGTTTTGATACTATCTAGGTAATAGTTGATCGTCTCACCAAATTAGAACACTTCCTGCCAATAAGAGAAGAAGACAAGATGGAGAAGTTAGCACGACTGTATTTGAAGGAAGTCGTCTCCAGACATGGAATACCAATCTCTATTATCTCTGATAGGGATGGTAGATTTATTTCAAGATTCTGGCAGACATTACACTAAGCATTAGGAACTCGTCTAGACATGAGTACTGTCTAGACATGAGTATTGCTACGAGCATGTGTTATTGATTTCGGAAACAGTTGGGATCGACATCTACCTTTAGTAGAATTTTCCTACAACAACAGCTACCATTCAAGCATTGAGATGGCGCCGTTTGAAGAACTTTATGGTAGAAAGTGCAGGTCTCCAATTTGTTGAAGTGAAGTGGGGGATAGACAGATTATGGGTTCGGAGATAATACAAGAAATTACCGAGAAGATCATCCAAATTCAATAACGGTTGAAAACCGCCCAAAGTCGACAAAAGAGCTACGCCGACATTAAAAGAAAAGATATAGAATTTGAAATTGGAGAGATGGTCATGCTTAAGGTTGCACCTTGGAAAGGCGTTGTTCGATTTGGTAAACGAGGGAAATTAAATCCAAGGTATATAGGACCATTCAAGATTATTGATCGTGTCGGACCAGTAGCTTACCGACTTGAATTACCACAACAACTCGCGGCTGTACATAACACTTTCCACGTCTCAAATTTGAAGAAATGTTTTGCTAAAGAAGATCTCACTATTCCGTAAAATGAAATCCAAATCAACGAAAAACTTCAATTCGTCGAAGAACCCATCAAAATAATGGATCGTGGGGTTAAACGACTTAAGCAAAACAAGATACCAATTGTTAAAGTACGATGGAATGCTCATAGAGGACCCGAGTTCACCTGGGAATGAGAAGATCAGATGAAGAAGAAATACCCGCATTTATTTCCAGAAGATACGTTAACACCTCCAACTGCTTAAAATTTCGGGACGAAATTTATTTAACGGATAGGTACTGTAGTGACCCGAACTTTTCCAAGTTTATATATATTAAATGAAATTGATATTTATATGATTAAGTGTTTCCAACATGTTAAGCAATCAAACTTGTTAAGACTTGATTAATTGAAATAAGTTTCATATAGACAATTGACAACCCAAGTTGACCGGTGATTCACGAACGTTAAAACTTATAAAAACTATATGATGACATATATATGATTATATATATAATTAACATGATATTATGATAAGTAAATATCTCATTAAGTATTTTAACAATGAGTTATATACATAAAATTGAGTTTATTGAATTAAGAAACTCGAAACGATATATATAACGATTATCGTTATAACAACGTCTTACTAATTATATATAAAACATATTAAGATATTGTTAAACTATGTTTAATCATGATAAATGATAAGTAAACATGTCATTATGTATATTAACAATGAACTACGTATGTAAAAACAAGACTACTAACTTAAGGATTTCGAAACGAGTCATATATGTAACGATTATCGTTGTAACGACATTTAAATATATATATATCATATTAAGATATATTAATATATCATAATATTATGATAATATAATAATTTAACATCTTATTAGATATAATAAACATTGGGTTAACAACATTTAACAAGATAGTTAACTTAAAGGTTTCAAAACAACATTTACATGTAACAACTAACGAAGACTTAACGACTCAGTTAAAATGTATATGCATGTAGTGTTTTAATATGTATTCATACACTTTTGAAAGACTTCAAGACACTTATCAAAATACTTCTACTTAATAAAAATGCTTACAATTACATCCTCGATCAGTTTCATCAACAATTCTACTCGTATGCACCCGTATTCGTACTTGTACAATACACAGCTTTTAGATGTATGTACTATTGGTATATACACTCCAATGATCAGCTCTTAACAGCTCATGTGAGTCACCTACCACATGTGGGAACCATCATTTGGCAACTAGCATGAAATATCTCATAAAATTACAAAAATATTAGTAATCATTCATGACTTATTTACATGTAAATAAAATTACACATCCTTTATATCTAATCCATATACCAACGACCAAAAACACCTACAAACACTTTCATTCTTCAATTTTCTTCATCTAATTGATCTCTCTCAAGTTCTATCTTCAAGTTCTAAGTGTTCTTCATAAATTCTATAAGTTATAGTTTCATAAAATCAAGAATACTTCCAAATTTGCTAGCTTACTTCCAATCTTGTAAAGTGATCATCCAACCTCAAGAAATCTTTCTTATTTACAGTAAGATATCTTTCTAATACAAGAACTTTCAAGCCATCCAAGGATCCTTTGAAGCTAGATCTATTTCCAGTAGGTTTATTCATAAAACCTGAGGTAGTAATGATGTTCATAACATCATTCGATTCTTATATATAAAACTACCTTATTCGAAGGTTTAAACTTGAAATCACTAGAACATAGTTTAGTTAATTCTAAACTTGTTCGCAAACAAAAGTTAATCCTTCTAACTTGAATTTTAAAATCAACTAAACACATGTTCTATATTTATATGATATGCTAACTTAATGATTTAAAACCTGGAAACACGAAAAACACCGTAAAACCGGACATACGCCGTCATAGTAACACCGCGGGCTGTTTTGAGTTTGATAATTAAAAACTATGATAAAATTTGATTTAAAAGTTTTTCTTCTGGGAAAATGATTTTTCTTATGAACATGAAACTATATCCAAAAATCATGGTTAAACTCAAAGTGGAAGTATGTTTTTCAAAATGGTCATCAAGACGTCGTTCTTTCGACTGAAATGACTACCTCTTACAAAAACGACTTGTAACTTATATTTCTGACTCTAAACATATACTTTTTCTATTTAGATTCATAAAATAGAGTTCAATATGAAACCATAGCAATTTGATTCACTCAAAACGGATTTAAAACGAAGAAGTTATGGGTAAAACAAGATTGGATATTTTTTGATAGTTGTAGCTACGGGAATTATTGTAACAAATTTATATTAATCATATCCTAGCTAACTTATATTGTATTTGTAGTATCCCGTTCATATCGATTATAAACATCACGTACTTATTGGTGTCATTGCGAGGTATTGACCTCTATATGTGACATTTTTCAAAATCTACATACGTTTTTATGATACAAACCATAACCTTTATTATAACCAAAGGCTTAAACAACATAATAATGATTATCGTTTAGCGATAATCTTAGTCTTACAAACTTTACATTTGATAATAACAATACGATTTCCAAAATATTTCACATTACAAATCTTTCGGTATGCAGTTTTATTTTTGACACAAATATGCATACTCCAAATCTTGCTTAAATTCGGCATAATGCAGCGGAAGCTTTTAATTATCACCTGAGAATAAACATGCTTAAAACGTCAACATAAAGTTGGTGAGATATAGGTTTAATGCTAGCAACGTTATAAATATAGACCACAAGATTTAATGTACATAAACGTTTTAATAAAAATATTCTAAGTGGTTGAGCACTTGATAACCATATTTAACATTTAATCAACGTCGCATATTCCCTTTATTATGAAATCTCACTACACCGTACCAAATATAGTCACCAAAACGAAGTACTGTGCAATCGTTGAATACTGGTCGTCCAGTCCGGTTGGGGTTGTCAGGCCCGATAGATCTATCAACAGGATTCGCGTTTACAATACCGCATGTAAATAGTAGTTACCAAGTTACAGGGAAGTATGCCAGTGGTACAACTCAACGTAGAATATATATTTTTAATCACTTGTGTCCATAACGTAAATCATAAAATGCATGTATTCTCATCCCGAAATATTTAGAGTTTAAAAGTGGGACTATATACTCACTTTTGCCTTGAAGATATATACCCCGACCTGGTCTCCGATAGATATCACCAACCTAACCATATATAATATATCAATATATTTTCTTTTCAAATAATCGTTACATGTATACTTATAATACTTTCAATATCTAATAGTCCGTAGTTAGCAGTCCGATGTTAGTAGTCCACAATTAGTTGTTCAATAAAATAAATAAAGACCCCATCGTATTCGTATTGATCGGAATTAATCTCGACCCATGGTACCGTGTTGTTAAATGATGTGTTGCGTACATAAAGTACCGTGTTGTCAAATGACGTGTTGCGTACAATCATGAGGTCTTATAATTAATCTTCTCGTATTGTTTACGGGTGGTCCTGAATATGTAAAATCAAATCATGAGTAAATATATATAAAATATCATGTTAATTAGCCAAGATATGATTAGTTTGGTTTTAGTCAAAATATTTTCGTAGCTAAACTAGCTTCGGATATCCGATTTTGTTTTAGTCGTAGTTTCTTCAATACAACTCCGTTTTTGTTGGTTCAACTTGCCATTTCCTTGAATCGAGTCATTATTTATGAATCTGAACTGTAAATACCTTAGTTTGCATTCAAAATCACAGGTTATATGTCAAACTTGGGTGAATCTTATGAAAGTGATCATTTCCGTCATAAAACAACATCTAGATGATCATTTTTACAAAAATACTTACACTTTGAGTTATACCATGAGATTTTTATATATTAACATATTCATAAGAAATATCATTTTTCCAGAATTTAAACTTCCAATTCATAGTTTAAGATGGTTTTTAATTATACAACCCAAAACAAACCCCGGTTGCACTCCGATGGCGTAGATTCAGTTTCAAGGTGTTCTTTGTAAAATCAAGTTGTATCTTGTTAAGTTAGCATATCATTATGATATATTACAGGTCTTGAAGTATTTTAAAAGTCAAGTTAGAAGGATCTATTTAGTTTGCAAACAAGTTTGAAATCATTCAAACTATGTTCTTGTTGTTATGATTTGTACATTCTTAATAAGATAGTTATAATTGAACAAGATGATGAACAAAGGTTATACCTCAAGTATGATGAAGAAAGTTACTGAATAAACAATATATGAACTTGTTCTTGATGACTTGGAAGATTGAGAAGTGAAATCATGAAAGAAACAAAGGTTGTAAGTAAGTTATATCTTGATTTAAGATGATTAACTTACATGAATTGAATCAAAGTTTAAACATAGTTTTACCTTGGTTATGAAGCTAGAAACTTATGAAGACTTTGAAGAACACTTGAAGGTTAAAGATAAGAGAGTTTAGAAGATCATCTAACTTGAAAGAAAGTTGATATGAAAGTGTATGTGTGTGTATATAGGCGTGAATGTATATGTATATATAAGGATTTTATGTTTTGTGAATATACTTATATTGTTTTATGTATTTAAGCCCTTTAAAAGTGATTAAATACGTATTTATACGATACTTGTATAAGTATTATAGGTTATAGGTATATATGTCAAAGAACGTTACGTATAGTTACCGTTTTGAAAACTTAAGTTAGTAGTCTCAAAGTATACTTATAACTCATTGTTATTAGTACACAATGATATGTTAAACCATCCTTAGATCATGTTAAATATGTATAAATATGTATATGTACACAATCGTATAATTAACGTATGTTATATAGTTCGTGATATCATTGGTCAAATTGGACGGTTAAACGTTGTATAAAACTCTTTTCAAAAACACAAGACTTCAACAATTTAGATTGCTTAACATGTTGGTAATGTTTAATTTATGTAAATATTAATCTTATATGTATAAAATGATAAAAATCCGGGTCGTTACAGTACCTACCCGTTAAATAAATTTCATCCCGAAATTTTAGAGTTGTACCTATTTTGCGTTCTCGGGAAACAAATGTGGGTACTTTTGTTTTATCTGATCCTCTCATTCCCAAGTAAACTCGGGACCCTTCGAGCATTCCAACGAACCTTAACGATTGGTATGTTGCTCTGCTTGAGCTGTTTAACTTCATGGTCCATGATTTCTACTAGTTCTTCTATGAATTGTAGTTTCTCGTCGACTTGGATTTCTTCAAGAGGAATGATGAGGTCTTCTTTTGCAAGACACTTCTTAAGATTTGAAACGTGAAACGTATTATGTACTCCGGCGAGTTGTTGTGGTAACTCGAGTCGATAAGCTACCGGTCCAATGCGTTCGATGATCTTGAACGGGCCTACATACCTTGGGTTCAGTTTACCCCTTTTACCAAAACGTATTACACCTTTCCAAGGTGACACCTTTAGCATAACCATGTCACCGATCTGAAACTCTAATGGTTTCCTTCGAACATTGGCGTAGCTCTTTTGGCGACTACGGGCTGTTTTCAATCTCTCCTTGATTTGTACTATCTTCTCAGTAGTTTCGTGTATGATCTTAGGACCAGTTAAACGTCGATCTCCTACTTCATTCCAACAGATAGGGGATCTACACTTCCTTCCATATAGTGCTTCAAATGGTGCAGCTTTAATGCTCGCATGATAACTATTATTATACTAGAATTCTTTGCTAATGGTAGATATTTATCCCATCCGTTTCCAAAATCGATCACACATGCCCTGAGCATGTCTTCAAGAGTCTGGATTGTTCTTTCACTCTGCCCAACAGTTTGCGGATGATATGCGGTGCTCATATCCAAACGAGTTCCCAGGGCCTCCTGTAGTGATTGCCAGAACTTTGATGTAAATCTACTATCACGATCGGATATAATGGAAATAGGTATTCCATGCCTTGAAACAATTTCCTTTATGTATAATCGTAATAGTTTCTCCATTTTATCTGTTTCTTTTATAGGCAGGAAATGTGCAGATTTGGTGAGACGATCAACTATTACCCAAATGGTGTCATAACCCCATGCAGTCTTGGGTAATTTCGTGATAAAATCCATGGTAATACCGTCCCACTTCCATTCTGAGATTTTTGGTTGTTGAAGTAACCCTGACAGCTTCTGATGTTCTGCTTTGACTTTAGAACAAGTTAAACATTCCCCGACATATGTTGTAACGTCTGTCTTTAAATTAGGCCACCAATAATGCATCTTAAGATCTTGATACATCTTTCCAACTCCAGGATGTATTGAGTATCTTGTCTTATGTGCCTCATTCAATATCAACTTCCTTAATCCACCCAACTTTGGTACCCAAATACGTTTTGCAAAATATCGAATTCTGTCTTCCCGTATAACGAGTTGCTTCTCATACTTCTTCATTATTTCATTTCGTATGTTTTCCTTAGTAAGAGCTTCTCGTTGAGCCTCTTTGATTTGTGAGTTGAGATTCATGCGAATTTTTATGTTCATCGCTCGTACTAGAATTGGCTCTCGTTCCTTTCTGCTTAAAGCGTCAGCCACTACATTCGCTTTCCCGGGATGATAGCGAATCTCACAATCATAGTCGTTTATCAGCTCGACCCACCTACGTTGCCTCATGTTCAGCTGTTTTTGATCGAAAATATGTTGAAGGCTTTTATGATCGGTAAACACAGTGCATTTAACCCCATATAAGTAGTGTCTCCATATCTTCAATGCAAACACTACTGCTCCTAGTTCTAGATCATGCGTCGTATAATTTTGCTCGTGAATCTTCAATTGTCGGGATGCGTACGCAATAACTTTCTTTCGTTGCATAAGGACGCAACCAAAACCTTGTCACGAAGCGTCACAATATATCTCAAAATCATCATTCCCTTCAGGTAACGATAAAATAGGCGCCGTAGTCAACTTCTTCTTCAGTAATTGAAATGCACTCTCCTGCTCAGAGGTCCATTCGTACTTCTTCCCTTTTTGCGTTAACGCTGTCAATGGTTTAGCTATTCGGGAAAAATCTTGAATAAACCTTCTATAATAACCGGCTAAGCCCAAAAATTGACGTATTTGTGTTGGTGTCTTAGGAGTCTCCCATTTTTCAATGGCCTCAATTTTAGCTGGATCAACCTGAATTCCTTTGCTACTAACAACGTGACCAAGAAATTGCACTTCTTTCAACCAAAAAGCACACTTAGAAAATTTGGCGTATAACTGTTCTTTTCTTAACAATTCTAATACCAACCTTAAATGCTGATCATGCTCTTGCTCATTTTTAGAATAGATGAGAATAGCGTCAATGAAAACGATAACAAACTTATCTAAATACGGACTACAAACTCGATTCATGAGGTCCATGAATACAGCTGGCGCATTCGTCAATCCAAACGGCATGACCAAAAATTCGTAATGACTGTAGCGTGTCCGGAAAGCAGTGTTCAGAATATCTTCTTCTTTGACGCGTAATTGATGATAGCCCGATCTTAGGTCAATTTTCAAATAAACACATGATCCTTGCAGTTGATCAAATAAGTCGTCAATTCTTGGTAGTGGATACCGATTCTTGATAGTTAACTTATTTAATTCATGGTAATATATACACATTCGGAAGGATCCATCTTTCTTCCTGACAAATAAAATCGGAGCTCCCCACAGTGAAGTGCTCGGTCGAATGAAACCACGGTCCAGTAATTCTTGTAACTGGCTTTGTAACTCTTTCATCTCAGATGGTGCAAGTCTGTATGGTGCACTAGCCACTGGTGCAGCTCCTGGTACTAGATCTATTTGAAATTCTATAGATCTAAATGGAGGTAATCCCGGCAACTCTTCCGGAAAGACTTCAGGAAAATCTTTTGCTACAGGTACGTCGTTGATGCTCTTCTCTTTTTCCTTCATTTTGACTTTATTAACATGTGCTAAGATAGCATAGCACCCTTTCTTCAAGCACTTTTGGGCTTTCAAACAGCTAATGAGTTTTAGCTTTGAGTTACTCTTCTCTCCATAAATCATTACTGGTGTTTTATCCTTACGAGGAATGCGAATTGCCTTCTTGGCACACACAACTTCAGCTCCTATTTTGGACATCCAGTCCATACCGACTATTACATCAAAACTGCCTAATTCTACGGGTATCAAATCAATTTTAAATGTTTCTCCAGCTAAATTTATTTTACAATCACGGCAAATTTTATCGGCTTTAATTAGTTTACCATTAGCTAACTCAATCATGTACTTAGCATCTAGAGGTAATGATGAACAATTCAATTTAGCGTAAAAGTCTCCACACATATAACTTCTATCGGCACCAGTATCAAATATAATAGATGCTGATAAGTTATTAATAGTAAACGTACCCGTAACAAGCTCCGGGTCTTCACACGCCTCTCTAGCATTAATAATAAATGCTCTTCCACGTGCAGATCCGTTATTCTTCTCTGGATTCGGGCACTGGCTCTTATCATGACCCTGTTTCCCACACTCATAACAAGTAACAGTAGCCAAGGCAGTTCTATTTGCATTGGTGGCAGGAGTCTTGGTGCCATTTGTATTTCTAACGGGAACCCTACAATCTTCAGTAAGATGACCCCTTCAATTACAATTGTTGCACACAATGTTACAATAACCAGAGTGATGTTTGTGACATCTGTTACATAAAGGATTTCGTCCCTTGTAACCTGAGCTTGAACCACTACCCGCACCTTGCATGGTTTCTTGTTTCTTGTTTCTTGTTGTATTGTTGATGATTACCTTCCCACTTTCTTTTGTTTTCCGATGTCTTGACATCTGTGTTCTTATCCAAAATAATCTGGTCCATCAACTCGTTTGCCATGGTGATGGCTTCATGAATAGTCTTGGGTTTCGATGCTGTAACATTTGGCTTGACATTTTTAGGCAAACCATCTTTGTACAATTCTATCTTCCGTTCTTCGGTTGGTACCAATTCGGGACATAGCCAAGCTAATTACATGAATCACTGATTGTAGTTGGTGAGTTCAGTACCAACAACTTTCAGGCTTCGTAATTTAGCTTTCAACTTCCTAACCTCATTCCTTGGACAATACTCGTTGATTAGCATTGTTTTGAGTTCTTCCCATGGAGTATCATAAGCTACATCTCCTCCTACGGCCTTCACATAGTTTTTCCACCATGTGAGTGCTCTATCTTGTAAGGTGCACGATGCATACTTGGTCATGTCCTTCTCAATACAACCACTGATTTTAAACACATACTCAATCTTTTCGATCCACTGGGTTAAATCGACCGGTCCTTCTGTTCCACTGAATGATGAGGGCTTGCAACCTTCAAAAGTTTTGTAGGTGCATCCCACACGAGGATTTTGGTTAACTGCAGCACCTCTTGTAGCCTCGACCAATAACATTCTATCGTTCACTCGTTGATTGATGAGTTCCTCGATTTCTTGTTCCGTCATTCGGTTCAATCGCGCCATAATCTTCAATAAGAATGAAAAAAATAATTATTCACATGGAATATTATAGATGTAGTGTGTATTTACATTACATCGTAGCTTATTAATAATATGAACCAGTTATTATTATAAAAGCCTTTTCTTCTTATTAGCGTTTTATAATTATATCTAGGGTAGTACCTACCCGTTAAAGTTCATACTTAATAGCTTAGTACGGAAATCAATTACTACCACCCAAATAATACTCAACCATGGAAAATTTTTGCATTTCACACTTCACTATTTTACATATGCTTATCTTACATCAAACATTAAGCAAACCACACTAGTAATATTATACAAAACGTTATATGTTCCCATGGTTTAAAACAACAGCGCATCGTTTAACCCAAAACGTTTGTGTTCAAAAAAATCGCTTAACGCTTATCTTAGCTATCTCCCTGCATTTTGGCTGAGGGGCCAAAGAACTGGATGTCGGGATAGAACTAATAGGAATAGTGGGAATAGGGGTGGAAGTGTCTTGTGGAGTTGGTGCCACAACATCCTCACTAAACTCGGGATTTGGATTTTCCAATTCAGTAGCCTTTCGTTTCTTTCCTCGTTCGAACTTGTCTTTCGTAATTTCCTGTATTTCTTCCTCCTCAGGATCACTTTCCTGTTCCCCTTCAATTGATTCATCCGAAAATTGTGAGTCTTCCCCAAAGGTGTCGTTTTCATCATCGGATAGGTTAATGACTGGAACACTATCTGAGGATTCTGGTTTGGAGTCGCTGAATGTGATAACAAGTTCTAAGCCAGACATCTATCACACAACAACTAGCACGTTAGTACCACATAATATTTACATATTAATTTTTTTTAACCAACAAGGATAAGCAATAGTTTTCGAAATCAAACACGGTCAAAGTCCAGACACACTAATGCATCCTAACAAACTCGATAAGACACACTAATGCAAATTTTCTGGTTCTCTAAGACCAATGCTCTGATACCACCTGTAGTGTCCCGTTCATATCGATTATAAACGTCACGTACTTATTGGTGTCATTGCGAGGTATTGACCTCTATATGTGACATTTTTCAAAATCTGCATACGTTTTTATGATATAAACCATAACCTTTATTATAATCAAAGGCTTAAACAACATAATAATGATTATCGTTTAGCGATAATCTTAGTCTTACAAACTTTACATTTGACAATAACAATACGATTTCCAACATATTTCACATTACAAATCTTTCGGTATGCAGTTTTATTTTTGACACAAATATGCATACTCCAAATCTTGCTTAAATTCGGCATAATGCAGCGGAAGCTTTTAATTATCACCTGAGAATAAACATGCTTAAAACGTCAACATAAAGTTGGTGAGATATAGGTTTAATGCTAGCAACGTTATAAATATAGACCACAAGATTTAATGTACATAAACGTTTTAATAAAATTATTCTAAGTGGTTGAGCACTTGATAACCATACTTAACATTTAATCAACGTCGCATATTCCCTTTATTATGAAATCTCACTACACCGTACCAAATGTAGTCACCAAAATGAAGTACTGTGCAACCGTTGAATACTGGTCGTCCAGTCCGGTTGGGGTTGTCAGGCCCGATAGATCTATCAACAGGATTCGCGTTTACAATACCGCATGTAAATAGTAGTTACCAAGTTACAGGGAAGTATGCCAGTGGTACAACTCAACGTAGAATATATATTTTTAATCACTTGTGTCCATAATGTAAATCATAAAATGCATGTATTTTCATCCCGAAATATTTAGAGTTTAAATGTGGGACTATATACTCACTTTTGCCTTGAAGATATATAACCCGACCTGGTCTCCGATAGATATCAAGAACCTAACCATATATAATGTATCAATATATTTACTTTTCAAATAATCGTTACATGTATACTTATAATACTTTCAATATCTAATAGTCCGTAGTTAGCAGTCCGATGTTAGTAGTCCACAATTAGTTGTTCAATAAAATAAATAAAGACCACATCGTATTCGTATTGATCGGAATTAATCTCGACCCATGGTACCGTGTTGTCAAATGACGTGTTGCGTACATAAAGTACCGTGTTGTCAAATGACGTGTTGCGTACAATCATGAGGTCTTATAATTAATCTTCTCGTGTTGTTTACGGGTGGTCCTGAATATGTAAAATCAAATCATGAGTAAATATATATAAAATATCATGTTAATTAGCCAAGATATGATTAGTTTGGTTTTAGTCAAAATATTTTCGTAGCTAAACTAGCTTCGGATACCCGATTTTGTTTTAGTCGTAGTTTCTTCAATACAACTCCGTTTTTGTTGGTTCAACTTGACACTTCCTTGGATCGAGTCATTATTTATGAATATGAACTGTAAATACCTTAGTTTGCATTCAAAATCACAGGTTATAGGTCAAACTTGGGTGAATCTTATGAAAGTGATCATTTCCGTCATAAAACAACATCTAGATGATCATTTTTACAAAAATACTTACACTTTGAGTTATACCATGAGATTTTTATATATTAACATATTCATAAGAAATATCATTTTTCCAGAATATAAACTTCCAATTCATAGTTTAAGATGGTTTTTAATTATACAACCCAAAAACAAACCCCGGTTGCACTCCGATGGCGTAGATTCAGTTTCAAGGTGTTCTTTGTAAAATCAAGTTGTATCTTGTTAAGTTAGCATATCATTATGATATATTACAGGTCTTGAAGTGTTTTAAAAGTCAAGTTAGAAGGATCTATTTAGTTTGCAAACAAGTTTGAAATCATTCAAACTATGTTCTTGTTGTTATGATTTGTACATTCTTAATAAGATAGTTATAATTGAACAAGATGATGAACAAAGGTTATACCTCAAGTATGATGAAGAAAGTTACTGAATAAACAAGATATGAACTTGTTCTTGATGACTTGGTAGATTAAGAAGTGAAATCATGAAAGAAACAAAGGTTGTAAGTAAGTTATATCTAGATTTAAGATGATTAACTTACATGAATTGAATCAAAGTTTAAACATAGTTTTACCTTGGTTATGAAGCTAGAAACTTATGAAGACTTTGAAGAACACTTGAAGGTTGAAGATAAGAGAGTTTAGAAGATCATCTAACTTGAAATAAAGTTGATATGAAAGTGTATGTGTGTGTATATAGGCGTGAATGTATATGTATATATAAGGATTTTATGTTTTGATTTCTAGCTCATAAGTCTTCCTAGATGTTAACACTTGATCCCACATGTTGTTGACTAACAAAGGCTGCTATGAGCAGGTAATTGAGGTCTAATAATTGGTATTTATCAATAGTAAATACATCTAGAAGATGCATACAATACGGGTACATATACCCTAGGTATACGTGTAGAAATCTTGAGGAAACGGAACGAGAATTCAAATATAACTATCTTTTGTGAATATACTTATATTGTTTTATGTATTTAAGCCCTTTAAAAGTGATTAAATACGTATTTATACGATACTTGTATAAGTATTATAGGTTATAGGTATATATGTCAAAGAACGTTACGTATAGTTACCGTTTTGAAAACTTAAGTTAGTAGTCTCAAAGTATACTTATAACTCATTGTTATTAGTACACAATGATATGTTAAACCATCCTTAGATCATGTTAAATATGTATATGTACACAATCGTATAATTAACGTATGTTATATAGTTCGTGATATCATTGGTCAAATTGGACGGTCAAACGTTGTGTAAAACTCTTTTCAAAAACACAAGACTTCAACAATTTGGATTGCTTAACATGTTGGTAATGTTTAATTTATGTAAATATTAATCTTATATGTATAAATCGATCGGAAAAATCCGGGTCGTTACAGTATTATACATGTATTCTAATATATTTTGTAATCTTGGGATACCATAGACACGTATGCAAATGTTTTGACATATCATATCGACCCATCTATATATATTATTTGGAACAATCATAGACACTCTATATGCAGTAATGTTGGAGTTAGCTATACAGGGTTGAGGTTGATTCCAAAAATATATATACTTTGAGTTATGATCTAGCCTGAGACGTGTATACACTGGGTCGTGGATTGATTCAAGATAATATATATCAATTTATTTCTGTACATCTAACTATGGACAACTAGTTGTAGGTTACTGACGAGGACAGCTGACTTAATAAACGTAAAATATCAAAATGTATTAAAAGTGTTGTAAATATATTTTGAACATACTTTGATATATATGTACATATTTGTTATAGGTTCGTGAATCGACCAGTGACCAAGTCATACTTCCCGGCGAAGTAAAAATCTGTGAGAGTGAGTTATAGTCCCACTTTTAAAATCTAATATTTTGGGATGAGAATACATGTAGTTTTATAAATGTTTTACGAAATAGACACAAGTAAATGAAACTACATTATATGGGTGAATGATCGAAGCCGAATATGCCCCTTTTGCTTAGTAGCCTAAGAATTAGTAAACCGATCTACTAATTGACGCGAATCCTAAAGATATATCTATTTGGGCCTAACGAACCCCATCCAAAGTACCGGATGCTTTAGTACTTCGAATTCATTTTTATCATGTCCGAAGGATTTCTCGGAATGATAGGGGATATTCTTATATGCATCTTGTTAATGTCGGTTACCAGGTGTTCACCATATGAATGATTTTTATCTCTATGTATGGGATGTATATTGAAATATGAAATCTTGTGGTCTATTATTATGATTTGATAATATATAGGTTAAACCTATAACTCACCAACATTTTTGTTGACGTTTTAAGCATGTTTATTCTCAGGTGATTATTAAGAGCTTCCGCTGTTGCATACTAAAATAAGGACAAGATTTGGAGTCCATGCTTGTATGATATTATGTAAAAACTGCATTCAAGAAACTTATTTTTGATGTAATATATTCTTTTTGTAAACCATTATGTAATGGTCGTGTGTAAACGGTATATTTTAGATTATCATTACTTGATAATCTACGTAATGCTTTTTAAACCTTTATCGATAAAATAAAGGTTATGGTTGTTTTAAAAATTGAATGCAGTCTTTGAAAAACGTCTCATATAGTGGTCAAAACCTCGCGACGAAATCAATTAATAAGGAACGTTTATAATCAATATGAACGGGACATTTCAGTTTGCACTAAGGGGGAGTGTTAAAATATTTGTGCACAACTCAAACTCAAGTGGCTCAACTTGCTCAACTTGATTTTGGAATTTATTGCTCAACTTGTCCAAATGGGTTTAGGCCATTATTGACCAGATTAATGGTTAAAGTGTTTAGTGGACAACTTGACATTATCTTTTGTGACATACTTGCCTAATCAAGTTGCATTTTATCTTGTTTTATTAGGTCTAGTTGTTAGTGTGTTCACATGTTGCTAGTTGTCATATTGGTGTGTTCACATGTATGCTAGTTGTCATCTAACTTTACTAGTGGGTTTAGTTGTTGGTATGTTATAATTATGTTTGCTTTAATCCTCTATATAAGGATGTAATTGTAACCTTTTGAAATTAATTCAACACATTTAGTTTTTTGTATTCTTGTTCATATTATTTCTTTAACCTTTTATTCATAGCAAATAATTTGTTGTTTTATATTTTAGTATGAAATTGGGTTCCATGATACTGTTGAATAATGATTAAGTTACGCGAAATTTGACATTTTTATAATATTTTGCGCGCCTACCATTTTTGATCATTCTCACTCATATGAGGTTCAAATAAAGTGATTCAAATGCCCACAACTCGATGAGCTTACAACTTTCGTCTTGATGACTTTCTGGGATTAATCTAAAGGAGCAGTCGTATAAACAAGCAAAAAGTTGGCTATTGAAACGGGACAAGAAGTAGCCTGATATAATATTGGGCTGCGAATTGAGAGGTGGATTTAAAAAACTCAAACACCTACATCTGATTAGGGTGACGGCTGGAATTTAGCTTCATTCGACATCAAGACTTAAGGAATTTTTTTACGCAAGTTACAAGTGAAAACCACATTAACCATCCACGTTGAAAATAAATTACAGGGACCATACTAATAATTTAGTACAAAACAGATGAAATTTTTTTTTATTATGATTTTTACTATACTACTAGTAATATATTTATATATCTAAGACCATTTGTAATGGTTAGCGGTGTCACTTCTGGTGTCACTTGCTTTTTTGCACTTTTTGGATGAGTGGGACGTGTTTCTTTTTTTTAGGTGGAGTATTGGTGGTGTTACTTTTTAAAGTTAGTTAGGAGTATTGTGATGATGTGTTAAAATAATATTGGGTTAAGTATTAAATGGGGATATAAATAATATTTATAAATCAATAAAAAAATAAAAAACAAAGAAACGGGTGTCACTTACCCCGTCTCTTTGTGACAAACGCCAAAGTGACACCATTACGGGAGGAGGGTGGTGTCACTTTTGCCACATGTGCAAAGGGACTGTGTCACTTTACACCGATACAAGTAGCCTATTAATGGAATAGGATTCAGAAGGGATATTACCTAGAATCAGTGTCAGTTTTTCTTTTCTGTGGGGTATTTCTGCAGCTAGCAAGCAAACAATCAAGAAAGATTAATTAGATTAGATTACGCATCAAATCTGGTCCGCCCAAATTTAGGACTAAACGAAGAACATAAAGCAAGAGGACGAAAAAAGCCATGAATACCTTTTTTGGTGTATAAACACTCAAAATCTCCATTGTCAGTTGTATTACAGCGGTTTCCGTACTTGTGACACTGGTCGCAGGAATTTGACAAAGGAAATGAAACACGGAATACATAAGAGAGAAGTGAGAAAATGTTGGTATCATTAAATGATAATCCTTTGCGTTGCCATTCGTCTTTGAGCGGCAACTGTATTATTTGACATTCACGCGGGAGATCATTTGGAATAATTGTATTATTGAATGGATTGTTAAAGTAGAAATTGTGATCTCGGCATCCTTTGTAGCTATTGTATATAGGTTTGCCAATATAAGCGTTGTCAAAATAACTGAGGTTTTTTGTGCATTTGAAGATAGTGATGACGGAATGTATTGAATATGAAAATAGAAGTGGGCTTGGAGAAGTAAAATTGTACATGAGCGCATTACAGCTTTCATTTTGCACAAGTTTCTCAAATGTTTCGTTTCTGATCCTGAAGGAAGAACTAGAATCCAAGTATACATAAATTTCATACTGCTGTGTACCAAATTGAAAAGTCGGAACCCTGATGATATCTTGGAATTTCTAATATCGAAGGATGGTGAAGAAAATTTGTCCGCAAGAGTTTGGAGTCAGAAGCAAGGTATTCGCTAAAGATTTCATCAGAAATAGAATCATCAGGATTCTTAATGTACAAGTTTAGTCCTTGTGATTTGTTCAGAGACTCCTTCGTAGTTTGCTCAATCAGTTTTTCAGTTTCAAACTTTTTCTGAGCTTTGCCAACATACAATTCTTTATCATCAACTTTTGGCTGTTGACGTCGTTTACAGTTTTTGTTGGTTCATTCAACTTTTCAAAATTCAGAGTATTAATTCACAGACTGGGTGCTTTTCAGAATTTCAGAATGGAAGATCATAGTTCTAAGAGATAAATGTTATATGGATACATATGACTGTTGATGTGAAAACGTTGCGAGACTCACAATACAGATTTGCTGATTCCCGGTAATTAGTATGGCAATTCTTGTTACAAGATGCGGATGAGTACATGATGAGACTCCAATAGATAAATATAGTGATTTGTCGGAGAGATTTAAGCCAATGAGCAACGAGGTTGCTGGTACATCTGTGATGCCCCGTACAAAACCATCGTATACGAATCATCAACAACAGAATCATTACAAGGTTAAGTACTATATGCTGTAATAAAAGAAGTTGCATTCACGATAAAAAGGTGACGTCATAACCGACGTCAAATGTTTTACACCAACAGTATGCCTCTACGAATAGCAAGCACGAATAAATGTATGTGACCCTTAGGTCGTTACAAAACATAGTTTCAAATGTATTACAGTCTGAATGCACTTTAAATAGTTCATGCGGTGATAATACTAGAGCAGCGGGTGTCTACGGCAAGACTAGCACGACAGGGGAAGCAAATAACCTTAAGCACCTGAGAAAAACATGCTTAAAACGTCAACACAAAGGTTGGTGAGCTATAGTTTAAGTATAACAGTATGTAAGGTAGGCCACGAGATTTCAGTGCTACAAAGAGTGTTTCAAAACAGTAATCTAAATCAGTATGTTTAAGTATATGCTCAACCGTGGGCACTCGGTAACTAACTTAACGTTTATACCCCCTGAAAGTACACTTGGCAAGTGCGTATGTCTACGAAGTATTAAACACTCGTTAAATGCTAGCGCTACTAGCCCGAGTGGGGATGTCAAACCCTATGGATCCATATCTAAGATTCGCGTTCACGGTTCAAAAACCAATGATTAAACGTTACCGAGCTAAAGGGAATGTTTATGCCGTTGTATAACCCACAGATATATAAGTTTAAGTACTCGTGCCTAGTATGTAAAACATAAAATCCGCATGTATTCTCAGTTCCCAAAATAAGTTAAAGTAAAAAGGGAATGCTATAACTCACAATGATAATGTAGTCGTAAAGTTGGTTCGGAAAAGGTGTGCAAGTAATCGGTCCGAAAGTCCTCAACCTAAGTCAAATAGTACTAAGTCCGTAAATCGTCTTAAAAGGTTTAAAAGTATGTAAATAAGGTCTTAAGGGTCATCATCATTCATCATCAAGCAAAAGGCGTAAAGTAAGTTTGGTTTATGAAAGTAGTTTAAAACAAAGGCTGACTTCAGTCAGTCACCACGGCCTCTACGCTTACTGAAATAAGGTGAGACTAGTGGCTATGGCTCCGTATATGAGTCCTTTAAGTGTGGTAAAATTTACAGAAGCAAACTCATCTTCGTTTGACCGTGGCGACGGTCTAAGTGCGAGTAGGTCAGAAATTTCTGCACAACGTTAAAAGGACATAGTGACGGTCGGAGGGCCATAAATCCTAAACCGTAACTCGGATTAAGACGAGTCCTATATGAAAAGTTATCTACTCGAACAGAGTTATTTGAAAATCATAACCACAACAGCCCAGGTCTAATGGTCTGTTACAGAAACAGCAAAACAGTAGGTAGAAGACAGAAAGCAGTAAAATAATGGGTTCCGGTGAGTTTGGTGCTTGATGTTCATCATGGTTCTCATCCTTGATGCCTATAGCTTCAAGTGTACAACTCATTGATGTGTTTAAATCATCTTTACCATGGTTTGATCATCATAACTCAAGTGCAAGTCTAAGACATGAAGCACAACTCACTTAAGTGTTGCAAGTGTTTTGATGAACCAAAGTTTCATCAAAGTCTTAGATTTAGCACATACAAGAAATGTAAAAGTAATACTAACTAAGTTTTGACAATTATGACACAAGTGTGAGTCTAAGACATGTAGATCAACTCACTTAAGAGTTGTATGAAGTTGATGAACCAAAGTTACATCAAGGTCTTAGATCTAACACTTACATGAACCTTTAAAAGTAAAAACAAGTTACAAACTTGAAGTAAACTTATGAAATCAAGATCTTGAGTTGTAGAACATAGTTCTTAGTTTGATCTTGAAGATCCAAGACTCAAAAGTCTAGATCTACCATAAGTGTACCAAGTTATAATTAAAAAGTTTCATTTACATGTTCTTGAACTAGTAAAGTTAACTTTTAGTTCAAGAGAAATGAGATCAAGACTAACTTGTAGTACTTGACCATTTAAACTAACAAACATGAAATTAAAGTGCAAGTAAATAAAATAACAAACTAATTTAAACAATTTAATGAGTTCATAGGTTGCATACTTTAAAGATTCAAGCCTAAGCTTGATCTTTAAGGAAAGTAAACTTTAAAGTTTATTTCATGAATCACAAGTATGCTTTCAACACATGAACTTTGATCTTTTGAGACAATAAATGTAGAATCATAAACTAATAAGTTTATGTTCTTGTGTTCTTGAAAATTCAAGATATTATGAAGAATGAAACTAATGAGTTTGATTCTTGTATATGTAAGTAAGTAACAAAGTAACAAGGTAACAAAGTAACAACAACAACAACTAACAAATATCAAGTAATTACACAACATCAAAGAACAAAGATGATGATGAATTGTGTAGCCAAGGCTACGGTTTTGGTTAAGAAAGAAGGAAGAAATTTATCAAGTTACTTACAAAGAAAAGGAGAGAATTGAGAGAGATATTGAAATGCAAGTTGAAGTGTTTGTGAGAATGAGAGGAAATATGAGTAAGTAATGTAAAAAAAAATAAAAATTAAACAAGCTCCCTTCTCCCTCCTATGCTACGGTCAGCAGAAATAAAGAAGGAGGAGAAGATTAGTCCACTAGTTTCTCAAGTGTTAAAGCTTAAAAGGTGGTTACAAGAGGTGCATGCATGGGGATTGTATGGTAACTAGATTCCTTAAGTAAATAACTAACTAGTTGAGTTCAAATGATGATACTTACATGTAGTAATGGGCTTAATAAGTCCACTAAGAAGTAGGGTGGGCTCTCATAAGTCTATATCATGAGTCCAAAATACTAACAAGGCCCAAGTTCAAGTATTTAACAAATAAATTCAATTAAAGCCCAAGTAACTAACTAATAACCTTAGTTAATTAAAATGATTAATAAAATTAATCATGAATGCAAATAATATCTTAAAATATTATTCGTGCAAGTTTCGTGTGTCACAAAGACGTTTCGGGCATTTAAAGTCAAGTACGGTTAATCATGGCAACACGTAAATGTAATAACATACATTCGTTTAATCACACGTATTAATAATAATTATTATTAATAAATAACGTTGGAAAATCCAGGGTCGTTACATTACCCACCTGTTAAAGAAAATTTCGTCCCGAAATTTTTAAGGAGTGTCCAATAATGGTACCGTATTCGAATAAGAAGGAGCGTATCATAGTTCCGTGAGACCCGTGGGCTCAGAAGTAAGTTATTTACCTTGAAAGGTACTTCGACGTATGAAAGTGAGGATAGGTACATGCCGTTAATTATGTCTCTTGTCCTAAGAGATCAACAAATTAATTTCGTTTCTGATTAACATGAGTATGTCATCTGAATGTACATCCACAAAAGGAAAGATGGTGTGTTTAGCCTTACAGGCATCTTCAGTGAGCTGGATGCGTGAAATGCATCATGAATGTTTCTAAACTCATTTAAAACATTGAGCGTTTATGTCGTAATAATAATCTAACAGGTAGGATGGAAAACATGGTGATCACAACCATGCGTTTTGAAGTCTGGATAGTGCTAGCCACGGATTGTACTAATCCCTTGATTTTGAAAGAAGGCCAGAGGCATAAAGAACTCGATATTTAAGAACGTTTCATTTGAATAAGTGAATTGAAACTTTAGCTGAAAGTGACCAATCGGACTTGCAAGCCATAATTATTCATAGTGTCTTCAGAACGGTCTGAACGAACAATGAGGGATATCACCTAGTTTACCATACTGCAGGTGAACCTAACCTTGGATGAAATGAAAGCACAGTTCCATAATGTAACTTCATCCTTTCAGTTATATGTTGAAGTTAGGGTTAACGTTCAACATACAGTTGTAACCAATGAAGGAAGAAAATATATAGAGTATCCACATCAGTGTCGTAAATGTTTTAAGCAGTCCCCTCCCAAGGGGTAACAAGATTTATAGGTTCTCAAAGTTTCTTATGTTACATTTCCGAAAGAAAGTCGCACGTAAGGTGTGGTCGTTGAATGAGAGTGAACTCTTCGAGCGGTTCGTTCTGAATTTATCCGTGTACTTAAGGGGATGTGCGGATGAGATGATACGTGAACCCTTGGTCCTAACGAATGGTTTACTCCGAGTGAAAAGAATCTCTAAAAATGATTTTTGTGTCTCAACATACTGATTCATAGAGATGAAGTTTACGAGGGTGTTGTAATTCGCCGTGAAGTATTGGGAACAGTAATCCACCTAGTACCTTTCCTACGATAGGGTGACCAATGAGTGTACCTCAGAAAATTGATTTATCGGCCCGCGTTTTTGTCATGTCTAGCTAAAAAAGAGAACATTTTATGGGTGCAAAGATTTTTCAATAAGTTTTATAAAACCGCCACCCAAGGTGGCTCAAGAGTTGTTTTTTTTTTTAACAAAAGATCTTAATAGTAAGTTTCATCTCTTAACAGAGGATGAGAAAAAGTGTGTTCCATACATGGTGTAGTATAATACGAAAACCTTTAATAAAATCAACTAACGGAGTTTTGAAAAACAAAACCTTTAAATGTTTGTTGTGACAATGTAAACGGAACGAAGTTCCTAGTAAATTTAGAAGCAGGTACAACGTGTACCATTTTGCACCAAAACCATTTGACTTAAGTTGAATAACTCGATAAAGGAGCGGGTTTTAAATAATTTTCAGATATAACTTAGTATCAAAGTAAGCAAGTATAAATTTATACATATATGATTTTACAAATCATACAAGTGACCGAAAATTTTTTAGTATTTTCATTGTCTGTAAATCTTGTGAGGACCGCACAAATAAACAACGTGTAAAAATTTTGATAATCACAGTTTTCGTATTTCAAAGGTTGCGAGTTGAAAAACATTGAGTGGAAAAGCTTTGAATCATAGGGTGACCAAGTACTAGGTAATGAAAACTAATGACATAAATGTAGTTTTGGTAATTATCAGGACACCAGTCTTTGGCCAAAAATATTTACGTGCGAAGCCGTTGCTAAAAGTGAGGTACGAAAGATAGAGCACGAGGATGAGAAGTCAATTGCTTCTTGAATTTGCAAAGTGCCAAACAGGTCGTGACTAATAATAGAGTCGGATTACTGATGGTGTTAATATCACTAGATGAGAGTTCCTTGGAATGAGTCAGGGCTTAGAGTTATGTAAGAAGGAGCATTGTTCCAACAGGTGTGGTGAAATAGATCCATGGGGTAACGCAAAAATTTTGAATGGTGTAAGTGTTAGTGGATGCCCGAAGGCCTTGCATGACGTGATTGTCAGTGCCTTTATCACATACACACGAATCTCTCAATTTTGATGGTTATAAAGCCTTTATGATGACTTGGATACGGATAACACGAAAAGTTTTATATAATAAACAACGAAAGTTTTATAGAAATTGTTTATGGTGACAATGTATGAGAAGGAACGAAGTTCTTAGTAAATTAGGGTTATGTACAACACGCACCGTTCAAAGTATAATACCTTTTAAATGAAAGATTTGATTTGTAAAAGTGAAAGTAAAGTTTCATATGTATTTGTCAAAAGTAATCATTTACTTTATTTTATATAACGGGTACGATTTCAAAAATTTGTATGAATGGCAAACAGAATAAATTTATTTTTATAAAGCTTTGAGAGGATAGCACAGTAAAAATAATGTGTGTAAAGTTTTGGCAAACAAAATTTCATATTTCGGAGGTTACAAGTTGGAAAAGGTTGATGAGAATCGAGTAAAAGACTTTTGAAAATTGCGAGTGATATTTGAGGTAATAAAAACTATTAAATTTATATGTGTTTGACGACTATTAGTAGGACATAAGTCCTTTGACCAAAAATGCTTAAGTGTGAAGTTGTTGCTTATAAGTGAGATACGAATGGGAGAGTATGAGGATGAGAGTTAACAACCCATCGATCTTAGGAAAATTTCGAACTGGTATGACTAATATCGAAGTAAGAAGGATGATGTTGTGGTTATCATCGAATAAGAAGTTTCTCGTAATAAGTTAGGGTTTAGAGTTGCATAAGAATGAGTATCAAATGAGATTCTTGGGAATTCTTCTATATAGAATTTGAATTGTTGAAGTGACGGAATACAATTCCTTTAAGTATCGTTGTGCCAGTTTGTCCATTGTATCGGTTTCTTTCATGGCTAGAAAGTGAGCAATTTTGGCGAGATGGTCAGTAATAACCCAGATGGTGTCCTAACCGCGTACTGTCTCTGGTAGTTTAGTGATGAATTTCTTCCCATTTCCATTGTGGGATTTCAGGTGGTTGTCATGTAACTAATAAGGTTTAGTTTTCGGGCTATCTCTCTTCCCAATAGTTTCACCATTCTTGCGAGGTATAGAAATAAATTTTTCCCATTATGAATAAATTCCGCTTTCATTCTTGAGAGTCAGTTTGTTCCAACTATTTTATCAAAGCTTCCTAGCTCGATGAGTATTAGGTAAATCTTAAAGTTCATCCCAAATCAAATCTTACTATACTACTGTGAAAAATTCTATCAATCTTCTCAAATAACATATGCTCGTACGTGGGTAACTAATCCTTTTCAACTACCACATTAAAACTCCCAAGTTTGGTTAATATGAGGTCATCTCCAAATGACCCACCTGTTAATCTTAAAGTACTACCTTAAATTATTCCTCTATCTTTCTCAACTTACTATTTGCTTATCCTATAGAATATTTAACCCTCATGGTTGGTATTGGCTTATTAGTCATAACACTAAGGTTCTAGTCATAAGGTTTCTATTGCTCCAGTATTAAACAACCTCAAGGCAATGAAACGTTGTGATGAAACGTACCCCAACTAAATCAGGATCCATGCAAGTCTCAATAACGATTGCTTTACCGCAGGTAATTTTAAAGTTTTTCCTATATGAGAACTTTTCCTCAAATGTCCAGGGTGTCGATATCCATTAACAAATTTTCGGGTTTTCAATTCTGCAAACGAGGCCCTTCTTGTATAGTATATAGGCTACGTGGTTATTCTTTCCCTATTTTTAACAGGCTATAATGCGTATGCTCAAGTGAATCCTGCCAAAGTTTTCCCTGGATCACCTCATATTCCTCATGTAGTAACATTGGAACTTCTGCATGATTTACTTCAATATTATCACGCTGGCCTGGCGTCATTATATTGTATTAAATCGTACGTTCATTCCAATATCACTTCATATGGTCAATGTAACGTGATTACTTCAAGTTCTACCCAATTTCATCTAATGGTGCTTTAACTATGTTATCTCAAACAGAATCGGCATAACTAATCTCACAGTTTCTCGATGTGGGTGTGTAGGTTCCGTAGATCATGTATTAATGCCTAAGTGCTCTGAAATTTCTTTGATATATTCGGGTCCAAGTAACATCGTTAGATTACTTTCTACAAATTCGATCTGGGTCTTGTTTCGAGTTGTACGTGTAGCAAGTAGTGATACGATATGTCTCGAGGCGACTCCCAAGTCTTTGGGTATGACTGTGCATCAGTAGAAGATGCTATGACCTTGTTAAAGGGGAATGCCTTCCCGGCTTCTCCAATACCTAAGTATAGAAGTGTCGTTAGGTCGTCGAGTAGTGGTGAAGAATGAAAGAGATGAGTGATGGTCATGAAAGCGTACAGGGCATGTGTCAACTGAACAATCTTCTAGATTGCGTGAAGTAATGTTTTGATCTTCGGAACGGTGGAGCAGTAGTAACAGGTGGATTACACTACTAGTTCTTAAAACATCTGAACCGGGAAAGATAGGTTCTCCAAGTCGGCATAGCGAATAGTAGACATGTAGCAAGAGTGTAATCAGGCATAACAACTACAGCAGCCTAGATCGTCTACAGCAGCACGTAGCATGGCGATAGTAACAGTATCATACCGAGGTAACATGCTAAAGGCGGATAGTAGCATGCAGTAATATAACACAGTAGCATGCAATCGAAAGCGAAAAATAGCATGCAGTAGTGAAACCACATAGTAGCATACGGCATATAGTAGTAAAAGTAAGCAGCAACATGCAGTAAGTTCAGCGGAAACAAGTAAACTAGCAAGTTGTAGATTAGTCCTATTAGTGAATCCTACTCGGGTCGGTCTTAGACTCCCTAATGCAACCTAATTCCCTACAACCAATGCTCTGATACCAAATGTGATGCCCCGTACAAAACCATCGTATACGAATCATCAACAACAGGATCATTACAAGGTTAAGTACTATATGCTGTAATAAAAGAAGTTGCATTCACGATAAAAAGGTGACGTCATAACCGACGTTAAATGTTTTACACCAACAGTATGCCTCTACGAATAGCAAGCACGAATAAATGTATGTGACCCTTAGGTCGTTACAAAACATAGTTTCAAATGTATTACAGTCTGAATGCACTTTAAATAGTTCATGCGGTGATAATACTAGAGCAGCGGGTGTCTACGGCAAGACTAGCACGACAGCGGAAGCAAATAACCTTAAGCAACTGAGAAAAACATACTTAAAACGTCAACACAAAGGTTGGTGAGCTATAGTTTAAGTATAACGGTATGTAAGGTAGGCCACGAGATTTCAGTGCTACAAAGAGCGTTTCAAAACAGTAATCCAAATCAGTATGTTTAAGTATATGCTCAACCGTGGGCACTCGGTAACTAACTTAACGTTTATACCCCCTGAAAGTACACTTGGAAAGTGCGTATGTCTACGAAGTATTAAACACTTGTTAAATTCTAGCGCTACTAGCCCGAGTGGAGATGTCAAACCCTATGGATCCATATCTAAGATTCGCGTTCACGGTTCAAAAACCAATGATTAAACGTTACCGAGCTAAAGGGAATGTTTATGCCGTTGTATAACCCACACATATATAAGTTTTAGTACTCATTCCTAGTATGTAAAACATAAAATCCGCATGTATTCTCAGTTCCCAAAATAAGTTAAAGTAAAAAGGGAATGCTATAACTCACAATGATAATGTAGTCGTAAAGTTGGTTCGGAAAAGGTGTGCAAGTAATCGGTCCGAAAGTCCTCAACCTAAGTCAAATAGTACTAAGTCAGTAAATCATCTTAATAGGTTTAAAAGTATGTAAATAAGGTCTTAAGGGTCATCATCATTCATCATCAAGCAAAAGGCGTAAAGTAAGTTTTGTTTATGAAAGTAGTTTAAAACAAAGGCTGACTTCAGTCAGTCACCACGGACTCTACCCTTACTGAAATAAGGTGAGACCAGTGGCTATGGCTCCGTATATGAGTCCTTTAAGTGTGGTAAAATTTACAGAAGCAAACTCGTCTTCGTTTGACCGTGGCAACGGTCTAAGTACGAGTAGGTCAGAAATTTCTGCACAACGTTAAAAGGACATAGTGACGGTCGGAGGGCCATAAATTCTAAACCTTAACTCGGATTAAGACGAGTCCTATATGAAAAGTTATCTACTCGAACAGAGTTATTTGAAAATCATAACCACAACAGCCCAGGTCTACTGGTCTGTTACATAAACAGCAAAACAGTAGGTAGAAGACAGAAAGCAGTAAAATAATGGGTTCCGGTGAGTTTGGTACTTGATGTTCATCATGGTTCTCATCCTTGATGCCTATAACTTCAAGTGTACAACTCACTGATGTGTTTACATCATCTTTACCATGGTTTGACCATCATAACCCAAGTGCAAGTCTAAGACATGAAGCACAACTCACTTAAGTGTTGCAAGTGTTTTGATGAACCAAAGTTTCATCAAATTCTTAGATTTAGCACATACAAGAAATGTAAAAGTAATACTAACTAAGTTTTGACAATTATGACACAAGTGTGAGTCTAAGACATGTAGATCAACTCACTTAAGAGTTGTATGAAGTTGATGAACCAAAGTTACATCAAGGTCTTAGATCTAACACTTACATGAACCTTTAAAAGTAAAAACAAGTTACAAACTTGAAGTAAACTTATGAAATGAAGATCTTGAGTTGTAGAACATAGTTCTTAGTTTGATCTTGAAGATCCAAGACTCAAAAGTCTAGATCTACCATAAGTGTACCAAGTTATAATTAAAAAGTTTCATTTACATGTTCTTGAACTAGTAAAGTTAACTTTTAGTTCAAGAGAAATGAGATCAAGACTAACTTGTAGTACTTGACCATTTAAACTAAGAAACATGAAATTAAAGTGCAAGTAAATAAAATAACAAACTAATTTAAACAAGTTAATGAGTTCATAGGTTGCATACTTTAAAGATTCAAGCCTAAGCTTGATCTTTAAGGAAAGTAAACTTTAAAGTTTATTTCATGAATCACAAGTATGCTTTCAACACATGAACTTTGATCTTTTGAGACAATAAATGTAGAATCATAAACTAATAAGTTTATGTTCTTGTGTTCTTGAAAATTCAAGATATTATGAAGAATGAAACTAATGAGTTTGATTCTTGCATATGTAAGTAAGTAACAAAGTAACAAGGTAACAAAGTAACAACAACAACAACTAACAAATATAAAGTAATTACACAACATCAAAGAACAAAGATGATGATGAATTGTGTAGCCAAGGCTACGGTTTTGGTTAAGAAAGAAGGAAGAAATTTATCAAGTTACTTACAAAGAAAAGGAGAGAATTGAGAGAGATATTGAAATGCAAGTTGAAGTGTTTGTGAGAATGAGAGGAAATATGAGTAAGTAATGTAAAAAAAAATTAAACAAGCTCCCTTCTCCCTCCTATGCTACGGTCAGCAGAAATAAAGAAGGGGGAGAAGATTAGTCCACTAGTTTCTCAAGTGTTAAAGCTTAAAAGGTGGTTACAAGAGGTGCATGCATAGGGATTGTATGGTAACTAGATTCCTTAAGTAAATAACTAACTAGTTGAGTTCAAATGATGATACTTACATGTAGTAATGGGCTTAATGAGTCCACTAAGAAGTAGGGTGGGCTCTCATAAGTCTATATCATGAGTCCATAATACTAACAAGGCCCAAGTTCAAGTATTTAACAAATAAATTCAATTAAAGTCCAAGTAACTAACTAATAACCTTAGTTAATTAAAATGATTAATAAAATTAATCATGAATGCAAATAATATCTTAAAATATTATTCGTGCAAGTTTCGTGTGTCACAAAGACGTTTCGGGCATTTAAAGTCAAGTACGGTTAATCATGGCAACATGTAAATGTAATAACATACATTCATTTAATCACACGTATTAATAATAATAATTATTAATAAATAATGTTGGAAAATCCAGGGTCGTTACAACGTCTACTGGTAATATGATGGAATATAAAAAGTTCCCCGGTAACAATAAAAGAGCACGCATATATATCAAGGTTATAATAAGGTTGTTTCAAACGAAAAGTCGAAGTTGACTTGCTGAAGCTGTGACAAAAGTGGCTAATTTGAAAAGGAATTACAAAGTTATTTTCGGTAATAACAACGCCAAAGGAATTAGCACAACTATGTTTTAAACGTTTACTCAGGTTCCAAGAGTTTTTCAGGTGCATAACTGTAGTGACCCGAACTTTTCCATGTTTATATAGATATTAAATGAAATTGTTATTTACATGATTAAGTGTTTCCAACATATTAAGCAATCAAACTTGTTAAGACTTGATTAATTGAAATAGGTTTCATATAGACAATTGACCACCCAAGTTGACCGGTGATTCACGAACGTTAAAACTTGTAAAAACTATACGATGACATACATATGGTTATATATATAGTTAACATGATTTTATTATAAGTATGTATCTCATTAGGTATTTTAACAATGAGTTATATACATAAAAATGAGACTATTAATTTAAGAAACTCGAAAACGATATATATAACGATTATCGTTATAACAACGTCTTACTAGGTACATATGAATCATATTAAGATATTGATACACTTGGTTAATTATTTTAAATGATATGTAAATATATTATTAAGTGTATTAACAATGAAACACATATGTAAAAATAAGACTACTAACTTAATGATTTCGAAACGAGACATATATGTAACGATTATCGTTGTAATTACATTTAACTGTATATATATCATACTAAGATATATTATATATCATAATATCATGATAATATAACAATTTAACATCTCATTTGTTATAATAAACAATGGGTTAACAACATTCAACAAGATCGTTAACCTAAAGGTTTCAAAACAACATTTACATGTAACGACTAACGATGACTTAACGACTCAGTTAAAATGTATATACATGTAGTGTTTTAATATGTATTCATACACTTTTGAAAGACTTCAAGACACTTATCAAAATACTTCTACTTAACAAAAATGCTTACAATTACATCCTCGTTCAGTTTCATCAACAGTTCTACTCGTATGCACCCGTATTCATACTCGTACAATACACAGCTTTTAGATGTATGTACTATTGGTATATACACTCCAATGATCAGCTCTTAGCAGCCCATGTGAGTCACCTAATACATGTGGGAACCATCATTTGGCAACTAGCATGAAATATCTCATAAAATTACAAAAATATGAGTAATCATTCATGACTTATTTACATGAAAACAAAATTACATATCCTTTATATCTAATCCATACACCAACGACCAAAAATACCTACAAACACTTTCATTCTTCAATTTTCTTCATTTAATTGATCTCTCTTAAGTTCTATCTTCAAGTTCTATGTGTTCTTCATAAATTCCAAAAGTTCTAGTTTCATAAAATCAAGAATACTTCCAAGATTGCAAGTTTACTTCCAAGTTTTCTAAATCCATTCCAAGTAATCATCCTAGATCAAGAAACCTTTGTTACTTAGAGTAGGTTATCTTTCTAATACAAGGTAATAATCATATTCAAACTTTAATTCAATTTCTATAACTATGACAATCTTATTTCGAGTGGAAATCTTACTTGAAATTGTTTTCGTGTCATGATTCTGCTTCAAGAACTTTCAAGCCATCCAAGGATCCTTTGAAGCTAGATCTATTTTTTTCATTTCCAGTAGGTTTATCCAAGGAACTTGAGGTAGTAATGATGTTCATAACATCATTTGATTTATACATATAAAGCTATCTTATTCGAAGGTTTAAACTTGTAATCACTAGAACATAGTTTAGTTAATTCTAAACTTGTTCGCAAATAAAAGTTAATCCTTCTAAATTGACTTTTAAAATCAACTAAACACATGTTCTATATCTATATGATATGCTAACTTAATGATTTAAAACCTGGAAACACGAAAAACACCGTAAAACCGGATTTACGCTGTCGTAGTAACACCGCGGGCTGCTTTGGGTTAGTTAATTAAAAACTATGATAAACTTTGATTTAAAAGTTGTTATTCTGGGAAAATGATTTTTATTATGAACATGAAACTATATCCAAAAATTATGGTTAAACTCAAAGTGGAAGTATGTTTTCTAAAATGGTCATCTAGACGTCGTTCTTTCAACTAAAATGACTACCTTTACAAAAATGATTTGTAACTTATTTTTCCGACTATAAACCTATACTTTTTCTGTTTAGATTCATAAAATAGAGTTCAATATGAAACCATAGCAATTTGATTCACTTCAAACGGATTTAAAAGGAAAAAGATATGGGTAAAACAAGATTGGATAATTTTTCTCATTTTAGCTACGTGAAAATTGGTAACAAATCTATTCCAACCATAACTTAATCAACTTGTATTGTATATTATGTAATCTTGAGATACCATAGACACGTATACAATGTTTTGACCTATCATGTCGACACATCTATATATATTTCGGAACAACCATAGACACTCTATATGTGAATGTTGGAGTTAGCTATACAGGGTTGAGGTTGATTCTAAAATATATATAGTTTGAGTTGTGATCAATACTGAGATACGTATACACTGGTTCGTGGATTGATTCAAGATAATATTTATCGATTTATTTCTGTACATCTAACTGTGGACAACTAGTTGTAGGTTACTAACGAGGACAGCTGACTTAATAAACTTAAAACATCAAAATATATTAAAAGTGTTGTAAATATATTTTGAAAATACTTTGATATATATGTATATATTGTTATAGGTTCGTGAATCAACCAGTGGCCAAGTCTTACTTCCCGACGAAGTAAAAATCTGTGAAAGTGAGTTATAGTCTGATGTGTGAAATCTAGTATATAAATTTATCACTGGAAATATGCCTGGTTTAAAGATTACTACACACTAACGGGCAGTGTACCCGATCGTGCAATAGTATAAAAATGGTAATTCCAAGATCGTTCCAAGGACAGTATTAACGTGAGAATTAAGTTTGTAAATAAAAGTAAACTAAGTTAAACTATGAAAATCGAAAGTACGAGATAGTTTGTTTTGCGGCTATTTAACGATTAGCCAAATCAAGATAGCTTTGAAAATAAAAGACAATATTTTTGGTTTTTAAGTTTAAATAAAAGAAATGCAGACTCGACAGAAAAATAAAGATATTTGAATTCAATGGATAAAAAAATGTTCGCCTAGATATCCTATTCGCAGTGTTGGATGATTTGTTATTAAGCACTAGTTCTATTAATCAATGCACGCAATTACAGAGTCGGTTTACCCAGAGTTCTCTTTTAGCAAACACATCAAACTAGGACTTATTGGCTTAGGGTTCCCTTTCACCAAAAACTATCTTTCGTTTGTGACTTAGTAACTAGCTAATTACAAGATTAAGATTCAATTGGTTACGCGTTCGCTCCACACAATTCACCCCTATTTTGTTCAATTACGTTACTCGGTTTACCCCCTTGGTCCAGTAAGCACCCAATCGGTTAAGACAAATCAATTGGGAATTAGATCACTAAATTGAAACAGGGTTCCCTTTGTTCAAACAAGATTCACTAATCAACCTAGTATCAATAATTAACACCCACAAGAATGGTTCTTAATCAAAACTCATAATTATTATCATGCATCAATTAATAAAACCTCAAAGTAACATCCAAACACTTGCAAATATTCAATCTAGACAAACATTAAGAGTTTAGCCTACAATCATGGCTGAAATCAAAATAACAATCAAAAACATAGAGAAATTCATTGTTGATAACAAAAGAATAAACCTAATCAAAGATTGAAATCTGAACGATACACGAATCGAGACTTGTTCCCGGAATGATTAGTACCTTAGAATGACCTTGAAGATCTCCAAAAATCACCTAAGTTCGTCAAAAAGTGGCTGGAATTCGTCAGGATACGATTATGATAAATTAGGGTATAATTCGGGCTTTTATAGGAGAAGATTTCTGAACCCGGATACATCCCCGCGCGGCGCGCCATATGACCCGCGCGGCGCGCCGATTGTCTGGAAACTCACATTTTGTTTTCTGATATGCTCGAACTGTTTTTATAGTTAAATGGCGCGGCGCGCGCCTATTTGGAGCGGCGCTCCATTATCAGATTACTGAAACGAGCTGAAAATCATCATACTAACACCAAAACTCGAACCGAATCAAACCTTTTCACTTGTAAACATCGAAACACATCCAAAACCATCAAATAACATCAAATTTAACCTTCTTGGTCTTGGAACTCAAACTTTCACAACTTTAACCAAAATAACTCCAAATCGTATCCAAAAGGACCAAAATGTACCCGATATCGCTAAGGAAAATGCATATGAAATACACGATATCAAACAACCCCACACTAGAGTTTTGCTTGCCCTCAAGCAATGAAACTCGATAATAATCTTCTACAATAAAATAACATCTTCAAACATATTTGTAGAACCAAACGAACAAGAAACCAAACAAGCAACTAGCGTGGGCACGATTTGGAGTAAATAACAACCATGGTTCCCACTTGCATTCCCCCTTGTAACTTCCCAAACCGCAAACAATATGTAACGGATATAAAAAATAATCTCGATAACGTACCATAATGATGAAGCAGAGAATCTCGAATCATAAGATAAGTCTTCAATAGCATCGGGAATCAAGTGGGAACCAAGCACCAAAGATGTAACAATCGAACATGTGTGCCAAGAGAACGTACGGGCTACCCCGCAATTGGTCAAGCCAAGCCTCCCACAGTACCTAACATCGCGAGATGTCGGTAGAAAATAATGTGCTTAGGAGGATACACATTACGTCCAGATATCATCGATGGTTATGAGGTAACCGTCTAATCCGTTAAGTCAATCATAAAGATTGAAGTTCATCAGGCTTAAAAGCTGATATCTTACCTTTCCGGAGGTTATCCACTGGGAATCTGATCAATCACTGACATTTTGTGTATCATGGTGCGCTTCCCATTAAGCTAGCAAATCTCCCTCATTGAGATAAGCTTCGACTACCAGTTTCCCTGTTTGATGTTGAGGCCTGGTAGATTTCCAGTCGATTTTAGCAATGACTTTTCAAGATTTTTCGTCACCCTACAACTGGTCTGGACTACAACTTCTGAAATGAATCAGCAAGTGTGTCGTTCGGGAGACTTGACTCCCTTTAGGATGGAGTGGATTCATCCTGTATGGTCATAAAAGGTGGTCGAGCGCATACATTGTCCTTGTTAGGAGAAACAATGAAGACCGCCCTATAAAGTTTTCGATCTAGCGTATGGTCCGGCTTCGACCACACGATCCAATCACCGTTCATACGGTTGACACCCGTTTTTGTACAAGTGACCTACGTATGAACTGAATGTTCATGTAGGATTTCACATTCAAAATAATGAACGTGTTTTGAAAGTTCAAGACTTTCTCCTCTAACAGTACCTCATCGTGAAATGATGGGTAATGAAATGGCACGCTTAAGAGGTATACGTACCAAGTAGGACGGTCGGAAGACTTTACTTCCTTAAATGAGTGGATCTGAATCACTCGGAAGTGCCAATCTGTTTCAATTGACACCGGTTTTGAAAAATCCCGAAAACCTTCGGGTTCCATAGCTTTTGGCTATGGGTTGTGTTGTCTAAGCAAACACAAGCACGTAGCTATTGCTCCTGAAAAGGACAGCACTGGTGAAGCTCAAAGCTCCTCTTCCCACAGTATCACATCATTAAATGATGCAATAATAAAATGATATAGTTTCGGAAGTATGCTATACCAAGTAACCAAAAGTTTTTGATCTGGCACGTGATTCGGTCACAATCACGCTATGCAATCACCGCTCTCTCACGGTTTACACCCGTTTTGGTACAGGTGACCTACTATTGAGTTCCCCGAACTCGTAGGATTTCATGTTCAATGGTAATGAACATGTGGAACAACCTTGGCTTCTTTAAACATCATGAAATATAAATTCCAAGCCATACTTAAACAAAGGTTTTGGTCGAATTTTTAACTACTTTTATATATTTTTTTTTTTCTTTTTAACTAACTAATTTTTTTCATTTTTTTTTTTATTTTCCCCTAAATTTTTCAATTTTTTATGACCAAAACCCCGTGAAACGTCAAGTCTTTTAAATATCAAAACCAAAATAATGATGATTCTATTAATAACTAACCCGAGAGATTTTACATCCCCCACCCCACACTTGAGATCAAGTAATGTCCCCATTACTGGAGATCAAAAATGGATTAAAATCAAAAGGGTAAGAAAAATAAAAACTTATCGAGTATAACCACAGATCGTGGAATGACAGTGACAGATGGCGCTGAACTGACTGCCAGCATAAGAACATCGTCCATTCCCGATCCTCACACCAATACCATCATTAAAGTAGTTTTGCTGAACTTAATGCCAGACTTGAAATACCGTTTCTCCAACACACCTAAGAAAAAGCAAAACACACCAAATACATAAATGGGAACAAGGTGGTACCACCCGGTACCGAAACGCCTTATCCCTAATAAGTCTCAAGGTACATCATACGAAAAATAAAAAAAATAAAAAATAGTCAAGTACAACCAAATCGAAATGGAAATAGTTTAAACAAATACAACAATAATACGTGCAACACATCAATCGCTTCCCGGCCAAAAATCTCTCAACGGGTCCCAAGTCACGCCATAAGTATCTTGGCATGCTTGATACGGGTCATAAGACGGATCCGGTCTCGGAGGCGTCACGGCGGTGTAGTCCGGAATAGTGGTTTGCGTAGGAATGTACGCATCCGGCACACGACGCATCTGCCGTTGGAGCTGCCTCTGATGAATTTCCCACTGATTGTGGGCCCGAATCCCTCGAACATCATACTCTATCCTGTCAACACGTTCGCCCAAATTACCAACCTCTGTCCGAACCTGACCCAAACTCGTGTTAAGCGACCCATAGTTACCCTGATGCCACGTCATCAACTCCTGATTATGACGGCGCTGTTCGTCATACATACGCTGATTATGCGCAACCTGATCATTATAAAATGTACGACTATCTTGGAACTCAAGATGCAGCCCGTCAACACTATTCACCAACCCATTAAAAGCTTCCTCATCGGGAGTCCATACTCCCCGAACATTACCACTAGAACTCCCTGCTTCATACGTGGACCCAATACCACGTCCTCTACCTTGACCTTGCTGTTGCTGTTGCTGTTGACCTTGACCCTGTGGTTGTTCTTCATCCTCTACCAAAACCCAACCGTTCGGTCCTCGCCTAATAAAATCGGCTTTAGCGAAAAACAAAATGTTTGTTACCATTGCTTCGACCCCCGTGATAGTACACCTATCAGTAGGCACAGAAAATGCCTCAGCTATACGTGTCACAAAATGGCCCCCTAACAACGGGCGCTCGGGACGATTATCTTCACCGATTTCCTGAAACCAGGACCCCAACATAGTCGGCACATCAATTGCCTCTCTCGCTTTTATCTGCTGGAGGATCCAAAGATCCTTTCGTTTAATTTTGTTTGCATTTCTCCGGGCCATGAACATAGTAGCAATCATTTTAAAAAGAATACGGTCCACCGGACGTCGAAGATTAGACTGAATGCTTCTACTAGAACTGAACGCCCTAACCCCCGGATTAATAATCGTTGGCCAATACTCACTTTCACTAAACTCGCCGTCACCGAAAACCCGGCACCCCAACAAATGGTACTGTAAATCTATATCATCATTTAACTCGGGGTACAAACCCAACGCCCGAGCTAACTCAACCTTACTCATTCGACGGTCCGCCCCGCCAAGCCTAAATGTCAAAAAGTCCGAATCACGAGGAGCAACTCGGGGCCGACAACTTACGGTCGAAAAGAACTCAACAGTCAATTGCTCATAAACATCTTCGTTAATCTCAAACAAACGCTCATACGGTCTCAACTCATTACCGCTATAAGTAACCCATAAGTAACCACGCAATTCTCGATAAGCATGAACACTTTCATTTCGAAGTTGCGTCCAATCCAAGTAGTAAGTTTGCTCAATCGGACGAGCAAGATTGATGTTAAACCTTTGTTCCAAATCCTCAATATTACCAACTTGGGTCAACCACAATTCAGGGTTGTTCGGTGGTTGCTGTGGTTGGTTACCTCTTGTTCTATACATTCATGAAACAAGTAAGAAAACAAACACAAAACTCAAAAGTTAGTGTTAGTTATCATAATAAGCACCAAACACCTTTACAATCAATCCTTGTTTCATGTTAATTCACCTTCAAAAACAATTACGAACTAAACAAAACAACTCTTGTGAAAACTTTTTCAAAAACACACTCTCAACCAAATCACATTATCCATCAAAACAAATAACTCATAATCTTATTCATCAAACAACATAACCAAAACATGACCAACATGATTACTTATAACTCTTTTAAATTCCAAAAATACAATCAACTTCATCATGTTAGCAACTTTCAACAAATTCAACAACCATCAAACAACAGCTTCATCTCAATTCAAAATCATATGCTTAATCATCACTAGCATGGCATATCACATAATTGGAACAATGTAGCTCAAGTCATTCAAAACAAATTGACCCGCCCATATGGACACTACCCCACACTAGTTCAAAAACATATGAACAATTCAAAGAACATCACACTTTCAAGCAATAAACCCCTTTTTACTTACAAAATTCGGACCTTTACCCCTACAAACCCTAGGTTCATGTTAAACTTCTAAAAACACCAACTTTAGCATAAAATCAAAGCATATAAACAATATCTAACAAAAACCCATGACTAATTGAATCATATAACCCAAATTAAAGCAACCCCACACTAATTCATCAAGACAATTAAGAATTAAACAAGCAATTAACATATAATAAGATGAAATTAGTAAAGAAAGGAACAAATTCGGACCTTCTTGGGTGCCATTCTTGAAAGATTAAGGTTACTTGAAACAAGAAATTAAACTTTAAGATTTAGGGTTTTGTAAGATCAAAGGATTTGTAGGTGTTTAAGAGATGTAAGAATGAAAATAATTGAAGTAAAAAGGACTAAATACAGCTGGTCACCCGTTTCTAAATTGTGTGGATGTAAAAATTCGGATTGACTTTAAATAAACACCCAAAAACAGCTGGCTGACAGGGTTCCGCGCGGCGCTCCAAAAGCTCGCGCGGCGCGCAGTTTGATCGCGCGGCGCTCCAAAGAGTTGCGCGGCGCGCCGAATAACTAAAAATTTATGCCGAGCTGTTTTCAGAAACTGGTACTTCAGATATACTCAAGTGGCGCGGCGCGCCCCTTATTGGAGCGGCGCTCCACTTACTGTATCATCAAAAATCCGCATTTTTAAGCAATAAAACCCAATTCTCTCACCATAATATCACCAAACTATCCCCAATAAAAACCAAACATGATCGTATTGCACATATTATCAAACTAGCACCAAAAATATACAAACTTTACAACAACGTGAACCTTATTTAACGAGTCGTTCACACGACTCGTCCCCAACTTCAAGTGGCGTTGGTGTCGGGTTCAACGTGAACCTCGTCATCAATCACTAACGGACCATCAAAATACTTCTTCACACGATGTCCGTTAACCTTAAAGGTAATACCATTCGCATTTTTTAACTCAATCGTACCGTATGGGTACACCTTAACAACCTCAAATGGTCCCGTCCACCGGGACTTAAGTTTTCCCGGTAAAAGCTTCAATCTAGAGTTAAACAAAAGCACTCGGTCGCCTTCGTTAAACTCTTTTGGACCCTTTAACTTCCTATCATGCCATTGCTTGGTCTTTTCTTTATAAATCAATGAATTCTCGTACGCATCAAGGCGTAACTCACCAAGCTCATTCAATTGCCCCGCCCTTAGGCGTCCGGCTTCCTTCAAATCTAAATTGCACTTTTGAAGTGCCCACATAGCTTTATGCTCAATCTCCAACGGGAGATGGCACGCTTTCCCATAAACCAACCGATAAGGAGTGGTACCAAGTGGCGTTTTGAAAGCGGTTCTAAACGCCCACAAAGCTTCATCGAGCTTATTTGCCCACTCCTTCGGATTCGAACCCACAGTTTTCTCAAGAATACTTTTAAGAGCTCGATTTGTATTCTCAACTTGTCCGCTCGTTTGGGGATGGTATGAAGTAGAAACTTTATGGAGAACTCCATATCGCTTCAATACCTTCTCCATTTGGGCGTTACAAAAATGAGTACCCCTATCACTAATTAAAGCTTTAGGAGTTCCAAATCGAGAGAATAAACGCTTAAGGAACGAAATCACTACTCGTGCATCATTTGTGGGTAAAGCTTGCGCTTCGGCCCATTTAGACACGTAGTCAATGGCAACGAGTATGTAACTATAATTCTGAGATTTCGGAAATGGCCCCATAAAGTCAATTCCCCAAACGTCAAATACTTCGCAAACTTGGATGCTTTGTTGAGGCATCTCATCCCGTTTGGTGACTTTACCGGCCCTTTGGCACGAATCACATGACTTACAAACCAGGTGGGCATCTTTGAAGATTGTCGGCCAATAAAAGCCGGCATCATAGACTTTACGCCCCGTAATTTGGGGTCCAAAATGCCCACCGGTAGGCCCACTATGGCACTCGGTCAAAATACGCATACACTCATCACCGGAAACACACCGGCGGATAACCCCATCGGGACAACAACGAAAAAGATAGGGATACTCCCAGAAATAGTACTTAAGGTCACTGAAAAATTTCTTCCTCTTTTGATGTGACCACCCTTTCTCCAAGAATCTCCCAACTAGATAATTAGCAATGTCCACGTACCACGGCTCATCAACCTTATCCACCTTCATGAGATATTCGCCGGGAAAATCATCATGAATGGTCGTCTCATCGAGAACCTCACGGGAGGGGTTCTCAAGACGTGAAAGGTGATCGGCCGCCAAATTTTCAGCACCCTTTTTATCCCGGATCTCCACATCAAATTCTTGCAAAAGCAAGATCCATCTAAGAAGTCGTGGTTTTGCGTCCGGTTTAGCAAATAGGTACTTTAGAGCAGAATGGTCCGTAAAGACAATAGTCTTAGATAAGACTAAGTAGGACCGGAACTTATCGAACGAGAAGACCACCGCAAGGAGCTCTTTTTCAGTGGTAGTATAATTTAATTGTGCTCCTTGCAAGGTCTTGCTTGCATAGTAGATGGGTCGGAAATGCTTCTCGACCCTTTGACCCAAAACTGAGCCAACAGCGAAATCAGATGCATCGCACATAAGCTCGAACGGAAGGGACCAATTCGGAGCAATTATGATTGGCGCATTGATGAGTTTCTCCTTCAAAAGCTCGAATGCCTTTTGGCATTCGTCGGAGAATTTCCACGGGGTGTCCTTTTCAAGGAGTTTATTCATCGGGTTGGCAATCTTAGAAAAATCTTTAATGAATCGCCGGTAAAAACCGGCGTGCCCGAGAAAACTCCTAACACCCTTAACATCGGTAGGGGGTGGAAGGTTCTTAATAGCGGTAACCTTTGCGGGATCCACCTCTATACCGTTTTTAGAAATCTTGTGCCCGAGAACGATGCCCCCTTGAACCATGAAATGGCACTTCTCCCAGTTGAGCACAAGATTAGATTTTTCGCACCTGACCAACATCCGTTCTAAATTAAGAAGGCATGAATCGAAAGTGTCACCGAAGACCGAGAAGTCATCCATGAACACCTCCATGCAATCTTCTATCATGTCATGGAATATGGCCATCATGCACCTTTGAAAAGTGGCCGGAGCATTGCAAAGGCCAAAGGGCATGCGTCGATAAGAGAACGTGCCATACGGGCACGTGAAAGTAGTCTTCTCTTGGTCCTCGGGCGAGATAGGAATTTGAAAATACCCCGAGAAACCATCGAGAAAGCAATAGAAACTGTTTCCCGCCAACCTCTCTAGCATTTGATCCATGAAAGGTAGCGGGAAGTGGTCTTTACGTGTGGCGTCGTTCAACTTACGGTAGTCGATACAAACACGCCACCCCGTGACAGTCCGGGTGGAAATTAACTCATTTTTATCATTGGTGGTAACAGTCATACCACCTTTCTTAGGTACACAGTGTACCGGGCTAATCCATGGACTGTCAGAAATCGGGTAAATCAGACCAGCATCAAGGAGCTTTATGATCTCTTTCTTCACGACATCTTGCATGTGCGGGTTCAACCTCCTTTGGCGTTGCACCACAGGTTTGAAGTTATCCTCCATTAGAATCCTGTGGGTGCAATAGGAAGGACTAATACCCTTAATGTCGTGAATCTTCCATGCAATGGCCGGTTTATGGGCCTTTAGCATGGTTACAAGCTCATTTTTCTGACCTGCTGAAAGAGAAGAAGAAATGATTACCGGAAGCTTAGATTCCTCATGCAAGTAAGCGTATTCCAAATGATCTGGAAGTGGCTTCAATTCAAGCTCGGGAGGTTCTTCAATTGAAGACTTGCTCCGGTAATCTGAATCACGTTCGAGTTCTTTGAACTCCTCTTCAGTCGGCTCATAGCCGTTTTCCATCAAGGTGGTTAAAATATCCACCTCCTCAACCTGCACATCCTCATCAATCTCAACCAATGAGCATTCTCCTGAACCCTGTAGCTCTGGGAATTCCTGCAAAAACTCAGACTGGACATTCACAGTGTTAAGAAAATAACATGTATCATCAGTGTAGCCAGGGTATTTCAAAGCATGGTCGATTGAGAATGTTGCACTCAAATCATCTATCCTAAGGGTCAGCTTTTGGCCATACACATCAATCATACACCTAGCAGTATTTAAGAATGGCCGACCCAAAATTAGTGGAATCCTTTCATCCACTTCCATATCCAAAACCACAAAATCCGCCGGAAAAACTAACGACCCGGTCTTCACTAGCATATTCTCTATGATTCCACGAGGGAATTTAATAGAGCGGTCGGCTAGCTGCACAGCCATACGCGTGGGTTTTAACTCCCCGGGGTCTAGCTTTAAGTAAATAGAATAAGGCATTAAATTAATGCTAGCCCCCAAATCCGCCAAAGCCCTCATACAGTCCAAATTACCAAGTAAACAAGGAATGGTAAAACTTCCAGGATCTTCAAGCTTCTCGGGAAGCTTGTTTGCAACAACCGCTGAGCATGCGGCATTCAACCTGACTGAAGACACGTTCTTCAGCTTCTGCCTGTTAGTCAGCAAATCCTTAAGAAACCTCGCATACTTAGGCATACCTGCAATAACATCAATAAAAGGCATATTTATGTTAACTTTTTTAATCAAGTCCATGAACTTGGACTTTTCGGCCTCTAGCTTCTCCAATCGCTGTTTCCTCGGGAATGGGAGCGGTGGTTGATATTCTCTAACTACCGGTTTAGCAGCAACAGTAACCGGTTCCTTAACAACTTTTTCAGCCACCTGTTCCGGCTCCTTTTCCCTTTCCGGTTCACTTTCAACAACCGGCTCACTATCATTAACTAACGGTACCCTCAAATCATACTCGTCGGGCTTCCTCGGTGGATGATACGCTAAACCACTTCGGGTGGTGATAGCATTAACATGCCCGTTTTTCGGGTTAGTATCCGTCTTGCTCGGTAACTCCCCCGGTTTTCTCTTACTATTCTTATTAGCAAGTTGACCAATCTGTTGTTCTAGATTATGAATAGCTGCTTGTTGATTTCGAAACATTTGGTCATTCTTTTCATTATTCTGAGTAACGGTAGTGACAAGTTGAGTCTGAGATATCACTAACTTCTCGATCATAGCCTCAAGGTTGGACTTTTTCTCTTCGGCCTGTGGTTTCTGAAAATAACCGGGAGCTTGCTGCTGAAAACCTCCACTAGAACCCGGTTGGAACCTCGAACCCTGATTACCTTGCGGATTATAAGGATTATTGAAATTCCTATTAAACTGAGCACGTCCCTGAAACTGATTGTTATTCTGCTGACTAATATAGTTGACCTCTTCTTTCTGATTCATAGTCAAACCCGCATCACAATCTTTGCCCAGATGCAAACCTCCACAGTATTCACAACCAACCTTCATACCATGAATATCCTTGTTCATCTTCTCCAAATTCCTACCAAACGAATCCAACTTAGCACTGATAGACCCAAAATCATCATAAGCACCTGTACCTGTAGTCTCTGTTCTCTTAACTGAAGCTGAAGGGTAAGATTCATGATCCTGATGCCACTCATGAGAATAAGCAGCTTGCTTTTCAATGATCTCTAACGCCTCTTCTTCAGTCTTATCCATTAACGTACCACCTGCAGCTTGATCAATACTCTGACGCGTAGGAATATCACAACCTTTGTAGAAAATCTGAACCTTCTGTAAATCATTCAACCCGTGTTGCGGGCACGAGCGTAACAAAGTAGCAAAACGGTCCCAAGCATCAAACAATGTCTCACTGCTCTTTTGTCTAAATTGAGAAATATCTGCTTGAAGTCGAGCAGCTCGAGATGCAGGGAAAAACTTTGACAAAAACTTATCCTCCAAAGTCTCCCAAGATCTAATCGTACCCTCAGGTTGCTTGTCTAACCATCTCTTGGCTTCTCCCTTAAGAGTCCAAGGGAAAAGTCTAGTCTTAATAGAAGTATCGGCAACCTCATGTAGCTTAAACAAGTTACAAACATCATTAAAATTACGAAGATGCTCGTTAGCATCCTCGGTATCTTTGCCATAGAATCGGCAATCAGAAGATATCAAATTCAGGATCGGCCCTGTAATTTGAAAAGGCTGAGTAATATTCGGTTGAGTAATTGAATTGCCTTGGCCTCCTCGGGTGGCCTTTAACTTTTCAGCCATAGTCTGAGGACGGGGTGCTTCTCCTTCGGCCATTTCTTCAGTTTCTGTAGTATCAGACGAAGCGTAAGAGTCTTCTTCGTTAAAAATTTCAGGTGGTGTCTCGGGCACCACAGTCTCAGAAGTACTACCCAAATTAACGTAAGTATCACCCGATAAAACTGATGAATCCACTGTTAACTTTTGCTTCTGACTTAAAGCTTTAAACAACTCTCTTTCAGGCTCTTCAAATGGTTTAACAATTGGAGAATCTGAAGAACGCGTATGTTGCATGCACTACCTGTAACTGCAAGAACACAGCTAACAAACCGATTAAACGCACCGACTCAATTAGAATTAAATTAAACTAAACAGTTAAAATTAACTAAGAACAAACTTAATTATCAAACTTAATTTTCAACACAACTGTCCCCGGCAGCGGCGCCAAAAACTTGATGTGTGAAATCTAGTATATAAATTTATCACTGGAAATATGCCTGGTTTAAAGATTACTACACACTAACGGGCAGTGTACCCGATCGTGCAATAGTATAAAAATGGTAATTCCAAGATCGTTCCAAGGACAGTATTAACGTGAGAATTAAGTTTGTAAATAAAAGTAAACTAAGTTAAACTATGAAAATCGAAAGTACGAGATAGTTTGTTTTGCGGCTATTTAACGATTAGCCAAATCAAGATAGCTTTGAAAATAAAAGACAATATTTTTGGTTTTTAAGTTTAAATAAAAGAAATGCAGACTCGACAGAAAAATAAAGATATTTGAGTTCAATGGATAAAAAAATGTTCGCCTAGATATCCTATTCGCAGTGTTGGATGATTTGTTATTAAGCACTAGTTCTATTAATCAATGCACGCAATTACAGAGTCGGTTTACCCAGAGTTCTCTTTTAGCAAACACATCAAACTAGGACTTATTGGCTTAGGGTTCCCTTTCACCAAAAACTATCTTTCGTTTGTGACTTAGTAACTAGCTAATTACAAGATTAAGATTCAATTGGTTACGCGTTCGCTCCACACAATTCACCCCTATTTTGTTCAATTACGTTACTCGGTTTACCCCCTTGGTCCAGTAAGCACCCAATCAGTTAAGACAAATCAATTGGGAATTAGATCACTAAATTGAAACAGGGTTCCCTTTGTTCAAACAAGATTCACTAATCAACCTAGTATCAATAATTAACACCCACAAGAATGGTTCTTAATCAAAACTCATAATTATTATCATGCATCAATTAATAAAACCTCAAAGTAACATCCAAACACTTGCAAATATTCAATCTAGACAAACATTAAGAGTTTAGCCTACAATCATGGCTGAAATCAAAATAACAATCAAAAACATAGAGAAATTCATTGTTGATAACAAAAGAATAAACCTTATCAAAGATTGAAATCTGAACGATACACGAATCGAGACTTGTTCCCGGAATGATTAGTACCTTAGAATGACCTTGAAGATCTCCAAAAATCACCTAAGTTCGTCAAAAAGTGGCTGGAATTCGTCAGGATACGATTATGATAAATTAGGGTATAATTCGGGCTTTTATAGGAGAAGATTTCTGAACCCGGATACATCCCCGCGCGGCGCGCCATATGACCCGCGCGGCGCGCCGATTGTCTGGAAACTCACATTTTGTTTTCTGATATGCTCGAACTGTTTTTATAGTTAAATGGCGCGGCGCGCGCCTATTTGGAGCGGCGCTCCATTATCAGATTACTGAAACGAGCTGAAAATCATCATACTAACACCAAAACTCGAACCGAATCAAACCTTTTCACTTGTAAACATCGAAACACATCCAAAACCATCAAATAACATCAAATTTAACCTTCTTGGTCTTGGAACTCAAACTTTCACAACTTTAACCAAAATAACTCCAAATCGTATCCAAAATGACCAAAATGTACCCGATATCGCTAAGGAAAATGCATATGAAATACACGATATCATAGTCCCACTTTTAAAATATAATATTTTTGGGATGAGAATACATGCAGGTTTTATAAATGATTTACAAAATAGACACAAGTACGTGAAACTACATTCTATGGTTGAATTATCGAAATCGAATATGCCCCTTTTTATTAAGTCTGGTAATCTAAGAATTAGGGAACAGACACCCTAATTGATGCGAATCCTAAAGATAGATCTATTTGGCCTAACAAACCCCATCCAAAGTACCGGATGCTTTAGTACTTCAAAATTTATATCATATCCGAAGGGTGTCCAGGAATGATGGGGATATTCTTATATATGCATCTTGTTAATGTCGGTTGCCAGGTGTTCACCATATGAATGATTTTTATCTCTATGTATGGGATGTGTATTGAAATATGAAATCTTGTGGTCTATTGTTACGATTTGATATATATAGGTTAAACCTATAACTCACCAACATTTTTGTTGACGTTTAAAGCATGTTTATTCTCAGGTGAATACTAAGAGCTTCTGCTGTCGCATACTAAAATAAGGACAAGATTTGGAGTCCATGTTTATATGATATTGTGTAAAAACTGCATTCAAGAAACTGATTTCGATGTAACATATTTGTATTGTAAACCATTATGTAATGGTCGTGTGTAAACAGGATATTTTAGATTATCATTATTTGATAATCTACGTAAAGCTTTTTAAACCTTTATTTATGAAATAAAGGTTATGGTTTGTTTTAAAAATGAATGCAGTCCTTGAAAAACGTCTCATATAGAGGTTAAAACCTCGCAACGAAATCAATTAATATGGAACGTTTTTAATCAATAAGAACGGGACATTTTAGTTGGTATCCGAGTGTTGGTCTTAGAGAACCAGAAATTTGCATTAGTGTGTCTTATCGAGTTTGTTAGGATGCATTAGTGACTCTAGACTTCGACCGTCTTTTCTTTAAAAATGACTGCTTAACATTTTTGTTGGAAACTATATATTATTAAAATGTATATATATTGTGTGATATATTAATCTCTTAACATGTTTGATATTGTGTGATAGATGTATACCTCTAGCACAAATCCCATTGACTCACCTAATAATAACGAAGAGTCGAATATATATTGGACTGATTCACAAGTTCCCGAAGAAGAACCGGAAGAAGAATCAGAACCGGAAGAAGAATCAGAACCGGAAGAGGAGGAACCGGAGGAGGAAATAGAACCGGTGGGGGAAATAATAAAACGGTTAAGTAAAAGAAAATCCTCAACCAACCGACCAAGGTTAATTATGGTCAATGGTGTTTCCGCCAAGGAAGCAAAATATTGGGAGGATTACCAATTCTCCGATGAATCGGATTCCGACGAGAATTCCGATGATGTTATAGAAATTACCCCAACTGAATTTAAAAAGGCAAAAGAAAATAATATGGGAAAGGGCATAAAAATAGAGAAATCTAATTCCAACCCCGATGAACTTTATATGTATCGTCAACCCCCGAAGCCCTTAAGTTGTAACAATTACCCGGGAACCTCTAAACCACCAGGTTTTTCTAAACCGTTGTGGAAAACGACAGCTCGTATTAGGGGAACATCATATATCCCTAGAAACTTGGTAAAACGAACCAAAACCGAAGAAGAAGAAACGAGCGAGTCGGAATAAGATAGTTGTATTCATGTGGTGTAATATATGTAATATAGTGTGCTTATGCTTTATGATATATGTAAAAATTGCTTGTATTAATAAGTATTTTTTTTATGAATCTAACTCTTGTCTATTTTACAGTATAAAAACACAAAATGGATAGACAACCCAATATTTTAAGAGACCTACCCGGAGACATGATTGATGAAATCTTGTCTAGAGTCGGTCAGAATTCTTCGGCACAACTATTTACGGCGAAATCAGTTTGTAAGACATTCGAAGAACGTTCCAAGAATGTCTTGGTTTATAAGAGACTTTCGTTTGAAAGATGGGGGATATCACATTGGGAAACCCATAAGTTACGATGTGTTTACTTTGACGCATATATTGCGGGGAACCCAAATGCTATTTTACGCAACGGGTTAAGAAATTATTTTGACTCAATGTATCCGAATATAGGACTTCATGATTTAGAAAAAGCGGCTAACATGCAACATAAAGAAGCATGATATGCTTATGGGTTAGTAATGTTCGCTTCTCACCAAAGTGAGAAAAAGAACATCGGGCTACAACTATTAAACAAAACGTTCCCACAAGTGACGGAGTCGGTAATTGGGGTAAGAAATGAGGTTTTTAGGTTATTACGAGACTGTTGGTCATTACGTAACCCTCGTCCCTTTGACGACGTTACAACATGCTGTCTTATCAATGGCCATAACGGTTATGTTCCACAAGACCAAGGATGGTAAGTAGTCCTAGTAAAACCAGAATGCATGACTTGTTTCTGGACGTATGAATTACGTGTCTTTATTGCCTTTGCTGAACGACTTGTGTACTAGCTAGAATTATCTTCACAACTATCTTGTATCAAAGTTATTGTGTGCTATATTTCATGCTTTATGTAAAATAAGCGGTATTGTAAGTTTGTAAAATATTGTATAAAAGTTTGAATGCGAAATATTATTATAATCAGTTTTTCATATAGAATTGTAGTAGTTGAATTGTATATTAGCTACTAAGTATGAACTTAACGGGTAGGTACTACCCGAATTTAAACTTATAAAACGCTAATATGAAGAAAAAGCTTTTATAAATGAGTTCATATTATGCTACGAAATACTATTAACTACTCTTAATATTCTGTATGATTAACTTGTTCCATTTGACTATTTTGAAGGAAATGACACCGACTACTCAACACACCGTGAATATGAATGAAGAGGAATTCCGTACTTTTCTAGCTTCAAACATAGCCGCAGTACAGGCTGCGCTACATACCAACAATAACCTTGGATCTAGCAGTACAGGAAATCGTGTAGGATGCACCTATAAAGAATTCACTTCCTGCAAACCTTTGGAATTTGATGGAACCGAAGGACCGATTGGATTGAAACGGTGGACCGAGAAGGTCGAATCGGTGTTTGCCATAAGTAAGTGTACTGAAGAGGACAAAGTGAAGTACGCTACGCATACCTTCACAGGTTCTGCGTTAACATGGTGGAATACCTATCTAGAGCAAGTAGGACAAGATGATGCGTACGCACTACCGTGGTTAGCATTCAAGCACTTGATGAATGAGAAGTACCGTCCCAGAACTGAGGTCAATAAGCTCAAGACAAAACTTAGAGGGTTACGAACCCAAGGATTTGATATTACCACGTACGAAAGACGATTCACAGAATTGTGCCTATTGTGTCCGGGAGCGTTCGAAGATGAGGAAGAGAAGATCGACGCGTTTGTAAAAGGATTACCGGAAAGAATCCAAGAAGATATAAGTTCACACGAGCCCGCCTCCATACAACAGGCATGTAGAATGGCTCACAAACTAGTGAACCAGATTGAGGAAAGAATTAAAGAACAGACGGCTGAAGAGGCCAATGTGAAGCAAGTCAAAAGAAAGTGGGAGGAAAACAGTGATAAGAATCACCAATACAACAACAACAGCAATTACAATAATAATCGCAACAATTATCCCAACAATCGCAACATCAATCGCAACTACAACAAACGGCCCAACAACAACAACAACAACAACAACAACAACAGCAACAACAGCAACAACAGCAACAACAGCAACAACAGCAACAACAGCAACAACAGCAACAAAAGCAACAACAACAACAACCACAACAACAACAACAACAACAACAACAACAACAACAACAACAACAACAACAACAACAACAACAACAACAACAACAACAGCAATTACAACAATCATCCCAACAACAATAACAGCCGCAACAACAACAACAACAACAACAACAACAACAACAACAACAACAACAACAATAATTACAACAATCATCCCAACAACAATAACAACCGCAACAACAACAACAATCAGAAGCAGCTATGCCAAAGGTGTGAAAAGTATCACTCGGGGTTCTGCACCAAATTTTGCAACAAGTGTAAAAGAAATGGTCATAGCGCGGCGAAGTGTGAGGTCTACGGACCAGGGGTTAACAGGACGAAAGGAACAAATGGTGTCGGAACGAGTAATGGCAGAGCAAGTAGTGTCGGAGCAAGTTATGCCAATGTAGTTTGTTATAAATGTGGAAAACCGGGCCACATTATTAGAAATTGCCCGAACCAGGAGAATACGAATGGACAAGGCCGCGGAAGAGTTTTCAATATTAATGCGGCAGAGGCACAGGAAGACCCGGAGCTTGTTACGGGTATGTTTCTTATTAATAATAAATCTGCTTACGTTTTATTTGATTCAGGTGCGGATAGAAGCTATATGAGTAGAGATTTTTGTGCTAAATTAAGTTGTCCATTGACGCCGTTGGATAGTAAATTTTTACTCGAATTAGCAAACGGTAAATTAATTTCAGCAGATAATATATGCCGAAATCGAGAAATTAAACTGGGTAGCGAAATATTTAAGATTGATTTGATACCAGTAGAGTTAGGGAGTTTTGATGTAATAGTTGGCATGGACTGGCTGAAGAAGGTGAAAGCAGAGATCGTATGTTATAAAAATGCAATTCGCATTGTACGAGAAGAAGGAGAACCTTTAATGGTGTACGGAGAAAAGGGCAACATGAAGCTACATCTTATTAGTAATTTGAAGGCACAAAAACTAATAAGAAAAGGTTGCTATGCTGTTCTAGCACACGTCAAGATAGTACAAACTGAAGAAAAGAGCATCAATGATGTTCCCGTCACAAAAGAATTTCCCGATGTATTTCTGAAAGAATTACCGGGACTACCTCCACATCGATCTGTTGAATTTCAAATAGATCTTGTACCAGGAGCTGCACCAATAGCTTGTGCTCCTTATAGACTCGCACCCAGCGAGATGAAAGAACTGCAAAGCCAACTGTAAGAACTATTAGAACGTGGTTTCATTCGACCAAGCACATCACCATGGGGAGCTCCTGTTTTGTTTGTCAAGAAGAAGGATGGTACATTTAGGTTGTGTATTGACTACAGAGAGTTGAACAAACTTACCATCAAAAACCGTTATCCACTGCCGAGAATTGATGACTTATTTGATCAACTACAAGGCTCGTCGGTTTATTCGAAGATTGATTTACGTTCTGGATATCATCAAATGCGAGTAAAGGAGGATGATATTCCAAAAACTGCTTTTAGGACGCGTTATGGTCATTACGAGTTTATGGTTATGCCGTTTGGATTGACTAACGCACTAGCTGTGTTCATGGACCTTATGAACCGAGTGTGTGGGCCATATCTTGACAAGTTTGTCATTGTTTTCATTGATGACATACTTATTTACTCAAAGAATGATCAAGAGCATGAAGAACATTTCAGAAAAGTGCTAGAAGTATTGAGGAAAGAAAAACTGTACGCTAAGTTTTCAAAGTGTGCATTTTGGTTGGAAGAAGTTCAATTCCTCGATCACATAGTAAACAAAGAAGGTATCCAGGTGGACCCGGCAAAGATCGAAACCGTTGAAAAGTGGGAAACCCCAAAAACTCCGAAGCATATACGTCAATTTTTAGGATTGGCTGGTTACTACAGAAGATTCATCCAAGATTTCTCCAAAATAGCAAAACCCTTGACTGCATTAACGCATAAAGGGAAGAAATTTGAATGGAAGGATGAACAAGAGAAGGCGTTTCAATTATTGAAGAAAAAGCTAACTACGGCACCTATATTGTCATTGCCTGAAGGGAATGATGATTTTGTGATTTATTGTGACGCATCAAAGCAAGGTCTCGGTTGTGTATTAATGCAACGGACGAAGGTGATTTCTTATGCTTCTAGACAATTGAAAATTCACGAGCAAAATTATACGACGCATGATTTGGAATTAGGCGCGGTTGTTTTTGCACTAAAGACTTGGAGGCACTACTTATATGGGGTCAAAAGTATTATATATACCGACCACAAAAGTCTTCAACACATATTTAATCAGAAACAACTGAATATGAGGCAGCGTAGGTGGATTGAATTGTTGAATGATTATGACTTTGAGATTCGTTACCACCCAGGGAAGGCAAATGTGGTAGCCGACTCCTTGAGCAGAAAGGACAGAGAACCCATTCGAGTAAAATCTATGAATATAATGATTCACACTAACCTTACTACTCAAATAAAGGAGGCGCAACAAGGAGTTTTAAAAGAGGGAAATTTAAAGGATGAAATATCCAAAGGATCGGAGAAGCATCTTAATATTCGGGAAGACGGAACCCGGTATAGGGCTGAAAGAATTTGGGTACCAAAATTTGGAGATATGAGAGAAATGGTACTTAGAGAAGCTCATAAAACCAGATACTCAATACATCCTGGAACGGGGAAGATGTATAAGGATCTTAAGAAACATTTTTGGTGGCCAGGTATGAAAGCCGATATTGCTAAATATGTAGGAGAATGTTTGACGTGTTCTAAGGTCAAAGCTCAACATCAGAAACCATCAGGTCTACTACAACAACCTGAAATCCCGAAATGGAAATGGGAAAACATTACCGTGGATTTCATTACTAAATTGCCAAGGACTGCAAGTGGTTATGATACTATTTGGGTAATAGTTGATCGTCTCACCAAGTCAGCACACTTCCTGCCAATAAGAGAAGATGACAAGATGGAGAAGTTAGCACGACTGTATTTGAAGGAAGTCGTCTCCAGACATGGAATACCAATCTCTATTATCTCTGATAGGGATGGCAGATTTATTTCAAGATTCTGGCAGACATTACAGTAAGCATTGGGAACTCGTCTAGACATGAGTACTGCCTATCATCCACAAACTGATGGGCAGAGCGAAAGGACGATACAAACGCTTGAAGACATGCTACGAGCTTGTGTTATTGATTTCGGAAACAGTTGGGATCGACATCTACCGTTAGCAGAATTATCCTACAACAACATCTACCATTCAAGCATTGAGATGGCGCCGTTTGAAGCACTTTATGGTAGAAAGTGCAGGTCTCCGATTTGTTGGAGTGAAGTGGGGGATAGACAGATTACGGGTCCGGAGATAATACAAGAAACTACCGAGAAAATCATCCAAATTCAACAAAGATTGAAAACCGCCCAGAGTCGACAAAAGAGCTACGCGGATAGTAAAAGAAAAGATATAGAGTTTGAAATTGGAGAAATGGTCATGCTTAAGGTTTCACCTTCGAAAGGCGTTGTTCGATTTGGTAAACGGGGGAAACTAAATCCAAGGTACATTGGACCATTCAAGATTATAGATCGTGTCGGACCAGTAGCAGTACTCAAGTCGGTAAGCTACTGGTCCGACACGATCAATAATCTTGAATGGTCCAATATACCTTGGATTTAATTTTCCTCGTTTACCAAATCGAACAACGCCTTTCCAAGGTGCAACTTTAAGCATGACCCTCTCTCCAATTTCAAATTCTATATCTTTTCTTTTAATGTCAGCGTAGCTCTTTTGTCGACTTTGGGCGGTTTTCAACCGTTGTTGAATTTGGATGATCTTCTCGGTAGTTTCTTGTATAATCTCAGCACCCTTAATCTGTCTATCCCCCACTTCACTCCAACAAATCGGAGACCTTCACTTTCTACCATAAAGTGCTTCAAACGGCGCCATCTCAATGCTTGAATGGTAGCTGTTGTTGTAGGAAAATTCTGCTAACAGTAGATGTCGATCCCAACTGTTTCCGAAATCAATAACACATGCTCGTAGCATGTCTTCAAGCGTTTGTATCGTCCTTTCGCTCTGCCCATCAGTTTGTGGATGATAGGCAGTACTCATGTCTAGACGAGTTCCTAATGCTCGCTGTAATGTCTGCCAGAATCTTGAAATAATTCTGCCATCCCTATCAGAGATAATAGAGATTGGTATTCCATGTCTGGAGACGACTTCCTTCAAATACGGTCGTGCTAACTTCTCCATCTTGTCATCTTCTCTTATTGACAGGAAGTGTGCTGATTTGGTAAGACGATCAACTATTACCCAAATAGTATCAAAACCACTTGCAGTCCTTGGCAATTTAGTGATGAAATCCATGGTAATGTTTTCCCATTTCCATTCCGGGATTTTGGGTTGTTGAAGTTGACCTGATGGTTTCTGATGCTCAGCTTTGACCTTAAAACACGTCAAACATTCTCCTACGTATTTAGCAACATCGGCTTTCATACCCGGCCACCAAAAATGTTTCTTGAGATCCTTGTACATCTTCCCCGTTCCAGGATGTATTGAGTATCTGGTTTTATGAGCTTCTCTAAGTACCATTTCTCTCATATCTCCAAATTTTGGTACCCAAATCCTTTCAGCCCTATACCGGGTTCCGTCTTCCCAAATATTAAGATGCTTCTCCGATCCTTTGGGTATTTCATCCTTTAAATTTTCCTCTTTTAAAACTCGTTGTTGCGCCTCCTTTATTTGAGTAGTAAGGTTATTATGAATCATTATATTCATAGATTTTACTCGAATGGGTTCTCTGTCCTTCCTGCTCAAGGCATCGGCTACCACATTTGCCTTCCCTGGGTGGTAACGAATCTCAAAGTTGTAATCATTCAATAATTCAATCCACCTACGCTGCCTCATATTCAGTTGTTTCTGATTAAATATGTGTTGAAGACTTTTGTGGTCGGTATATATAATACTTTTGACCCCATATAAGTAGTGCCTCCAAGTCTTTAATGCAAAAACAACCGCGCCTAATTCCAAATCATGCGTCGTATAATTTTGTTTGTGAATCTTCAATTGTCTAGACGCATAAGCAATCACCTTCGTTCGTTGCATTAATACACAACCGAGACCTTGCTTTGATGCGTCACAATAAATCACAAAATCATCATTCCCTTCAGGCAATGACAATATAGATGCCGTAGTTAGCTTTTTCTTCAATAACTGAAACGTTTTCTCTTGTTCATCATTCCATTCAAATTTCTTCCCTTTATGCGTTAATGCAGTCAAGGGTTTTGCTATTCTGGAAAAGTCTTGGATGAACCTTCTGTAGTAACCAGCTAGTCCTAAAAGCTGGCGTATGTGTTTCGGAGTTTTCGGAGTTTCCCACTTTTCAACAGTTTCTATCTTTGCCGGATCCACCTTAATACCTTCTTTGTTCACTATGTGACCGAGGAATTGAACTTCTTCCAACCAAAATGCACACTTTGAAAACTTAGCGTACAATTCTTCCTTCCTCAATACTTCTAACACCTTTCTCAAATGTTCACCGTGTTCTTGGTCATTCTTTGAGTAAATAAGTATGTCATCAATGAAAACAATGACAAACTTGTCAAGGTATGGTCCACACACTCGGTTCATAAGGTCCATGAACACAGCTGGTGTATTAGTTAAACCAAACGGCATGACCATAAACTCGTAATGACCGTAACGTGTTCTGAAAGCAGTCTTTGGAATATCATCTTATTTCACCCGCATTTGATGATACCCGGAACGTAAGTCAATCTTTGAATAAACAGACGAGCCTTGTAGTTGATCAAATAAGTCATCGATTCTAGGTAGTGGGTAGCGGTTCTTGATGGTAAGTTTGTTCAACTCTCGGTAGTCAATACACAACCTGAATGTACCATCTTTCTTCTTGACAAACAAAACAGGAGCTCCCCACAGTGATGTGCTTCGTCGAATGAAACCACGCTCTAAAAGTTCTTATAATTGGCTTTGCAGTTCTTTCATCTCGCTGGGTGCGAGTCTGTAAAGAGCACGAGCTATTGGTGCAGCTCCTGGTACAAGATCTATTTGAAATTCAACGGATCGATGTGGGGGTAATCCCGGTAATTCTTTCAGAAATACATCGGGAAATTCTTTTGCAATGGGAACATCATTGATGCTCTTTTCTTCAGTTTGTACTTTCTCGACGTGTGCTAGAACAGCATAGCAACCTTTTCTTATTAGTTTTTGTGCCTTCAAATTACTAATAAGATGTAGCTTCGTGTTGCCCTTTTCTCCGTACACCATTAAGGGTTTTCCTTTTTCTCGTATAATGCGAATTGCATTTTTGTAACAAACGATCTCTGCTTTCACTTCTTTCAACCAGTCCATACCGATTATCACATCAAAACTCCCTAACTCTACTGGTATCAAATCAATCTTAAATGTTTCGCTAACCAGTTTAATTTCTCGATTTTGACATATATTATCTGCTGAAATTAATTTACCATTTGCTAATTCGAGTAAAAATTTACTATCCAAAGGCGTCAATGGAAAACTTAATTTAGCACAAAAATCTCTACTCATATAGCTTCTATCCGCACCCGAAAAAAATGAAACGTAAGCAGATTTATTGTCAATATGAAACGTACCCGTAACAAGCTCCGGGTCTTCCTGTGCCTCTGCCGCATTAATATTGAAAACTCTTCCGCGGCCTTGTCCATTTGTGTTCTCCTGGTTCGGGCAATTTCTAATAATGTGGCCCGATTTTCCACATTTATAACAAACTACATTGGCATAACTTGCTCCGACACTACTTGCTCCGCCATTACTTGTTCCGACACCATTTGTTCCTTTCGTTCTATTAACCCCTGGTTCGTAGACCTCACACTTCGTCGCGCTATGACCATTTCTTTTACACTTGTTGCAAAATTTGGTGCAGAACCCCGAGTGATACTTTTCACACCTTTGGCATAGCTGCTTCTGATTGTTGTTGTTGTTGCGGTTATTATTGTTGTTGGGATGATTGTTGTAGTTGCTGTTGTTGTTGTTGGGCCGTTTGTTGTAGTTGCGATTGATGTTGCGATTGTTGGGATAATTGTTGCGATTATTGTTGTAATTGCTGTTGTTGTTGTATTGGTGATTCTTATCACCGTTTTCCTCCCACTTTATTTTGACTTGCTTCACATTGTGCCTCTTCAGCAGTTTGTTCTTTAATTCTTTCTTCAATCTGGTTCACTAGTTTGTGAGCCATTCTACATGCCTGTTGTATGGAGGCGGGCTCGTGTGAACTTATATCTTCTTGGATTCTTTCCGGTAATCCTTTCACAAACGCGTCGATCTTCTCTTCCTCATCTTCGAATGCTCCCGGACACAATAGGCAAAATTCTGTGAATCTTCTTTCGTACGTGGTAATATCAAATCCTTGGGTTCGTAACCCTCTAAGTTCTGTCTTGAGCTTATTGACCTCGGTTCTGGGACGGTACTTCTCGTTCATCAAGTGCTTGAATGCTGACCACGGTAGTGCGTACGCATCGTCTTGTCCCACTTGCTCTAGATAGGTAGTCCACCATGTTAACGCAGAACCTGTGAAGGTATGCGTAGCATACTTCACTTTGTCCTCTTCAGTACACTTACTTATGGCAAACACCGATTCGACCTTCTCGGTCCACCGTTTCAATCCGATCGGTCCTCCGGTTCCATCAAATTCCAAAGGTTTGCAGGCAGTGAATTCTTTGTAGGTGCATCCTACACGATTTCCTGTACTGCTAGATCCAAGGTTATTGTTGGTATGTAGCGCAGCCTGTACTGCGGCTATGTTTGAAGCTAGAAAAGTACGGAATTCCTCTTCATTCATATTCACGGTGTGTCGAGTAGTCGGTGCCATTTCCTTCAAAATAGTCAAATGGAACAAGTTAATCATACAGAATATTAAGAGTAGTTAATAGTATTTCGCAGCATAATATGAACTCATTTATAAAAGCTTTTTCTTCATATTAGCATTTTATAAGTTTAAATTCGGGTAGTACCTACCCGTTAAGTTCATACTTAGTAGCTAATATACAATTCAACTACTACAATTCTATATGAAAAACTGATTATAATAATATTTCGCGTTCAAACTTTTACACAATATTTTACAAACTTACAATACCGCTTATTTTACATATAGCATGAAATATAGCACACAATAAATTTGATACAAGATGGTTGTGAAGATAATTCTAGCTAGTACACAAGTCGTTCAGCAAAGGCAATAAAGACACGTAATTCATACGTCCAGAAACAAGTCATGCATTCTGGTTTTACTAGGATTACTTCCCATCCTTGGTCTTGTGGAACATAACCGTTATGGCCGTTGATAAGACAGCGTGTTGTAACGTCGTCAAAGGGACGAGGGTTACGTAATGTCCAACAGTCCCGTAACAATCTAAAAACCTCATTTCTTACCCCAATTACCGACTCCGTCACTTGTGGAAACGTTTTGTTTAATAGTTGTAGCCCGATGTTCTTGTTCTCACTTTGGTGAGAAGCGAACATTACTAATCCGTAAGCATAACATGCTTCTTTATGTTGCATGTTAGCCGCTTTTTCTAAATCACGAAGTCCAATATTCGGATATATTGAGTCAAAATAATTTCTTAACCCATTGCGTAAAATAGCATTTGGGTTCCCCGCAATATATGCGTCAAAGTAAACACATCGTAACTTATGGATTTCCCAATGTGATATCCCCCATCTTTCGAACGAAAGCCTTTTATAAACCAAGGCATTCTTGAAACGTTCTTCGAATGTCTTACAAACTGATCTCGCCTTAAATAATTGTGCCGAAGAATTCTGACCGACTCTAGACAAGATTTCATCAATCATGTCTCCGGGTAGGTCTCTTAAAATATTGGGTTGTCTATCCATTTTGTATTTTTATACTGTAAAATAGACAAGAGTTAGATTCATAAAAAAAATACTTATTAATACAAGCAATTTTTACATATATCATAAAGCATAAGCACACTATATTACATATATTACACCACACGAATACAACTATCTTATTCCGACTCGCTTGTTTCTTCTTCTTCGGTTTTGGTTCGTTTTGCCAAGTTTCTAGGGATATATGATGTTCCCCTAATACGAGCCGTCGTTTTCCACATTGGTTTAGAAAAACCTGGTGGTTTAGAGGTTCTCGGGTCATTGTTACAACTTAAGGACTTCGGGGGTTGACGATACATATAAAGTTCATCGGGGTTGGAATTAGATTTCTCTATTTTTATGCCCTTTCCCTTATTATTTTCTTTTGCCTTTTTAAATTCAGTTGGGGTAATTTCTATAACATCATCGGAATTCTCGTCGGAATCCGATTCATCGGAGAATTGGTAATCCTCCCAATATTTTGCTTCCTTGGCGGAAACACCATTGACCATAATTAACCTTGGTCGGTTGGTTGAGGATTTTCTTTTACTTAACCTTTTTATTATTTCCCCCACCGGTTCTATTTCTTCATCCGGTTCCGATTCTTCTTCCGGTTCCGATTCTTCTTCCGGTTCCGACTCTTCTTCCGGTTCCTCTTCGGGAACTTGTGAATCAGTCCACGAATCATTCCAATTTACATTTGACTCTTCATTATTATTAGGTGAGTCAATGGGACTTGTTCTAGAGGTAGACATCTATCACATAATATCAAACGTGTTAAGAGATTAATATATCACATAATATTCACATGTTAAAAATATATAGTTTCCAACAAAATTTGTTAAGCAATCATTTTTCAAGTAAACACGGTCGAAGTCCAGACTCACTAATGCATCCTAACAAACTCGATAAGACACACTAATGCAAAATTCTGGTTCTCTAAGACCAACGCTCGGATACCAACTGAAATGTCCCGTTCTTATTGATTAAAAACGTTCCATATTAATTGATTTCGTTGCGAGGTTTTGACCTCTATATGAGACATTTTTCAAAGACTGCATTCATTTTAAAACAAACCATAACCTTTATTTCATCAATAAAGGTTTAAAAAGCTTTACGTAGATTATCAAATAATGATAATCTAAAATATCCTGTTTACACACGACCATTACATAATGGTTTACAATACAAATATGTTACAACAAAATAAGTTTCTTGAATGCAGTTTTTACACAATATCATACAAGCATGGACTCCAAATCTCATCCTTATTTAAGTATGCGACAGCGGAAGCTCTTAATAATCACCTGAGAATAAACATGCTTAAAACATCAACAAAAATGTTGGTGAGTTATAGGTTTAACCTATATATATCAAATCATAACAATAGACCACAAGATTTCATATTTCAATACACATCCCATACATAGAGATAAAAATCATTCATATGGTGAACACCTGGTAACCGACATTAACAAGATGCATATATAAGAATATCCCCATCATTCCGAGACACCCTTCGGATATGATATAAATTTCGAAGTACTAAAGCATCCGGTACTTTGGATGAGGTTTGTTAGGCCCAATAGATCTATCTTTAGGATTCGCGTCAATTAGGGTGTCTGTTCCATAATTCTTAGATTACCAGACTTAATAAAAAGGGGCATATTTGATTTCAATAATTCAACCATAGAATGTAGTTTCACGTACTTGTGTCTATTTTGTAAATCATTTATAAAACCTGCATGTATTCTCATCCCAAAAATATTAGATTTTAAAAGTGGGACTATAACACACTTTCACAGATTTTTACTTCGTCAGGAAGTAAGACTTGGCCACTGGTTGATTCACGAACCTATAACAATATATACATATATATCAAAGTATGTTCAAAATATATTTACAACACTTCTAATATATTTTGATGTTTTAAGTTTATTAAGTCAGCTGTCCTCGTTAGTAACCTACAACTAGTTGTCCACAGTTAGATGTACAGAAATAAATCGATAAATATTATCTTGAATCAATCCACAACCCAGTGTATACGTATCTCAGTATTGATCACAACTCAAACTATATATATTTTGGAATCAACCTCAACCTTGTATAGCTAACTCCAACATTCACATATAGAGTGTCTATGGTTGTTCCGAAATATATATAGATGTGTCGACATGATAGGTCGAAACATTGTATACGTGTCTATGGTATCTCAAGATTACATAATATACAATACAAGTTGATTAAGTTATGGTTGGAATAGATTTGTTACCAATTTTCACGTAGCTAAAATGAGAAAAATTATCCAATCTTGTTTTACCCATATCTTTTTCATTTTAAATCCGTTTTGAGTGAATCAAATTGCTATGGTTTCATATTGAACTGTATTTTATGAATCTAAACAGAAAAAGTATAGGTTTATAGTCGGAAAAATAAGTTACAAGTCATTTTTGTAAAGGTAGTCATTTCAGTCGAAAGAACGACGTCTAGATGACCATTTTAGAAAACATACTTCCACTTTGAGTTTAACCATAATTTTTGGATATAGTTTCATGTTCATAATAAAAATCATTTTCTCAGAATAACAACTTTTAAATCAAAGTTTATCATAGTTTTTAATTAATTAACCCAAAACAGCCCGCGGTGTTACTACGACGGCGTAAATCCGATTTTATGGTGTTTTTCGTGTTTCCTGGTTTTAAATCATTAAGTTAACATATCATATAGATATAGAACATGTGTTTAGTTGATTTTAAAAGTCAAGTTAGAAGGATTAACTTTTGTTTGCGAACAAGTTAAGAATTAACTAAACTATGTTCTAGTGATTACAAGTTTAAACCTTCGAATAAGATAGCTTTATATGTATGAATCGAATGATGTTATGAACATCATTACTACCTTAAGTTCCTTGGATAAACCTACTGGAAAAGAGAAAAATGGATCTAGCTTCAACGGATCCTTGGATGGCTCGAAGTTCTTGAAGCAAAGTTTTTAATTCAATTTCAAGTGATGATCTTACTTGAAATTGTTTTCGTGTCATGATTCTGCTTCAAGAACTTTTAAGCCATCCAAGGATCCTTTGAAGCTAGATCTATTTTTCTCATTTTCAGTAGGTTTATCCAAGGAACTTGAGGTAGTAATGATGTTCATAACATCATTCGATTCATACATATAAAGCTATCTTATTCGAAGGTTTAAACTTGTAATCACTAGAACATAGTTTAGTTAATTCTAAACTTGTTCGCAAATAAAAGTTAATCCTTCTAACTTGACTTTTAAAATCAACTAAACACATGTTCTATATCTATATGATATGCTAACTTAATGATTTAAAACCTGGAAACACGAAAAACACCGTAAAACCGGATTTACGCCGTCGTAGTAACACCGCGGGCTGTTTTGGGTTAGTTAATTAAAAACTATGATAAACTTTGATTTAAAAGTTGTTATTCTGGGAAAATGATTTTTATTATGAACATGAAACTATATCCAAAAATTATGGTTAAACTCAAAGTGGAAGTATGTTTTCTAAAATGGTCATCTAGACGTCGTTCTTTCGACTGAAATGACTACCTTTACAAAAATGACTTGTAACTTATTTTTCCGACTATAAACCTATACTTTTTCTGTTTAGATTCATAAAATACAGTTCAATATGAAACCATAGCAATTTGATTCACTCAAAACGGATTTAAAATGAAAAAGATATGGGTAAAACAAGATTGGATAATTTTTCTCATTTTAGCTACGTGAAAATTGGTAACAAATCTATTCCAACCATAACTTAATCAACTTGTATTGTATATTATGTAATCTTGAGATACCATAGACACGTATACAATGTTTCGACCTATCATGTCGACACATCTATATATATTTCGGAACAACCATAGACACTCTATATGTGAATGTTGGAGTTAGCTATACAGGGTTGAGGTTGATTCCAAAATATATATAGTTTGAGTTGTGATCAATACTGAGATACGTATACACTGGGTCGTGGATTGATTCAAGATAATATTTATCGATTTATTTTTCTACATCTAACTGTGGACAACTAGTTGTAAGTTACTAACGAGGACAGCTGACTTAATAAACTTAAAACATCAAAATATATTACAAGTGTTGTAAATATATTTTGAACATACTTTGATATATATGTATATATTGTTATAGGTTCGTGAATCAACCAGTGGCTAAGTCTTACTTCCCGACGAAGTAAAAATCTGTGAAAGTGAGTTATAGTCCCACTTTTAAAATCTAATATTTTTGGGATGAGAATACATGCAGGTTTTATAAATGATTTACAAAATAGACACAAGTACGTGAAACTACATTCTATGGTTGAATTATCGAAATCGAATATGCCCCTTTTTATTAAGTCTGGTAATCTAAGAATTAGGGAACAGACACCCTAATTGACGCGAATCCTAAAAATAGATCTATTGGGCCTAACAAACCCCATTCAAAATATCGGATGCTTTAGTACTTCGAAATTTATATCATATCCGAAGGGTGTCCCGGAATGATGGGGATATTCTTATATATGCATCTTGTTAATGTCGGTTACCAGGTGTTCACCATATGAATGATTTTTATCTCTATGTATGGGATGTGTATTGAAATATGAAATAGTGTGGTCTATTGTTACGATTTGATATATATATATAGGTTAAACCTATAACTCACCAACATTTTTGTTGACGTTTAAAGCATGTTTATTCTCAGGTGAATACTAAGAGCTTCCGCTGTCGCATACTAAAATAAGGACAAGATTTGGAGTCCATGTTTGTATGATATTGTGTAAAAACTGCATTCAAGAAACTGATTTCGATGTAACATATTTGTATTGTAAACCATTATGTAATGGTCGTGTGTAAACAGGATATTTTAGATTATCATTATTTGATAATCTATGTAAAGCTTTTTAAACCTTTATTTATGAAATAAAGGTTATGGTTTGTTTTAAAAATGAATGCAGTCTTTGAAAAACGTCTCATATAGAGGTCAAAACCTCGCAACGAAATCAATTAATATGGAACGTTTTTAATCAATAAGAACGGGACATATCAATAACCATATGCATCAATCTTTTCTTCCGTAGATGAAGTGCGGTTGGTTCATTCTCTAGATTGAGGTGTTTTCAAGAATTACGAAAGGTTTGAACGCAGATTGTAATCGTCAAGATACAAATGAAGTTTAGGATGAAATCAAGTGGCAAACTTGAAGAATTATTTAGTTTCATATGTTATAATTAGTATTTTAATTCATTTTAATTGTCCAATATTATTCGTCCACAGTCGATAGTCCACAGTTTAACAGTCCAATCCTTCATATATAGTTTTTAATATATAATATTCGAATTAATTAGTACGTATCGGGACACGTATACAAGGTTTTGACATATCATATCGAAGCATCTATATATATTATTTGGAATAACCATAGACACTCTATATGCAGTAATGCTGGAGTTAGCTATACAGGGTTGAGGTTGATTCTACAATAATATATATAGTTTGAGTTGTGATCGTACTACAGTTGACCTTGATCAACCCACATGATGTATCATCAGACGTTCTGTAAAATGGGTAGTTAAAAGGGGATATATTTGGGCAAAAGAATCTTTTGGGGCAAGTATGCATAGCTAAGTGAAGGATAGGTAGACAAGAGAGAGTGAAAAATAAGATACTGGTCATCATTTTCAAGTATATTATTATCTACGGGCCTGTTTACTTAGGACTTTTTGAGATTAATGAGATAAAATGCTTATTCGGTCATCATTCTTGTTTGTTTACTTGAGCCTTTTTCATTCACCCAAACTAAACTAAGGCATTAATCGGACAACCAAAAAAGCACACTCCTCCCCATCTGGCCATCTTCTTTACTAATTTACCCCATCCCTTTATTTCCTTTTACCTCAACTGAGATCCTTTATTTTAACCCCATCTTTTTTACTAAAAACTAATTGATAAATGAGAAAGAATAAAGGGTAGTTGAGTCAACCGGAAATACAGGTGACGATGATGACGAAGTGCTAGAAAATTAAAGCGATTGAAACACGATTGAAACAGAGTATTAAACGTAAGAATTGGTCACGTTTTGCTAATTTTTGCGTGTTGATTTCTCTTGTAATATGCGTAATACGTTTCTAGGTTTTAAATTTTTGGGGGTCTGATTAAAAGAGAAAAAGAGGTATCTTCAGGTGTATTTGTTTTCTAGTACTCGTATAATTTATTCACCGCCTTTAATCGAATTATGGACGGTCCGATGCTAAAAAAAATTATGTAGTGTGTAGGATTATTTGTTTGCTCACCCTATAATCGATATATTATTAGATTATTTTTATTCTTTTGTTTTGATAGTTTGGTTATATATAAGTTTATAAAAATGTAACAAATGATATATTTATGTAGTAATTATTTTTGTACGTTAATAAAAGTATCATGTACAATATTTATTAGAACTTGAGGTTAAAATGGTAATTTTCTATAATTCAGATGGTTCATTCAGCACAAAAGTAAACAGCAATATATCATTAACAACTTAATACATACTGCCATATATATTCATTCTGCCATACATATCCATATGTAACTTATTGAGAAAAATAATAAACAGGCCCACCTCAATCTGTTTTCATCACCAAGTCTTTTATGCTAAAAACATTGAAATTTCAACTACTTCTAGTAAATTTCCCACGTTGACCAACACTATCAAGACTCTTGACTAACCCACTCTGCTCCGTTCACTTAACCCATTTCAAACGCATAAAAGACGCACTTTAAAAGTTTCATGTGGTTCCCATTCTTACCCGTTTAATACGTCTCAACTTAATTGGCATCATCCAAATTCAAAAAGAACGACAACCACTTGTTTTATTCCCCCAAAATCATCACTCTAGAACTAAATCTAGACATAAGAATAATACTAACTAGTAGTTTACTATATATATTCGCACCTGCATACGAATTATTTTGACCATGACGGACGAGCCTTATGCCAACAGGTAAGGCCGTAATTACTTTTTATAAACGTTACTATATGCGCGATTTACTTACTCGTCTCAATTTAATTTACAGTTTTACTTCTTACTTTCTACATATATTTTGGTAAATTTTGACTTACTGATAAAGACAAAATGTTAAGACTCCACTCGTTGACTTCCATGGTCTTTGCTTAAAGCATCTAATTGTCACCTTATCTTCTTTAAAACACCTAAACAACTGATCAAACCAAAATCGTTAAGTGTAATTAGATTTCGGGTTTAAATGCTTAATTTAGAAAAAAAAGTAGGTTGATTGTTTTAACTCTAATAATTGTGCAAACCCCGATTTGAAATCTGAATTCCAAGGGCGTAAAACAACCAATTGAATTAACCTTATTCGATCAGAATCGAATAAGTTAATATCTAAGTGTGGATTAACTCGGATGGTGATCGGAGCATTGATCGGAATTAAGTTAACAACTGGAGTGACGTTGCTGCAATTGATTTTGGCAGAGTAATGTTCATGCATCCAGTGTTGTCCAAATGAAAGATCTCACTTGTGTATTTATAGATGTTATGGAGGGAATGCCGACGTGGCACATGTCCCTTTCATGGTTGTAACGAACTTTGTCAATCCCGAGAGGTGACGTGGCAATGCATTCTCCCCCGGGACATTGTGCTTGTCCCGGGAGAATGTCTTTGTGCCGGTTTGGAATGCCGAGACAGTTGTGTCGGCGGGTTGATTCCGGTTAAGGCATCACGGTGCTCTCAGTCTAGCCGGGTAGGTCTCGCCGATCACTTGTTAAGTGTTTCTTCACGGTCATGATTGTGATGACTGGTTTTGCGGTGCCTAGTTATGATTATCTTGACCGGCTGTATGGTGCCGGTTGCGTGTTTGTCATCCAGGTTCTTAGTCTTGCCATTTATCTGTCATGGTAGAATATCCGGGAAGATGCCAGACGGATGACGCGAAAAGGAGTTGACAATCCGGGACGCCTAGTGCCGGGTATGGTTTTTGCCGAGATGCTTGCCTATTTTGAGACGGATCATTATGCGTATCATTAAGTCCCCCCAGTTTGGTAAGGTCAGCTGGGACAGTTGCGTTGCCAAACTTAAATTATTATGACCCATTCACGTGATTCGATGTGCAATAAGTGCGCGTTGCATGCTGTCTTAATCTTAGTACTTCTCGCGTTCCAACGCACCCTTTTTTGAGTTAAATGGGTCCCACGCGGGACTTTTTCCTATATAAAGGGGCGTTTCTCTTCATTTCATTCTTCCCACCTTCGATAATACTTGCTTTGTAAATTACAGAGAAACGATTTTCTTGTCTTCTGTGGTTTGTACCTTCATCTTTTTGCAGTATGGCCCCCAGACCTAACATTCTTCATGATGTGTTACGTGCACCTAGCAGCGTTGACGAAGCGTATCTCGATAGGATTTGTCACATATGCCCTCAGTTGCGAGGTTTGGAGTTGATCATTCCAAGATCACAGCAGCGCGCCTGCCCCCCCCCCCCCCAATCATTGTGCCATCTATTTGAGACCGTTTGAGGTTTCAAATTTGAGGTACCCCTTCACCCGCTTTTTCACGAAGGTTTTAAATTTCTATAACCTTAGCGTTGCTCGCTTACATCCGAATGGTGTTCGTGCGATCGTTTTGTTCGAGATGTATTTCAATGGTTTAGGCATGAGCCTAAGCTTGAATATTTTCAGGAGCATTTTTCGGCTATCGTCCTATCGTAAAGGGTGGTACACATTTACTGACGAAATTGATTTTCTGGAGAAGGCACCAGCGATTGCAGACAATTGGGTGCAATCATTTGTCTTTGCCAAATGTTCTGACTTTCCATTGAAGAACGCACAATTCTATCTGTTTAGGCCTGTGACTGTTCAGCCGCCAAGGCAGCTCTCTGAGCTAGGTGAATCGATGGTTGACCAGTTGAGGGGCCTGAGGATTCCTCAACGGTCTTATGAGGAGCAGGTGCTGGTAATGGCTAATGTTAGCAACAACTGGACTCATGCTGATAGAATCCCTGTTGCCCGAAGAGGCGGGAGAGGTATCTGACCGTTTGACGCTTTCCATCTTTTAAATGTTACCATGATTTATAGGATGATAATTTATAATTTGCGCAGAGTTGACCTTGTTGGAAGTTATGAGGGTGACGAGCCTGGATGGCATGGTCTTTACCGATAAACTGGTTAAAGGGACCACACCGGCGTCCTCCAGCCATTGCAGGGTGTCACCTCCTGAAGATCTGGAGTCTTCGAATGGTGGCTCTTCGAAGGGCGGGCTGATCTGACGTACTAGGCGTCGGATTGAGCCAGCAGCTGAAGGTATGCGTTGATCCTTTACTTTCTTTGACTTAACTGTGTCTTGTGCTGATTATATCATCATTTTCGTGTTTTGTGCAGGTAATACGGTGGCGACTCCTGAGGGGTTTAGGTGTCTTTCCGCTCGGTGTCGTTGCTAACAAGGGCTGTTCCCCGAGAGGGATTTGAGCTGGTTTCTAGGGAGAATCGGGCGACTAAAAGATCAGCCATTGAGAGAGAGTCGGCTCAAGGGCATCGCCCCGGTAAAGAACCCGTCGTAGAGATCTCGGATGGTCATCCTCGGTTGACGACTAGTGATGGGCAGAACGTTTATGTTCTGCCCGACTGTAATATTGGGCCATTCCGTGATCTTTTCCGCTGTGAAGCTCCAGACTATCCGATTTATAAGGAATATCTTGATTTTATTACTTTTCCAGCTTTGAAAGAGGCGCTGGCCGCACTTTCTGCTACTCAAGCACAGCACTTGCGTTCTCAATTCGTCGTATTTGCTCAGCATCTTGCGGCAGATGAACTGAACCGAAGCGAGGCTGATGCTCGTCGTATTCACGAGCATTGTGTGCTATTTTAGAATGATAGCCGTCGGGTGGCGGAATTTTCAGGCACGATTGCCCGCCTTGAAGGGGAGTTGGTGTCGGCCACAGAGGTGTTGGGGCCTATTCAGAATGAGCTGCGTGTTTCCCGGGAAGCACAGGAGTCGTTGAAGGCTGCTCTTGCCCAAGAACAGGAGAAAGTCTCCTTACTTTCTGATGACAATAAAAAGTTATCGGAGAAGGTGTCGGCCACGTTAGGCGAACTCACCCGTCTTCAGCATGGTATTCCTGTGCTTTTTGCCCGACTCCTTAAGTCATCTATTGTTCATCAGCCGTTTAATGCCTTTATTGAGGATATTAAGAAGTTGACTACGTTTGAGGTTTTGAAGGCGGTGCAATGTTTCCTGCCAGCTGGCAACACGGTCCAGAAGAAGAAAGCTGATTTGAGTGCCACCTGTGTGCAGGACTGCCATCGGGCACATGAAGCTCTCGGCCAGATTAGTTTTGAGGAGCTAGATAAAATCTGTAGGGACGAGAACTCATCCGTTGAGGATATTGTAAATTACCAACCGTAGAGATATGCACTCGGTTGGGTTTTTGTATAATTAATGTGATTTCGTTATATCGTTTTGTATGATGTGTTATAAACTAGTTTACTTTTCCGTTGTGTTGCACATATTTGTCATGACAAAAACGTAGATATCTAGACTACGCGTGAGTGTGGTCGAGTTGTTTTTATGGTAAAACCGGGTCACCAATGATATGGTCGGACGTCCTTGTTATCCGTTAAGGTTCTTCAAGGGGTATCCTCCTACCAACGAAAGCTAGAAAGCATTTCTTCTGGCAGTAGGTCTGAAATATGCCAAAGGATTTTTGATTTTACTTGTGTCATATTCAGAGTCATTACAGTGCATAAGTATATAAAATGAAGCTTTATTGATGACTTATACATAGAAATTATTGGAATACATAAGTGTTTCTGCCGTCCGAGTGGGTGATCAGTCCTCCCGGTTGCAGGTAAGTTACACATGCTATTTCTTTAAATGGAAGGCGTGCCAAGGGAGTTGTATCAGAACTCCATCCGGTGTCTCCAGGTGGTATGCACCATACTCAGTTATCCCGACAACCCTGTAGGGTCCCTCCCATCTGGGGCCTAATTTGCCGACATCCTGTTGCCGGCTGGCCTTGTTGCTGCGCAATACCAAATCGTTTAACTGAAAGTCCAATGGCTTGACTTTTTTTCATAGTGGTTTGCGATTTGTTGCTTCTTTGCGGCTTACCGGATGTGCGCTATTGTTCGCCGTTCTTCCAGAGCATCCAAATTTTCTCGCAATGCATCGTCATTTTGCTGTTCATCGAATTCTTTTATTCGATCAGTCGGAACTAGTACTTCAGTCGGTATAACTGCTTCAGTTCCATATACCAGACTGAAAGGTGTTTCGTTCGTATTGTCTTTCGGCGTTGTCCGATGTGCCCACAGTACATGTTGGAGTTCATCCACCCATCCTTGTTGATGTTTGCCTAATCTTGCTTTTATGCCGGCAACGATATCTCTGTTTATGACCTCGACTTGCCCGTTGGCCTGCGGGTAAGCCACGGAGGTAAATGACTGTTGAATGTCCATGTCTGCGCACCAATCTCTGAATGGATTATGTGCGAATTGCGTGTCATTGTCGCTGAATATCTCTCGTGGTAAGCCGAAATGAAAAACAATGTCCTCCCACACAAATGTTAATATTTTCCGTCCTGTAATTGTGCTTAACGGCTTCGCCTAGACCCACTTGGTAAAGTAGTCGATTGCGACTACTAAAAATTTAAGATTACCGACACCTCGTGGGAATGGGCCGATGATATCGATCCCCCATTTGCAGAATGGCCAAGCGGCATGTATTGGAATCATGTTTCGACGAGGGGATCTGTTGAAGGGAGCGTGTATTTGACATTCTACACAGTTGATGATTAGGTCATACGTATCCTGGTACATATGTGGCCAGAAGTAACCCATTCTCTTGATCCTGCTAACTATCGTACGATAGCCGGAATGTGTTGATCAGGCTCCTTCGTACATTTTCCTTATTATCTCTTTGGCCTGTGTCGGGCCAACGCATCGTAAATAGGGCTCCGTGAACGATTTCCTGTACAAGATGCCGTTTTTTAAATAATACATTGGTGCCCGCATTCGTATCCTGCGGGCTTACAGTTTGTCTTTCGGGAGAGTACCATCAGTGAAATATCTTATGAAGGGTGTCATCCAACATTCTTCTTCTGTTGTGATTATCGCCATGAGGGTGTCTTCGTTAGTTGACTTCCTTTCCAGAACTTTGACCATAACTCTTTTGGTAAAGTGATCGTATAGCAAAGAGGCAAGCTTGCTCAGGGCATCTGCTTTCTTGTTACGATTTCAGGGGATTTGTTTTATTTCAAATGCCGCGAAGGTGTTGGTTAATGCTTTTGTAAGCTTTAGGTATTTTTGTATTGCCGTATCTCTTGCTTCGAAGCTGCCGTTTAGCTGGCTTGCGACCAGCTGAGAGTCGACATAAGTTGTGAGTTGCCGTACATCAATACTTTTGGCCAAGCGTAATCGGGCTATTAGTGCTTCGTACTCGGCCTCGTTGTTTGAGGTAGCGAATTTTAGCCGGATAGCGTAAGTAATCTCGTCTCCGGTTAGAGAAACGAGGAGGATGCCTACGCCAGCTCCTTCCTCACTCGATGCCCCGTTCGTATATAGTTCCAAGGATTCATCCATTTCCCTTCTTGTAACGGGGGTTTCGCCCTGTTTGATCATGTCGGAAGGGAGCTCTACCAGGAAGTCTGCTATGACTTGTCCCTTGACCGAATGCCTCGGGAGAAAAGTGATCTCGTGTTCTCCGAGTTCTATTGCCCATTTTTCCATTCTACCGGAGATTTCCGGCCTGGTCAGAACGTGTTTAATTGGTTGGTCCGTAAGGACTTGTATCGGGTGTGCTTGGAAGTATCGCCATAGCCGTCTGGCTATGTGTACTAAAGCGTAAATCAGTTTTTTCATGGCCGGGTAGTTTACCTCCCCATTTTGCAACACTTTGCTCACAAAGTACACCGGCATTTGAGTCTTGCCTCTATCAACGATTAAAACTGAGCTAATTGCCTCGGAGGAGGCGGCGAGATATACAGTGAGGGTTTCTCCCGGTATAGGTGCCGTTAACGCTGGCAGCTCTTTTAAGAATGCTTTCATCTCCTGGAAGGCTCTCTCGGCCTCATCCGTCCATATGAAATCTTTCTTGCTCAGGCACCCTTTTAACGTTTGGAAAAAAGGGAGAGCCCTGTCAGCGGCCCGTGACAGGAACCTTGTGAGTGCCGCTAGCTTCCCATTTAAGCTCTGCACATCCTTTTTACTCTTGGGTGACTGTATGTTCTCAATTGCTTGGATCTTTTTCGGGTTTGCCTTGATCCCTCTCGGAGTGATCATGAAACCCAAGAAGCGGCCCTCTTCCATTCCGAAAGAACATTTTGACGGATTTAGCTTCATATTAATTTTGCGTAGCGAATCGAATGTTTCGATGATGTCCAGGATCATTTGCTCTTCCGTTTTTCTCTTGATGACGATGTCGTCTACGTACGCTTCGATATTTCGCCCGATTTGGTCCTGAAATGTTTTGTCGATTAGCTGTTGGTATGTTGCTCCGGCATTCTTTAGCCCGAATGGCATTTTGATATAGCAAAAGATGCCTTTGTTTGTGAAGAATACGGTTTTTTTCTTCGTCGATTTCTGCAATAGGGATTTGCTGATAGCCCCTGTATGCATCCAGGAAGCTTAGAAACTGGTAACCTGAGAGAGACTCAACTTTCCAGTCAATTTCCGGCAGAGAGTAATTGTCTTTTGGGCATGCTTTGTTGATGTCTTTGTAGTCGACACACATGCGCCAAGATCCGTCTGCCTTCTTTACCATCACGGGGTTCGCTACCAATGTTTGATATTTTACTTTTTTTATTATGCCGGCATCGACTAGTCGTTGTACTTCGTTATCCATGAATTCACTTCGTTCTAACGCCATTGCCCTTTTCTTCTGGACGACTGGTGTGATATTCGTGTTTACGTTTAGCCGATGTTGGGCTATTTCCCGTGGGACACCCGTCATTTCCGATGGTTCCCAGGCGAAGACGTCAATACTTGCTGCTAGGAGTTTGCAGAGCGTATCCCTTGCATTTGTGCTCAAAGTAGTACCAATCTGGATCTGTTGATCTGGATGCTTGGAATTTGGGGATACGTAATCGTTGTCATGGACTACGATATCGCTTGCTACGTTAAATATTTGCATGCATTCAATTGGTTCCATTTCTTGCGTCCGGATTGTGGCGATTCTAGCTGGAGTCGGGAATTTCAGCATGCCATGGACTGTGGAGGCAATTGCGTCAAATTTCTGCATGGCATTACGTCCCTAAATGATGTTATACCGTGAGTCTATTTTGACTATGGAGAATTCTATGTCCGCTGCACTTTGAAAGGGTAATGTTCCCAAAACCACCTCCAGGTTTATGGAGCCCACCGGCCAAGTTGCACGTAATTGAATCCGTCTAGTGGCGAGGTTGCTTCTTTCTTTTGTCATCTGATGTTTTCTGGTAGCTGCAGAAAACAATGTTCGAACATGACCTCAGCTCCCGCACTGGTGTCGGTGTATATTCACCCGATCTGGCAATTGGAGATGTGTGCTCGTGTGATAACAGGGTCTGAAGATGGGTTGATGTTAAATAATGAGGGGAAAATGATGGGTTCATGTTTCCATCCATCTAACACCCCTGATTTTCATCTCTGTCCCGCGACCCATGAATGAATCATATGAACATTGGTGTCACTGGTGCTGCGTATGCTTGCTTCTTCGTTTTCTAGCTCTTTTTGGCGAGTTGTGATTAATTTCGTACCTTTAGATAGCGCCATTTGATCAAACCAAAATTGTTAAGTGTAATTAGATTTCGGGTTTGAGTGCTTAATTTGGGAAAAAGAGTAGGTTGATTGTTTTAACTCCAATAATTATGCAAACCCCGATTTGGAATCTGGATTCCAAGGGCGTAAAACAACCAATTGAATTAACCTTATTCGATCAGAATCGAATAAGTTAATATCTAAGTGTGGATTAACTCGGATGGTGATCAGAGCATCAATCGGAATTAAGTTAACGACTGGAGTGACGTTGCTGCAATTGTGTAACACCTCGTTTTCCCCGTACATGACTTATAGGTGTAAAGTGTGCGTACGACTAGTTTACGGATGGTTCAAGGCGTACTCGCATGTTGAAGTTTGTACGAGAGAAAAATGAATCAGGGAAAGCAGAGTGTCGCGGCGCGACAAATGAGGCCGCGGCGCGGCATTTAACTGGAATCAAGATCAGAAGCTTGACAAAAAATGATCCCAGAACTAGGCAAATGTCGCGGCGCGACATTTAAGACCGCGGCGCGGCATACTGCACGAACTGGCACAAGATTCTTGTAATTTAAAATGAAGTTCAAGGGCATTTTGGTCTTTTCACGTTTGAGCCAGATTTGAGGCTATAACCTCATCCACTCACTCATTTTCTTTATTTTCTTTTTCCTTTTCTTTCCTATTTTCCTCTCAAAACATAAATTTCTCAAGTGATTCAAGTGGGATTTTGGAAAGGAAGAAGCGGGTTTTGGTCTTTGGCGTAGTTAACAAGTTTGTTATCCTCGTTCTTAGCTACACGGTGATACTAGTGGTAAGCTCTAACTCCGAATTTCATTTTCGTGTTCATCATTCAAATTTGGGGCTTTTGATTGTATGATTCATAGATGGAACCCATTTAGTTGTTAATTGGAGATTAACACCAAGATTCGGGTTTATAAGTGTTAAAGGCGGGTTTTGGGTTGGTTAATGATTTAACCATGTTTAAGACTTGTAAATGGTGTACAATCACTAGCATTAGTGGTTATTGTTGTTTTGGAGACTTTTAGGGTTTTCGTGGTTGACTAATTTTGACTAGAGTCAAAATTAGGGTTTGTTGAGGATTATGACCCGAATGTTGATTCGATGAGGTTTATAAACTTAAAATGGATTAAGTTGAAGTATAAAACCGAGTTAAATATGTGTTGGTGTCAAAACTTGTAAATGGTGAGATTTTGACCTTGTGGGTCAAAATTAGGGTTTATGGGCGATTTTGAGAACGATAAGTGTTTAACACTTGTGTTCGGGTTTAATTGGCATATTAGGATCATTTTTACTTGTGTTAGTGATTATTGGTTAGTTTGGGCGCGGTTTATCCTTGGAAGTGCATTTGGGTCGAAATTGCACTAAGTATCGAATTGGGTTGGTTTGTAGATACAATCTAAGTGTGTTGTTGAATTTGTGATAATGGATTAGGTACTTTCCATTGACGAGTTTCGGATTACTTGTAAGCATTTTCTTCAAGGCGACCAGTGAGTGTTAATATCCTATGTGCATATGTATGTGTAGGATGGGTGCGGGTCGGGTAAAGTGATTCTCGGCTATAGAGCTCACTTCACATATAGGTGGATTTGATGGACTTTTGTATGAGTCCAATTGGCACGTTTGTGCATTTTGGTTGACCACATTTGGCGAGGTACATGCTTGTGTATACGTTATCACACGTGGTTGTGATTTGGATGTTATAACCCCAATGGCGAAGGGTTGATATTGTTGATAAGTGAATCGCGTGTAGTTCGGATTCACGATGACTCGTGTAGTTCGGTCATCTTATTGAGGTAGTAATCTCGTGTAGTTTCAGATTACTAAGGCTCGTGTAGTTCGGCCAACCTCGATGTTGCGAAGATAGTAATCTCGTGTGGGTTCGGATTACTAAGGCTCGTGTAGCTCGGCCAATCTTCATTGTGGCGTTTGGTATTCGGTAATGGGTTAAGGGGTTAACCTTATTCGTTTATTATTGTTATATATATTAATGTAATGTTGTGTTGTAGCTAACCCTCTGGGTATAGCTTATTGGCGTTGTTCACATCGTCGTTGGTGAACTTACACTTTGTTGATATCTTTAGCTTGTTGCTTAGAGATAGTACGGTATGCTTAGTGTAGTTGCCTTATACATGGATGCTTCGGTATGCGGTATTTGATATTTGTGTGGCGTGTCCATTTTATACATATATATGTATGTAGTATATTATCATTCACTAAGCGTTAGCTTACCCTCTCGTTCTTGCTATTTTTATAGGATCGCATGCTTAGCGGCTCGGGTAAGCTTGGGGATTAGAGATCTTGGCTAGGTTGCTTAGAAGATCTTGCTTTTGTACTCGATTAGGATTTGGGTAGCGTAGTCCCAAATCACCATGCTCGGTTTTGGTTGGAAACTAAACTAGTCGGGTCGTGTATGTCCGTTTGGACAATTATTCAATGTATTAAATGTTTTAAGGTTTATTAAACCTTCTATTGTATTAAAGATGTTTATGGAAACACAATTGGGACCTAAAGTGTTATTTAACGCGTATTAAAAGGAAAAAATTTTATGGGCCGGTTTTAATACGGGTTGGATCGTTTCAAGTGGTATCAGAGCATGGTCTAAGGGATTTAGGCGACTTGAGATAGGTGCCTAGACTTAGACTTTTGTGTGTGCTTATTTGTTGTGGCACTTGTAGGTGAACGGGTCAGAACGGGTTATAGTTAGTGCCTTGTTTGTAGGTGGACTAACTAGGATTTTTGGCTTGTGTTGTGATGCTATTCCCTTGCGTGTGTTTATATCGCGTGGAATCGTCGTTGTGTTGGTTATATCATCGAGCGAGGAGGTCATTGTACTAACGAGTTGAGACGACGTGTGTGCGTAATAAGGACTTGCAAACCTTATTACGGGTGCAAATCGTGTCTAACAAGTGATGTACGACGAGTGTTGAGCAAGATGGGGTGGTGTTATGCGTGTTGTTTTATATGTTCGTGGACTAATCGTTTTGCATTCTTTAGAATGACAACGCGAAACGAGATCGAGACGAATGATGAGGAGTTTAACTCTAGAGTTGCGGCCACCATTGTGGAGCAAATGAGTGAGTTTCGAGAAGAAATGGATAGGAAGTATTCCGAATTTCGGGGTAGTAGTGAAATGGAGCGTTGTCTTAAGAGCTTCATGAGGACTAAACCCCCGACGTATGACGGGAAACCGGATCCTTTGGTAAGCACAACTTGGATCTTGGATGTCGAAGGGTGTTTTCGTACTATTGAATGCCCTCCTGAGAAGAAGACGAGACTCGCTACTAGTTAATTGCGGGGTAGGGCAAAGGATTGGTTGGATGGTAAGATTGATTTTGTCGGTGGTGAACCGTTTATGGCGTTATCGTGGGACGGGTTTAAGAAGGAATTCTTCGAGGAGTTCCGGACTTCAGTCGATTTGTCGGAAATGCGTAATGAGTTGCGAAATTTGCAACAGGGTTCTATGGATTTGAATACTCTCAAGACGACCTTTATGGCGAAGGCTCGTTTTTGCCCAGAGTATTTGGGGAATGATAATTTGTTGATGCAAGATTTCTATCGAACCTTGAATGATGACTTGAAGAATAAGATTAGCCGGGGTCACGCGAAATTGTTTGCGGAATTATTCGACGTGGCTAGAGGTTTAGAGTCGTATACGCAATCAAAGATTGGTGAACCTTCAAGTGAGAGAAGGGTTGTTTCTTATGGTGCTCCGAGTCAGAGGACTAAGGGTCCGAGTGTGAGCACGGGTGGTACACGGACAGGTATACCGGATTCTAGTGCGTCTAGATGTTACAATTGTGGCATGAGGGGTCACAAGTCGTGGGAATGTTCGGTGCCAAAGGGTGATGGCATGGTGTGCTTCAACTGCCAAGAAGAAGGACATCATAAGTCCGAATGTCCCAAGTTAGCGGGGACGGGTGCGGCAAGGAGACGTTAAGGTACGTTTCGTTTTAATAAATATGTTCTTTGATTATTTATTAAGTGCCGTTGAATTTGAATTTGTTAAATGCATTGTGTTGTGCATAGTGTTGTTATGGGTGACGTTCCTAATGGAAGTACCCTATGGTGACATTTTGATTGTTGGGCGAAGGGCATAAGACTTGGCGTAACCAAGCATTCCTTAGTATTTGGGAAATGTTTCTACCAAGCCATGGAAATGGGTTTTGGTGTTCGATTGTTAAGCGCGTGTTCGCTATAGTGTGGAAGTTGATGAACCATGAGGTTCGTCGGGTGGTTGGAACCCTTGAGATCGAGTGTTTTGAATCTCGATGTATGTTGGTAATGGAGTTTATATGGCGCGACATTAGGTGCCTCTTTTATACCTACTAGCATGGTGTTCAACTCCGATTCTGTTGCGGTTACATTGTACTTAGGGTACCGAAGTGAAACCCTTAGGTAGTTGCGTATTGGTCGCTATCAGTTTTAGCCGTTGGATTATGATGTTACGGTAGTTGCGTATTGGTCGTATTGCGCACTACAAGGGATGTTTAGTGATTGGTGTTATCCGTAAGGATTCGTTTGGTTCGGTCTTCATCGCTTCGGGTTGTTGACCTTAGGTTGAGACTTGGTTGTTTTTAGCGTCGTACACGGTAAGGGTATGCTAAGGGATTGGTATCTCGATACGAGATTGGTTGAGTTTTCCCGATGTAAGGGATTGAGTTAGTGCTAGTGCTCGGAATTATGGAATTTGATAAATCGCGGGTGACGATTTAGCTGTTAAGGGTAACTCTTTGAGAAGAATTGTCTAAGGGATCGTTGTAGACTTCGGTTGTTGCGTGTATTGTACGTCTCGGGATGCGATCAAGTGTGTAATTTGTCATTGGATTAACCATCGGGTTAGCGAATTTGTGGTAGAAGTCGTTTTGAAATGCATGTTCGACGAACATTGAGTGTGGGTCCGTTTGGGTTCGTGACTAGGATCACGAGGACGTGATCGAATCTAAGTGGGGGAGAGTTGTAACACCCCGTTTTCCCCGTACATGACTTATAGGTGTAAAGTGTGCGTATGACTAGTTTACGGATGGTTCAAGGCGTACTCGCATGTTGAAGTTTGTACGCGAGAAAAATGAATCAGGGAAAGCAGAGTGTCGCGGCGTGACAAATGAGGCCGCGGCGCGGCATTTAACTGGAATCCAGATCAGAAGCTTGACAAAAAATGATCCCAGAACTAGGCAAATGTCGCGGCGCGACATTTAAGGCCGCGACGCGGCATACTGCACGAACTGGCACCAGATTCTTGTAATTTTAAATGAAGTTCAAGGGCATTTTGGTCTTTTCACGTTTGAGCCAGATTTGAGGTTTTAACCTCATCCACTCACTCATTTTCTTTATTTTCTTTTTCCTTTTCTTTCCTATTTTCCTCTCAAAACATAAATTCCTCAAGTGATTCAAGTGGGATTTTGGAAAGGAAGAAGCGGGTTTTGGTCTTTGGCGTAGTTGACAAGTTTGTTCTCTTTGTTCTTAGCTACACGGTGATACTAGTGGTAAGCTCTAACTCCGAATTTCATTTTCATGTTCATCATTCAAATTTGGGGCTTTTGATTGTATGATTCATAGATGGAACCCATTTAGTTGTTAATTGGAGATTAACACCAAGATTCGGGTTTATAAGTGTTAAAGGCGGGTTTTGGGTTGGTTAATGATTTAACCATGTTTAAGACTTGTAAATGGTGTACAATCACTAGCATTAGTGGTTATTGGTGTTTTGGAGACTTTTAGGGTTTTCGTGGTTGACTAATTTTGACTAGAGTCAAAATTAGGGTTTGTTGAGGATTATGACCCGAATGTCGATTCGATGAGGTTTATAAACTTAAAATGGATTAAGTTGAAGTATAAAACCGAGTTAAATATGTTTTGGTGTCAAAACTTGTAAATGGTGAGATTTTGACCTTATGGGTTAAAATTAGGGTTTATGGGCGATTTTGAGAACGATAAGTGTTTAACACTTGTGTTCGGGTTTAATTGGCATATTAGGACCATTATCACTTGTGTTAGTGATTATTGGTTAGTTTGGGCGCGGTTTGTCCTTGGAAGTGCATTTGGGTCGAAATTGCACTAAGTGTCGAATTGGGTTGGTTTGTAGATACAATCTAAGTGTGTTGTTGAATTTGTGATAATGGATTAGGTACTATCCATTGACGAGTTGCGGATTACTTGGAAGCATTTTCTTCAAGGCGACAAGTGAGTGTTAATATCCTATGTGCATATGTATGTGTAGGATGGGTGCGGGTCGGGTGAAGTGATTCTCGGCTATAGAGCTCACTTCACATATAGGTGGATTTGATGGACTTTTGTATGAGTCCAATTGGCACGTTTGTGCGTTTTGGTTGACCACCTTTGGCGAGGTACACGCTTGTGTGTACGTTATCACACGTGGTTGTGATTTGGATGTTATAACCCCAATGGCGAAGGATTGATATTGTTGAGAAGTGAATCGCGTGTAGTTCGGATTCACGATGACTCGTGTAGTTCGGTCATCTTATTGACGTAGTAATCTCGTGTAGTTTCGAATTACTAAGGCTCGTGTAGTTCGGCCAACCTCGATGTTGCGAAGATAGTAATCTCGTGTGGGTTCGGATTACTAAGGCTCGTGTAGCTCGGCCAATCTTCATTGTGGTGTTTGGTATTCGGTAATGGGTTAAGGGGTTAACCTTATTCGTTTATTATTGTTATATATATTAATGTAATGTTCTGTTGTAGCTAACCCTCCGGGTGTAGCTTATTGGCGTTGTTCACATCGTCGTTGGTGAACTTACACTTTGTTGATATCTTTAGCTTGTTGCTTAGAGATAGTACAGTATGCTTAGTGTAGTTGCCTTATACATGGATGCTTCGGTATGCGGTATTTTATATTTGTGTGGCGTGTCCATTTTATACATATATATGTATGTAGTATATTATCATTCACTAAGCGTTAGCTTACCCTCTCGTTGTTGCTATTTTTATAGGATCGCATGCTTGGCGACTCGGGTAAGCTTGGGGATTAGAGATCTTGGCTAGGTTGCTTAGAAGATCTTGCTTTTGTACTCGATTAGGATTTGGGTAGCGTAGTCCCAAATCACCGTGCTCGGTTTTGGTTGGAAACTAAACTAGTCGGGTCGTGTATGTCCGTTTGGACAATTAATCAATGTATTAAATGTTTTAAGGTTTATTAAACCTTCTATTGCATTAAAGATGTTTATGGAAACACAATTGGGACCTAAAGTGTTATTTAACGCGTATTAAAAGGTAAAAATTTTATGGGCCGGTTTTAATACGGGTTGGGTCGTTTCAAGTGGTATCAGAGCATGGTCTAAGGGATTTAGGCGACTTGAGATAGGTGCCTAGACTTAGACTTTTGTGTGTGCTTATTTATTGCGGGACTTGTAGGTGAACGGGTCGGAACGGGTTATAGTTAGTGCCTTGTTTGTAGGTGGACTAACTAGGATTTTTGGCTTGTGTTGTGATGCTATTCCCTTGCGTGTTTTTATATCGTGTGGAATCGTCGTTGTGTTGGTTATATCATCGAGCGAGGCGGTCGTTGTACTAACGAGTTGAGACGACGTGTGTGCGTAATAAGGACTTGCAAACCTTATTACGGGTGCAAATCGTTTCTAACAAGTGATGTACGACGAGTGTTGAGCAAGATGGGGCGGTGTTATGCGTGTTGTTTTATACGTTCATGGACTAATCGTTTTGCATTCTTTAGAATGACGACGCGAAACGAGATCGAGATGAATGACGAGGAGTTTAACTCTAGAGTTGCGGCCGCCGTTACGGAGCAAATGAGTGCGTTTCGAGAAGAAATGGATAGGAAGTATTCCGAATTTCGGGGTAGTAGTGAAATGGAGCGTTGTCTTAAGAGCTTCATGAGGACTAAACCCCCGATGTATGACGGGAAACCGGATCCTTTAGTTAGCACAACTTGGATCTCGGATGTCGAAGGGTGTTTTCGTACTATTGAATGCCCTCCTGAGAAGAAGACGAGACTCGCTACTAGTTAATTGCGGGGTAGGGCAAAGGATTGGTTGGATGGTAAGATTGATTTTGTCGGTGGTGAACCGTTTATGGCGTTATCGTGGGACGGGTTTAAGAAGGAATTCTTCGAGGAGTTCCGGACTTCAGCCGATTTGTCGGAAATGCCTAATGAGTTGCGAAATTTGCAACAGGGTTCTATGGATTTGAATACTCTCAAGACGACCTTTATGGCGAAGGCTCGTTTTTGCCCGGAGTATTTGGGGAATGATAATTTGTTGATGCAAGATTTCTATCGAACCTTGAATGATGACTTGAAGAATAAGATTAGCCGGGGTCACGCGAAATCGTTTGCGGAATTATTCACCGTGGCTAGAGGTTTCGAGTCGTATACGCGATCAAAGATTGGTGAACCTTCAAGTGAGAGAAGGGTTGTTTCGTATGGTGCTCCGAGTAAGAGGACTAAGGGTCCGAGTGTGAGCACGGGTGGTACACGGACGGGTATACCGGATTCTAGTGCGTCTAGATGTTACAATTGTGGCATGAGGGGTCACAAGTCGTGGGAATGTTCGGTGCCAAAGGGTGATGGCATGGTGTGCTTCAACTGCCAAGAAGAAGGACATCGTAAGTTGGAATGTCCCAAGTTAGCGGGGACGGGTGCGGCAAGGAGACGTTAAGGTACGTTTCGTTTTAATAAATATGTTCTTTGATTATTTATTAAGTGCCGTTGAATTTGAATTTGTTAAATGCATTGTGTTGTGCATAGTGTTGTTATGGGTGACGTTCCTAATGGAAGTACCCTATGGTGAAGTTTTGATTGTTGGGCAAAGGGCGTAAGACTTGGCGTAACCAAGCATTCCTTAGTATTTGAGAAATGTTTCTACCAAGCCATGGAAATGGGTTTTGGTGTTCGATTGTTAAGCGCGTGTTCGCTATAGTGTGGAAGTTGATGAACCATGAGGTTCGTCGGGTGGTTGGAACCCTTGAGATCGAGTGTTTTGAATCTCGATGTATGTTGGTAATGGAGTTTATATGACGCGACATTAGGTGCCTCTTTTATACCTACTAGCGTGGTGTTCAACTCCGATTATGTTGCGGTTACATTGTACTTAGGGTACCGAAGTGAAACCCTTAGGTACATGAGTGATCGGGTGAAATTTGACAAACTAGAGCAATTGGATGATTGCGAGGGTGTGGTTTGTGTAATCGTGGTACACTTTTTGTTCGAAGTGTTTAAGGATTGATTGAAATCCTTCGTGTGCTCAAGGCTGGAGCAAGATATGGTGATGGGTCGTGTGTGCCCAATCGTTTGTAAAGTTTACCTTTGGTAGCATTGTACGGTTGTACGAGTTGTGGATATGGGACGTAGTTCCAAGTGGGGGAGTTACACTCCCGCACGAGGAAGTTTTAGTGTGAGATTTCGGATGATGCTTTTGGTAGATCCGGAAAATGTTGTCGAGACCTGGTTTTGGTCGATTTGTGGTAGATTACAATTTCGGATAAATTGTACTTATGGTTTGGATTTGAATTATCACCGAGGTGGTAATGTGGTAAATCTCGTTGAGAGATAATGGACGTGTTTGGTGAGCAAGGTGAAATCCTTCGGTTAAGGGAGGTGTGTGTCGGATTCTCTTCTAGAGAATTATTGTTTTGTGCCTATGTTTGATATAGGTGGTTCTTGCTCTAGTGTGTGAATGGTTAGTGGTATCCGTTAGGATTCACTATGGCGTAGCAGAGCGCGATGTTACGCTACTCGTCGTTCGAGGCCAAAAGGGCGTTGATTTATGAAGCATGACTTTCGGAGTCCGCTGACTTCATCATGGTATTGGTGATTGATGAAGCATGACCTTTAGAGTCCACTGACTTCATCATGGGAGTATACGATGGGTGGAGCACGACCTTCGGGGTCCGCTGACTTCATCATGAGCGAGGTGTTATATCGGTGAAGCATGACCGTTGACGGGGTCCGCTGACTTCATCCAGTGTTGAGATTGGTGAAGCATGATCTTTGGGTCCGCTGACTTCATCATGGTAGTGGATCGCGTGTGGTTTTGGATTCACGATGACGCGTGTGGTTTCGGTCATCTTATTGTTGAAGTGAGTCGCGTGTAGTTCGGATTCACAAATGACTCGTGTGGTTTCGGTCATTATATTGAGGAGTGAGTCTCGTGTAGTTCGGATTCACAAATGACTCGTGTAGTTCGGTCATTCCTCCGGGATAGTGACTCTCGTGTAGTTCGGATTCACTAAGGCGCGTGTAGTTCGGCCAATCCCAAGTGTTGTTGTGGTGAAGGTAGTGAGTCGCGTGTAGTTCGGATTCACTAAGGCGCGTGTGTTTTCGGCCTGCCTTCGTGTTGTGTGATCTGTCGGTTGTTTTATACACCGACGGTGGGGTCGTAAGGACCATGTCGTGTGATCTATTGGCTGTTTGATACACCAATGGTGGGGTCGTAAGGACCATGTTGTGTGAACTATCGGTTGTTTTATACGCCGATGGTGGGGTCGTGAGGACCATGTTGTCTGATTAGTGATGCAATAGCCGTGTTTCGCTCACATGTTGCTACGGGTGTGACGATAGTCGATTTTGTACACCTTGGGATTAACGTTACCATAGTCGTTTTGGGCGCTATCGGTTTTAGCCGTTGGATTATGATGTTACGGTAGTTGCGTATTGGTCGTATTGCGCACTACAAGGGATGTATAGTGATTGGTGTTATCCGTAAGGATTCGTTTGGTTCAGTCTTCATCGCTTCGGGTTGTTGACCTTAGGTTGAGACTTGGTTGTTTTTAACGTCGTACTCGGTAAGGGTATGCTAAGGGATTGGTATCTCGATACGAGATTGGTTGAGTTTTCCCGATGTGAGGGATTGAGTTAGTGCTAGTGCTCGGAATTATGGAATTTGATAAATCGCGGGTGACGATTTAGCTGTTAAGGGTAATTCTTTGAGAAGAATTGTCTAAGGGATCGTTGTAGACTTCGGTTGTTGCGTGTATTGTACGTCTCGGGATGCGATTAAGTGTGTAATTTGTCATTGGATTAACCATCGGGTTAGCGAATTTGTGGTAGAAGTCGGTTTGAAATGCATGTTCGACGACCATTGAGTGTGGGTCCATTTGGGTTCGTGACTAGGATCACGAGAACGTGATCGAATCTAAGTGGGGGAGAGTTGTAACAAACTGTTTTCCCCGTACATGACTTATAGGTGTAAAGTGTGCGTACGGCTAGTTTACGGATGGTTCAAGGTGTACTCGCATGTTGAAGTTTGTACGCGAGAAAAATGAATCAGGGAAAGCAGAGTGTCGCGGCGCGACAAATGAGGCCGCGGCGCGGCATTTAACTGGAATCCAGATCAGAAGCTTGACAAAAAATGATCCCAGAACTAGGCAAATGTCGCGGCGCGACATTTAAGGCCGCGGCGCGGCATACTGCACGAACTGGCACAAGATTCTTGTAATTTTAAATGAAGTTAAAGGGCATTTTGGTCTTTTCACGTTTGAGCCAGATTTGAGGCTTTAACCTCATCCACTCACTCATTTTCTTTATTTTCTTTTTCCTTTTCTTTCCTATTTTCCTCTCAAAACATAAATTCCTCAAGTGATTCAAGTGGGATTTTGGAAAGGAAGAAGCGGGTTTTGGTCTTTGGCGTAGTTAACAAGTTTGTTATCCTCGTTCTTAGCTACACGGTGATACTAGTGGTAAGCTCTAACTCCGAATTTCATTTTCGTGTTCATCATTCAAATTTGGGACTTTTGATTGTATGATTCATAGATGGAACCCATTTAGTTGTTAATTGGAGATTAACACCAAGATTCGGGTTTATAAGTGTTAAAGGCGGGTTTTGGGTTGGTTAATGATTTAACCATGTTTAAGACTTGTAAATGGTGTACAATCACTAGCATTAGTGGTTATTGTTGTTTTGGAGACTTTTAGGGTTTTCGTGGTTGACTAATTTTGACTAGAGTCAAAATTAGGGTTTGTTGAGGATTATGACCCGAATGTTGATTCGATGAGGTTTATAAACTTAAAAAGGATTAAGTCGAAGTATAAAACCGAGTTAAATATGTTTTGGTGTCAAAACTTGTAAATGGTGAGATTTTGACCTTATGGGTCAAAATTAGGGTTTATGGGCGATTTTGAGAACGATAAGTGTTTAACACTTGTGTTCGGGTTTAATTGGCATATTAGGACCATTATCACTTGTGTTAGTGATTATTGGTTAGTTTGAGCGCGGTTTGTCCTTGGAAGTGCATTTGGGTCGAAATTGCACTAAGTATCGAATTGGGTTGGTTTGTAGATACAATCTAAGTGTGTTGTTGAATTTGTGATAATGGATTAGGTACTTTCCATTGACGAGTTGCGGATTACTTGGAAGCATTTTCTTCAAGGCGACAAGTGAGTGTTAATATCCTATGTGCATATGTATGTGTAGGATGGGTGCGGGTCGGGTGAAGTGATTCTCGGCTATAGAGCTCACTTCACATATAGGTGGATTTGATGGACTTTTGTATGAGTCCAATTGGCACGTTTGTGCGTTTTGGTTGACCACCTTTGGCGAGGTACACGCTTGTGTGTACGTTATCACACGTGGTTGTGATTTGGATGTTATAGCCCCAATGGCGAAGGGTTGATATTGTTGAGAAGTGAATCGCGTGTAGTTCGGATTCACGATGACTCGTGTAGTTCGGTCATCTTATTGAGGTAGTAATCTCGTGTAGTTTCGGATTACTAAGGCTCGTGTAGTTCGGCCAACCTCGATGTTGCGAAGATAGTAATCTCGTGTGGGTTCGGATTACTAAGGCTCGTGTAGCTCGGCCAATCTTCATTGTGGCATTTGGTATTCGGTAATGGGTTAAGGGGTTAACCTTATTCGTTTATTATTGTTATATATATTAATGTAATGTTGTGTTGTAGCTAACCCTCCGGGTGTAGCTTATTGGCGTTGTTCACATCGTCGTTGGTGAACTTACACTTTGTTGATATCTTTAGCTTGTTGCTTAGAGATAGTACGGTATGCTTAGTGTAGTTGCCTTATACATGGATGATTCGGTATGCGGTATTTGATATTTGTGTGGCGTGTCCATTTTATACATATATATGTATGTAGTATATTATCATTCACTAAGCGTTAGCTTACCCTCTCGTTGTTGCTATTTTTATAGGATCGCATGCTTGGCGGCTCGGGTAAGCTTGGGGATTAGAGATCTTGGCTAGGTTGCTTAGAAGCTCTTGCTTTTGTACTCGATTAGAATTTGGGTAGCGTAGCCCCAAATCACCGTGCTCGGTTTTGGTTGGAAACTAAACTAGTCGGGTCGTGTATGTCCGTTTGGACAATTAATCAGTGTATTAAATGTTTTAATGTTTATTAAACCTTCTATTGTATTAAAGATGTTTACGGAAACACAATTGGGACCTAAAGTGTTATTTAACGCGTATTAAAAGGAAAAAAAATTATGGGCCGGTTTTAATACGGGTTGGGTCGTTTCAAATTGATTTTGGCAGAGTAACGTTCATGCATCCAGTGTTGTCCAAATGAAGGATCTCACTTGTGTATTTATAGATGTTATGGAGGGAATGCCGACGTGGCACATGTCCATTTCATGGTTGTAACGAACTTTGTCAATCCCGAGAGGTGACGTGGCACCTGTCCCTTTCATAGGGAATAACGGATCCTAACGAACTTCCGTCGATTTGCGGGCTGACGTGGCATGCGGCTTGCTTGCATGCTTGTTCCGTGATCAAGTGGTCATTCCGGGACAGGGTGCCTGCTCCGGGGCAATACATTCTCCCCCGGGATATCGTGCTTGTCCCGGGAGAATGTCTTTGTGCAGGTTTGGAATGCCGAGACAGTTGTGTCGGCGGGTTGATTTCGGTTAATGCATCACAGTGCTCCCAGTCTAGCCGGGTAGGTCTCGCTGATCACTTGTCAAGTGTTTCTTCACGGTCATGATTATGATGACTGGTTTTGCGGTGCCTAGTTATGATTATCTTGACCGGCTGTACGGTGCCGGTTGCGTGTATTTCATCCAGGTTCTTAGTCTTGCCATTTGTCCGTCATGGTAGAATATCCGGGAAGACGCCAGACGGATGACGAGAAAAGGAGTTGGCAATCCGGGACGCCTAGTGCCGGGTATGGTTTTTGCCGAGATGCTTGCCTATTTTTAGACAAATCATTATGCGTATCATTAACAACTATATACATGAAAAGTTAAAGTAACTAAAGAGTTATATTTTTTCTTTAACAACGGTGGTTAGGGAGTCAACGACGTGGTCCAACAAAAGTGGAGTCACTCACCCGATCAAATCAGGGTCACGTGTGGGAGGAAATCATACGATCCATACCTAACAGGTAATGCGGCCAACTAGGAAAACCCTCGTGAGGTTCGAACGTAAGACATTACACAACTTCAATATACCACTGAGCAAGGTGCACAAGTAGTATTTTTTTGTTCACGAAGAGAGTTGAACTCAAAACCTCAATGTTAATAAGTCTTATTAATACACTGAACGGTTGAGCCAGAAACCCTTTGATAATTACAGAGTTATATTGGAACAACTTTTATTTTAGATTACACCTGGCAGTTGATTCGGGTCGGGTTAGGTTTGGGTTCAAACGGGTCAAAAGAATTAACAGATCAAATGGGCCGGGCAGATTCGGGTCGGATTAGATCCGTTTTTCCTTAAAATTTTCGAATTAAAAAAGGTCTTACAGTGATATCTCATAAATTATGTGTGTATAAATAAAGTTATATTACTTTTAATTAGATTCATGTCCACATTTATTTAGGATTAACATGCATGTTCACAACAAAATAAAGTGATTGGAGCGGATTAATTAAGATGCCGAAATGTTATTTTAAGTTTGACTAAAAAGTTCCTATGACTGTTTATCATGTTCGCTATTTCACAGTATGTGGATCGCACCGTCTCGTTCACTTAACTCTGTCATTTGTCTTCAGGACCGGACATTCAACTCTTCATGTTCGTGTATGTGTATGTTCTTGTGGGTTTGTATATATGTGTGATTTTGTTAGCTTTAGGCGGCGATAAGTCTGAGTTAGTACGGAGCACACCAAAGTTTGATTCAATGGCCGGATTGATAACTAAAACCTTGATTCACGCATGAGGCGACTCTTTCATGTTAGACCACAAATAACGCGGTGGCGTTTTTCTCCTTATTGCCGCCCACATGTCACGAGAAACGACCCACAAAAGCTTGTAATGGGGCATTTGTAGCGAGACGTTTGTCAACAAAAAACGCAGAGGAGAGATGGCATGAAGATGAGGTGTCACGATATGGCTGGCTGAAAAATATATGCGTTGCTAATGCTTTTAAGTATTTTTTATTTTTTATTTTTTTTATTCCTATATAAACACAATACACTCCAACGTAATTTTCACACAACATCTTAGCAATTTGTTAAATCTCACTTATAAAATATGGATTTCTTAGCTCAAAGTATCGACATTTTGTTTGATACCACCTCGTCCGACGAAGAAGAAGAAGGCCAAAGTTCAATACGTCGTGTGCAACGAAACCCACGACTTTTTATTAATAGAGATGTGAGAATGCGGGTATTAATTTATGGAATGACTACTTTTCTCAAACTCCGACGTATCCAGCATACATATTTAAGAGGCCATTTCGAATGCGGATTTAATTATCTCTCCGTGTAACAACCCTCACTTTTCGACTTCTAAATTTACTGAATTAACCCTAGGGTTATATGTCTGACTATATGTATTAAGGGTTGTTATATACAATTAAATATTGACCGAATAGTAATTTTTAGTCAACAATGTACGCTTAAATAAATAATATATTATTAATTTATATAATTTGACATAATTTAACTAAGTATATAAACTTTGTATCACTTTTATTATTTAGTTAATGTATTATATATTTAACTATATAATGAATCTAATTATATATAAATGTAATAATATTTACAAACTTACTAAAACTATAGTTTAATAATTAAAATCATAATTATTATTAAAAATACAAAATACCGAATTATTTATTATTTTAATGCAAAATTTGTATTTATTAATTAAATAAAAAAATAAAAATAAAATAAAATAGAATATTATTGACAAATATTCTTGAAAAAGCATTAAATTAATTTGTTTATTTATATAAAAAAAATCCTTAAAATAAATGAAAAAAATAAATAAATAAATAAATTACTTTTTAATTAAAAATTGTAATGGAAAAACTACTTTTATTATTTTATTTTATGCATTATCCCATGACCTAACATTTAATACTTTTTAATTTTAAAATCCCATTAAGAATTAAAATATTTCTTTTTCTTTTAATTATTTTATTCTTTTTACCTAATTTTTTCAAGTATAAATACCCCTCATTTTTCATTCAAACTCACACCAAAATTTTTCTCATTCTCTCTTTGAAGAATTACTACTAGTAAGTACTCTTTTCTTACTTTTTATTTTTTTTACTTTTTACTTTTTACTTTTTACTTTTTACTTTTTACTTCGGTTATTATTTTTACCGAAACATGTAAATAATGTTATAAATTATATGCAATTAAAAATAAAATAAATAACATGTATACACTATTACTATTACTAGCACCTATAACCTACTACTTATATTGTAACATAAAAACATTTTGGGATATGTATTAGAGATGTATAGATCTTCGAACTTTCTTGACGAATGGTTTCTATGAGATTCTAGGCAGAGGGTTTGGATTTCCGATTTAAAGGGTCCTATGGCTCAAGCCCCTAGATCTAAATTAGCTATTCGAAGGAAAATGGGTGATTGGAAGCTTATCTAATACGGCAAGTATCCTAAAATGGAAAACACTGATAAAAGTAGAAACTCTCTAGTCATAGAAACTTAGTAAAATAAGAAACTTTCTAAAAATAAAAACTTTATAAAAATAGTAACTTACTAGGAATAGAAACTTAGTAAAACAAACACATACTTAAACTTAAACATGGGCAAAACACTTAACTACTCTTAAATGTCAATAGGTTGACTTTCCTGCTCACTCGTTCAACTCTTTATTCCGAGGAATAACTCTCTCTCTACTTACTAAGGTGAATTCATAGCCCCTCTTTATTGCTAGCAAACTTTCTTTTACTTGGGGTGAGACACATGCTGTTTTTACTTTTTACACTTTAGACACAATTACCAAACTGTTAAACTATGCTATACCCGGCTATGTCCGACTAAGTCCCTACAGTGATAATTTTAATTGCTGCGGCATGCTTAATTATTGGGGGTAGGCCTATCGGGAGTAACGTCCCTGATACATTTGACCAAGTCATTGTATTACTTAATAATGAAATTAAACCGACAAGGACAGACACAACTTGTCATGGGGCAAAACTTGAACATTTAGTCTAAATATCACGCATTGGCATAACTTTTTGATCCTGCAGGAGATCAACTTTACAAACTAAATCTTGTGGTCTAAAACAACGACAAACTTTTTGTTAAACCTATGAACTTCACTCAACCTTTTTGGTTGACACTTTAGCATGTTTTGTCTCAGGTTCTGTTTGATTCAAGCTCTTATACTTACCGCTTATGTGATGCTACTTGGACATAGGATCAAGAGATATCGCATTTATTACTTCTGCATGTGAACATTTACGATATTGTTATTCCTGTCATTGTAACGACATTTCATTTTCCGCTGCGTACTCATTAAAGTTAAATTCATCATTTAGTATTGTTCTCATTTATTATAATATGTTGGTATGTTTTGATATTAGTGACGTTCCTTCCAGACCCTATTGGGAGGACGTTACACTCCGTATCAAATAAGGTATTCTTAATCACTCCTACTCTAGTAATTCTGCTCCAAAACATTTTACATTTTTCCAACAACGTCGGGATGCACTAGGCCATCTTGGTTTTACAACATTTCAAAAGATAATTTCCGCGTTGCGCCAATTGACGTATGTAACAACCGTTGATGTGTTCGATGAATATTTAAAAATGGCAGAAAAAGGGATATGTTTGGTTAAATTATTTTTTTAAAGTGTTATTGTGATTGTTTTAAGTTGTTATTTTGCTAACATTAATGCATATATGGATGCACAATTTTTGTGTTTAATGTGTTTTGCAGAGAACCGATACTGGAGGTTCATCATCATCATCTAGACGACCTGCTCCAGAACCTGAACCAGAAATGCAATATGAACCCGAACAAGAACCAAAACAGGAACCACAACATCAGCCTGATCAACATGTACCTTATTATGATCCGCTACAGTTTGTTAATGAATTCATAGTATTTCCGGTGCATCTTCCTGTAGAATACCCAACGATTCCTGAACGCACGTTGCATCCTAATCTGAGATTCGATAGATGATGGAGAGATTACCCGACATATCAAAGTAATAAATTCAAATTAGTAACGAAAGATGTAGAGGTGCCTAGGGTAATTGATTGGGATCCTTTGGAAAGGGTCCAACTAGCTGACCGTGTTAGGGAGCATCTGATTCAAAGGTATGGCAGTTCTTCTTTTACTGATTGGGAACGTCTATTCACCATTCGTAGACCTGTATATAAGGAATGGTGTGTTGAGCTGATGAGTACTATAGCGTTAAATGTAGATGTAGATAGATTAGATGATAGAAGTTTTCTTACATTTATACTTGGCGGTAGGATGTACAGGATGTCCATGCTGGACATGGCTGGGGCATTACAGATTTACACTCCTAGTGAATTACTACTACCCGATTGTATGAATTTGATTTATCGTGGTGAAAGGGTAGATAGGAATTTTGATGCGAACGCCGTCTGGAGGCGTATGTCAGACTATAATGTTTTTGGGCGGGGAGGAACACATACCTACTTACATATTAACAGAGCTGAGCTTCGTATAATTCATAGATTTTTGGCTAACTCGATTACACAGAGAGGTCACAACAAGGAAAAATTGACCTTACATGATTTATTTTACCTAAAGTGTATTCGAGACCCAAGAGGCTTTGTTAATATCCCTTACTGTGTTGGTTTTTATTTATCTAAGATGGTTAAGGAATACAGGAAGGGGGATTATAGGAGGAGGTATTTTTGTTACTCTCATTGGAGAGTATTTAGGTGTAGATAAGGACCAAGGGGGTCCACTTTTGGAATGTAGGGAGCAGGTTGAGCTTTTAGGATTGAGGGTTTATGCAGGTGCTAAGGTATTAAAGAGTAGACGCAACCAGGCAATACCCTATGAAGGTAGTCATCCTCAGGTAGAGAGAGGCTCAGACGAGGAAATGGAGGAAGCGGATGACATTAGGGATGTCATTCGGGAGGCTATGACTGATGTCTACCAGCGTGTAGATGAGGTAGATATGAAAAACGAGGAGAGATTTCGTCGGATGGAGACAGCATGATAGATGGGACTATCATCAGCGTCAGATTATGAGCCGGCTGTCACCTCAGGATCACTACGTTCCTACCCGACCCGCTTACTATCCACAACACCAGCCCGAGATGAGACCACCTTATACTCTCTACGACCCTAACCAGGCATACCAGTACACCTATCACCAACCATGGAACCCGGACGATCACATGAACTGGAACCTCTATCCAGATTGATTTAGTTCCTGTTGGTAATTTTTATGACTTTTATTTTTATTATTTCTGTTTATTTATGAAAGGACCCGTTCATATACATTATAAATGATTCACAATAGTTGATTACATCGCGAGGTATTTGACCTCTATATGATACGTTTTACAAACATTGCATTCGTTTTTAAAAGACAAACTTTCTTTACATCAAAAATTGACGGCATGCATACCATTTCATATTACATCCAACTATAATTGACTTAATATTAATCTTGATGAACTCAACGACTCGAATGCAACGTCTTTCAAAGTATGCCATGAATGACTCCAAGTAATATCCTTAAAATGAGCTAATGCACAGCGAAAGATTTCTTTAATACCTGAGAATAAACATGCTTTAAAGTGTCAACCAAAAGGTTGGTGAGTTCATAGGTTTATCATAACAATCATTTCAATATATTAATAGACCACAAGATTTCCGTTTATAAATATATGTACACTCGCAAGTGTATAAAAGTATTCTATAAGTTGTAGGCACCTGGTAACAAGCCTTAACGTTCATGTTTTACCCTCTGAAGTACACCAGATCAGGTGTGTTTAAAATAATCTCGAAGTACTAAAGCATCCCATAGTCAGGATGGGGTTTGTCAGGCCCAATAGATCTATCTTTAGAATTCGCGCCTACCGTACATAGACAAGTAGTTTAATGTTACCAAGCTAAGGGTATATTTCTGGTTTAAACCCACATAGAATTAGTTTTAGTACTTGTGCCTACTTCATAAAACATTTATAAAACAGCGCATGTATTCTCAGCCCAAAAATATATATTGCAAAAGCAATTAAAAAGGGAGCAAATGAAACTCACCATACTGTATTTCGTAGTAAAAATACATATAACGTCATTTAATAAGTGCAAGGTTGGCCTCGGATTCACGAACCTATATTAATTATATATATTTATATGTTGGTCAATATTTGTCTAACAATTTTTGGTCAAGTCATAGTGTACCACAATCCTAATGCTCGAGACTAATATGCAAAAGTCAACAAAAGTCAACTTGACCCAAAATGACTTCTAAAATTTATACGTGTTTATTATATAACTTAACTATAGTCGTTTTATATATTTAAATATATTTATTAGATTTTATAATAATAAAAGTCATTTATTAATAAAAATTTATATTAACGTTTATATATGATAGAATATACTTTTATATATCTTAAGTAGTAAAATTTATAAAGTTCACTTAATATCGTAAAACTATAGTGGTAAGTATTATTAATGTAATTATATTACGCGTGGTGAAAAATATCTTTATATCCCCTATTTATTTGATAAAATAATATTGATCATAATAATAATAAGTAAAAGTTGTATTATTTTGTAATAATAATTATTATTATTCTATAAAAAAGTAACAATATTTATATTTACTAAAAATGGTATTATGATAAAATGATAATACTAATATAATAGTAATAATGATATTTTATAATAACAATGATATTTCTATTAAAATAATAACGACGATAGTAATAATAATCATTTTAACAATAATACTAAAATTCAGTTGACTATAACTTCTAATCCGTTCATCGAAACCATTCGATATCTAAATGAAAAGTTCTTAATTTTTCGCTAGCTTTCCAATGATATGCATATCATATACCCTATCTCAGTAGCATATGTATCTAATTCAGGATTCAACAAACCTATCTAAGGACAATATCGAATGTACAAGCATGCATAATCCTATATACTCGAGCACTAGTCAGGGATACACTATTGATATATAAAAGTGAAGTTATGAGTGCTCACGTATCAATATTGAGATTCAATATTGCAGGAAAGTACGTAGACGCAACGGAGATGATAAACACTAGATTGACCTCACGAGCATACCCATGAACCATACCCATCACCTCCATAGCTATAACCCATAATTTCCTTAGCTTCGACTCATTCAAAAAAACTATTTTGAAATCACTCGGACAGCACTCCGTCGTAATATTTTATGTATACTAATAATATCTTGAAATAATACCAAGAAAATATATATATGTAATTCGATTGAGAGAGTTTAGAGAAATATATTTTCAAGTTTCTATGAAATAATGAAACCTATTGAATTCTATTTATAACAGATTTTTGAATTATTAAAGTATGAATTATTAAAGTAAATTATTAAAGTATGAATTATTAAAGTGAATTATTAAAGTATGAATTATTAAAGTGAATTATTAAAGTATAAATTATTAAAGTGAATTATTAAAGTATGAATTATTAAAGTTAAAGTAAAGTAAAAGTAAAGTAAAGGTAAAGTTAAAGTATAGTAAAAGTATAAATACTATGTATGTATAATATGCGTATAAATATATATAATATTAATTTAAATCGTTATATATATTTAATAAAATAAAATATAAATATCGTTATCTTTATCATACTGGTTAAGTAATGAGTTGTCAAAAGTGGTTCTAGATATTTATAAAAGATATATATGTTTTAATAATAAAGTTCTTTTTAAACTGAAAACGTTTTTTGTACTTTTGAAACTAAATTAATAGAATATTATGGAAACCAATTCTCCACTAACTTTTGTCTAACTTTCGTAAATGACACTTTTTGTTTTTATTTATAAATAGCTTTACAAATTATTCTGAATATCGTTAAGAGGAATAGATTTTCTCAAATCATAGTGGACCTCTCAACAGAGACTTGTAATCATAATTCAATGTTTCTGATAATTCAATCATTTAATATTATTTTTTTCGTCGAAAATCATATTGAAATAAATACGTTCGTGTAAAGTATTATACGTTTAATACTTTATTAATATTCTCAAGTTATAATATATATATACATATACATATCTATTTATATATAACGGTTCGTGAATCGTCAGAATTTGGTCGAGGTTATAATGAATGTATGAACACAGTTTAAAATTCTTGAGATTTAACTTAACACACTTTGCTTATCGTGTCGGAATAATATAAAGATTTAAGTTTAAATTTGGTCGGAAATTTCCGGGTCGTCACAATACCTACCCGTTAAAGAAATTTCGTCCTCGAAATTTGATCGAGATCGTCATGGCAAACCATAAAAATGTTTTCATGACGAATATGAGTTGATAAATAGAGTTTTATAATCATTGAGTAATATAGATAAAACAATTTGATTACGCGAAGAGTATAAGTGAAGCTATCATAAAAGAGTGAAATGAATAAATGCAGATTCGTTTTAACCAGTGACGTAGTCACGGTTGATTTTCAGATTTAGAGGAAATCTTCGTCATAAGATTTGGGTTCTTCGATAATTAAGGAAATTAGAATCCTCTTTGGTTAAATGCGATGATCTGTCCTGATTGTTCTGTCTGGTACTTCACTATAAATCCACCATCTTCGTTTCCTTACACCTTCTATTCTTTCTCCCTCAACTCATATTTTAAAGTATTTGTCAATATGCTCCATCCAGTGCTGATTCTTGATATACTCCTCACTTTCATATCTGTCGTTCTTCTTTTTCATCTGCCGCCGGAAGAATCTATTTACTTCTACTATACTCTTGGTTTTATAGTGTTTTTAGTTCTCCCGTGTCTTTATATTGCTATATGCATTGATATATACGGTTTGTGATTTCTGGGTTGTTGTTGGGTTTTATATCTTCCCTTATATTTCAAAGTCCTTGCTTCTTCTATAAACATTGTCATCCACAGTTAATGCTCTCTTCTATTTGCTATAATTTATACTCCCATTTCTAGTTCGGAGCTTTGTCCTTCCGTTTCTTCTTCTTGCGATTAAGCACCGCTTGTAATGGTCCAGAATTCGCAGATATAAATTTCGGAATGAACATTGTTAATGTTCTAGGAAGGAAATTGTAATGACACGATCTTGACTTGTCAAATTACCAGAATACCTCGGAAAAGGCCGAATCATCAAGAAATATTTTCTTGATATTTAGAGATCAAAGAGAATACAAGAGTCGTGTAACATAGCACATGATGACGTTATGATCTGTGAATCATCATGTTTCATTTAGAAACTCAGCATGAATTACTGTAATATAATCACGTTGATCAAGTGTCATTATATTATACTAACTCATGCTTCAGCTCCCAACACTTCTTCAAGAATATTCCTATTTTAAACTCGAATGTTTCAGAATTTAGAAACTAAAATAGTATCTTTTATGATATAATACAGATAGCGCGAAGAGGTAAATGATTTCAGATAAGAATAATTATAAAAATATCTTCAGAAGTATGGATGATATTTATAATGAAAGATACGATGATATCTTAGAATGTCTAATATCAGAGGATGATGAAGGATATTGTCCGCAAGGGTTTAGAGTCAGGAGCAAGGTATTCATTAATGACTTCAGCAAGTACTGAATCATTTGGATTCTTTGAAGGCAGGTTTAGTCTTTGTGATTTGTCCACAGCCTCCTTCATACTTTGCTCAATCCGTTTTCCAGTTCCAAACCTTCTCTTTTTCTGAGTTTTGCCAACACACTATTTTTTTTATCATCAAACTTTTTACTGTTAAGATCGTTGACAGTTTCTGCTGCTTCATCAGCATTTTTTTTAAAATTTCGAGAACTAGTTCACAGTTTAGGCGTTTTTCAGAAACTTCACATTCGAAGTATGTAAGTCTTGGAGGTAGACGTTATATGTATATATAACTGTTGATGTAGACATGCTGCAAGATTTCAAAATACTGATTACTGATTCTCAATAATTGGTATGGCAATTCTTGTTACAAAGTGCGGATGAGTATATGATAGGGTTCTAATGAATATATCGATTTTTCTGAAAATCAAAGATCAGTGAAATTGTTGGTAAGTTTATTGCTAATGTGATGGGACATAAACGGTTCTCCGGTAACGATGGAGAAAGGGCATCGTATATATCGAGATTATAATAAGACCGTTTTAATTGAAAAGTCGAAGTTGACTTGTGGAGCTGTGACACAACTGTCTACTTTGGTAAGGAATTGAAAAGTCATTTTTGCTAATAAATGCCAAAGAGTCTGACACGGATACGTGTTAAACTATGACTTTAGTTTCGAGAGTTTTTCAGGTGTATACTGTGGGTAACATGTGGTTGGATCATCATCTCGATTGTTCATTATTTGAAGCGTCTTCAGGAATTTTGAAGGGTTTGGACACAGATTGTAATCGTTAATATACCTATGATGTTCTAACACAGTTTTGAAGTCAAAGTATAGCTTTGAAAGATGTAAGGATTTAAGAGTGATGATTTTTGGCTATATCTCGAATTAAATTTTGCGATTTCAAAATCAGAATATGTAATTGAATTTGAATGAGTATGGTTATTTTGATTTCTATAAAAGAATGTATATTGTTGTGAAAGTAGGGAGTATAATGGATGATTTGCTGAATCAGATTCGAAGAATGTAATATATTAATTGTGAATTTATATATCTCTCGGGTATTACCTACCCGTTAAAAAAAATTGTCACAATTAATATTTTGTACAAAAGAATTTTATTACAGTCTTTATGGAAATATATGTGTATATTTCTTCAGATGTAATATTGATTTAATGAGTTAATATTAAATTAAACTCACTTAATTTATGGTTAAGGCTAGGATAGATAATTTCTAAACTTTAGAAATTACATAATCGTCATAGAATGTTTTCCCAATGAAGTTATGAATCAATACTTCATCGTTGTGGTATTCCTTAGTATCTACAGGGCGTATGACGTCGATGCTCATGGGACAGATTGTGAAGTTGAGGTTTGCGATGCGGTTGTTGTTGGTGGTGGTAATGGTACTGTTGATGTTGTTGATGGTGGTACTGGTTATGTTGTTGGTGCTGCTGCTGGTGTTTGTAACCTTTGCACCATATTCTCCAAAGCCACTACCCGAGTGCGAAACTCGTTGACTTCTTCTATTACACCAGGGTGATTGTCGGTTCAGACGAGCGGATAAATAAGATCTAGAATTTGGTGTAATATATAATCATGACGAGATACTCTGGAAATGAGAGAGAAAATGGTGTTTTGAATAGGTTCACCGGTAAGTGCTTCAGGTTCTTCGCCAAGAGGGCAATGTGGTGGATGGAAGGGATCACCTTCTTCTTGTCTCCAATGATTAAGGAGGCTACGAACCCATCCCCAATTCATCCAGAATAGATGATGACTAATTGGTTGATCCATTCCGGTCACACTGCTTTCGGAACTTGAGTGGGATTCTATTTCGGAATCCGAGGGACTTGAACTAATGATGAATTCCATTTCGTACGATTGAATAAAGAATATTTTCGATATGAAATGATTTTCCGGCTATCAGGTGGTATTCTAATTATATAGAGCAAAAGGTTTCGTAGATTACGGAGGGATTTACGAAATGTGTCAGGCAAAGTTTACAGTAACAGATACGCTAAGATATGAATTAGCAGATACGCTAAGATATGAATTTTGTCTATACACTATTCATGTAATCAATGCAATAAGATGTGTCTAGACTAAGAATGATAAGCAGATAATTTTCGACAAAAATGATGAGCAAAACTTTTGACATGCAGACACGGTCGAAGTCCAGACTCACTAATGCATCCTAACGACTATCAGTTAGACAGACTAATGCAGACCTAGTTCGCTAAGACCACCACTCTAATACCAACTGAAAGGACCCGTTCATATACATTATAAACGATTCACAATAGTTGATTACATCGCGAGGTATTTGACCTCTATATGATACATTTTACAAACATTGCATTCGTTTTTAAAAGACAAACTTTCTTTACATCAAAAATTGACGGCATGCATACCATTTCATATTACATCCAACTATAATTGACTTAATATTAATCTTGATGAACTCAACGACTCGAATGCAACGTCTTTCAAAGTATGCCATGAATGACTCCAAGTAATATCCTTAAAATGAGCTAATGCACAGCGGAAGATTTCTTTAATACCTGAGAATAAACATGCTTTAAAGTGTCAACCAAAAGGTTGGTGAGTTCATAGGTTTATCATAACAATCATTTCAATATATTAATAGACCACAAGATTTCCGTTTATAAATATATGTACACTCGCAAGTGTATAAAAGTATTCTATAAGTTGTAGGCACCTGGTAACAAGCGTTAACGTTCATGTTTTACCCTCTGAATTACACCAGATCAGGTGTGTTTAAAATAACCTCGAAGTACTAAAGCATCCCATAGTCAGGATGGGGTTTGTCAGGCCCAATAGATCTATCTTTAGAATTTGCCCTACCGTACATAGACAAGTAGTTTAATGTTACCAAGCTAAGGGTATATTTCTGGTTTAAACCCACATAGAATTAGTTTTAGTACTTGTGCCTACTTCATAAAACATTTATAAAACAGCGCATGTATTCTCAGCCCAAAAATATATATTGCAAAAGCAATTAAAAAGGGAGCAAATGAAACTCACCATACTGTATTTCGTAGTAAAAATACATATAACGTCATTTAATAAGTGCAAGGTTGGCCTCGGATTCACGAACCTATATTAATTATATATATTTATATGTTGGTCAATATTTGTCTAACAATTTTTGGTCAAGTCATAGTGTACCACAATCCTAATGCTCGAGACTAATATGCAAAAGTCAACAAAAGTCAACTTGACCCAAAATGACTTCTAAAATTTATACGTGTTTATTATATAACTTAACTATAGTCGTTTTATATATTTAAATATATTTATTAGATTTTATAATAATAAAAGTCATTTATTAATAAAAATTTATATTAACGTTTATATATGATAGAATATACTTTTATATATCTTAAGTAGTAAAATTTATAAAGTTCACTTAATATCGTAAAACTATAGTGGTAAGTATTATTAATGTAATTATATTACGCGTGGTGAAAAATATCTTTATATCCCCTATTTATTTGATAAAATAATATTGATCATAATAATAATAAGTAAAAGTTGTATTATATTGTAATAATAATTATTATTATTCTATAAAAAAAATAACAATATTTATATTTACTAAAAATGGTATTATGATAAAATGATAATACTAATATAATAGTAATAATGATATTTTATAATAACAATGATATTTCTATTAAAATAATAACGACGATAGTAATAATAATCATTTTAACAATAATACTAAAATTCAGTTGACTATAACTTCTAATCCGTTCATCGAAACCATTCGATATCTAAATGAAAAGTTCTTAATTTTTTGCTAGCTTTCTAATGATATGCATATCATATACCCTATCTCAGTAGCATATGTATCTAATTCAGGATTCAACAAACCTATCTAAGGACAATATCGAATGTACAAGCATGCATAATCCTATATACTCGAGCACTAGTCAGGGATACACTATTGATATATAAAAGTGAAGTTATGAGTGCTCACGTATCAATATTGAGATTCAATATTGCAGGAAAGTACGTAGACGCAACGGAGATGATAAACACTAGATTGACCTCAAGAGCATACCCATGAACCATACCCATCACCTCCATAGCTATAACCCATAATTTCCTTAGCTTCGACTCATTCAAAAAAACTATTTTGAAATCACTCGGACAGCACTCCATCGTAATATTTTATGTATACTAATAATATCTTGAAATAATACAAAGAAAATATATATATATGTAATTCGATTGAGAGAGTTTAGAGAAATATATATTCAAGTTTCTATGAAATAATGAAACCTATTGAATTCTATTTATAACAGATTTTTGAATTATTAAAGTGAATTATTAAAGTATGAATTATTAAAGTGAATTATTAAAGTATGAATTATTAAAGTGAATTATTAAAGTATGAATTATTAAAGTGAATTATTAAAGTATGAATTATTAAAGTGAATTATTAAAGTATGAATTATTAAAGTATGAATTATTAAAGTTAAAGTAAAGTAAAAGTAAAGTAAAGGTAAAGTTAAAGTATAGTAAAAGTATAAATACTACGTATGTATAATACGCGTATAAATATATATAATATTAATTTAAATCGTTATATATATTTAATAAAATAAAATATAAATATCGTTATCTTTATCATACTGGTTAAGTAATGAGTTGTCAAAAGTGGTTCTAGATATTTATAAAAGATATATATGTTTTAATAATAAAGTTCTTTTTAAACTAAAAACGTTTTTTGTACTTTTTAAACTAAATTAATAGAATATTATGGAAACCAATTCTCCACTAACTTTTGTCTAACTTTCGTAAATGACACTTTTTGTTTTTATTTATAAATAGCTTTACAAATTATTTTGAATATCGTTAAGAGGAATAGATTTTCTCAAATCATAGTGGACCTCTCAACAGAGACTTGTAATCATAATTCAATGTTTCTGATAATTCAATCATTTAATATATTTTTTTTTCGTCGAAAATCATATTGAAACAAATACGTTCGTGTAAAGTATTATACGTTTAATACTTTATTAATATTCTCAAGTTATAATATATATATACATATACATATCTATTTATATATAACGGTTCGTGAATCGTCGGAATTTGGTCGAGGTTATAATGAATGTATGAACACAGTTTAAAATTCTTGAGATTTAACTTAACACACTTTGCTTATCGTGTCGGAATAATATAAAGATTAAAGTTTAAATTTGGTCGGAAATTTCCGGGTCGTCACAATTTATGTTTAAACACATTATATTTTGATACATTAATGTATTGTTTAATATTTTTATTATTTGGTACTAATATTTCATATTTGATTTGAAAGTGGGATTTTAAGTCCCATTTCAAATTACCATGCATGTTTATATTTGTATTGTATGTATGTATATTGTCAATTGTACACAACAGGGTAAAACAGCGCATTTTCAAAGACTGACATTAAGTTCAGCAAAAGCTAGTACTTTTGACGACAAAACGAAAAACAAATGTGATGTAACAACAAGATGGAATGAACAAATGATGTGCACCATTTATCATTCAACAAACAAACGCCAATATGTTTGAAAACTTTGGTAAAATTTAATCATTTTTCTACGCTAATCACCCTCAATAATTTAAATTGTTACTGATTTCTTGCAAATGAGGGCATTGCAAGATCTTAAGTGTGGGAAGGGGTTAAATTCTTTCGGATTTTTAAAAAATTTAACTTATACACTTGGTTACTATTAAAAATACTAGTAAAGCAGTAGTTGTATTAGAATCTAGTGCTCTCTGATAATAAAGAACAGCCCTAGTCTTATATACTGACTACCCAATTCTAGTAAAAATTTTCAAAATTTTCAATTAAATGAACTCAAAATCATGTTTATACATATTTATGAACGATAAAACTAGGTGTTAACACCGAAATTATTGTTACCTCAGAAAGGACATAAATTGAGAAACAAACCAAAATGTTAGAATTCATTCAAAATGGAATAGAAGACAATAAAAAGACAAAGAAAGGAAAATAAAAGCCAAGTGTGGGAAAAATTTACCAAGTTATTTAAAACATAAGTCACATATTTTTGTAACAAATAACTGAAGATACTTTTGCTTTGGATTAAACTAATCAGTTTTACCCGATTTACTTTAATATATTTGAAAGAAAGATGGATCTACACGATGAATCAATTTCATCATTAAAAGGAAGTAAAGTCTTCCAGAAAAAGACACGCGCTTCTTGATTTAGGTCAGGAAGTTGTCGTCCAGACCAGCTGTAGGTTGACGAAAAATCTAGAAAAGTCATCACTAAAATCAGCAGGAAATCCACGGACCTCAGCATCAAACAGGGTCGCCAAGTGGTCAGACTTATCCTAACCGTGAGAGGATCTGTCTTGTAAAATGGGGAGGACGCAGTGCAAATTAGCTGGATAAGACTAATGAATCAGATCCCCAGAAAGGATAATCTCCTTAAAGATCAAAAATCAGCTTTTAAGCCTGATATTACTCAATCCTAGAGATTGACCTTAAAGATTGAGAATTACAAACTCATGGAATTCGATGATATCTAAACTCGAGCTTGAACGAGAAAATATTTTGATCAAATTAAAACCGATTTGTTTTCTGAAAACCCTATTTTCAATGCGTTCATTACCATTGAACGTAAAATCCTAGGAATTTACCTGAAATTCATTAGGTCACCTGAACCAAATCGGGTGTAAACCGTAAGAACGGTGGTTGCATAGCATGGTCAAAGACAGGACCTTGTGCCAGACCGAAAAACTATAGGGTGAGCTTTACTATTGCTCCTACCAAAGATAGTAATTGCATCCGACACGTTATAGACCATAATTAAAAGCATGTCAGGGGACATTGCCTTAACAGTTGCTTGTTCAACGCTTTCCTTTACAACCGGATGGTAGTTTATCGAAAGGTAATATACGGAGAAAGTATACTAGACGTGTTGCTTTCCCAATACAAGGTTAGCAAGTGGGTGACACAAAACCACAAGTTTTGAGCTAAAATTTTCAAATCTGAAACCCACTAAACCCACAAAAATAATTTGCAAAACACCGGTGAAGGGTTATTCCGGAAAACTTATCTAGGGTAAAAGCTAGATTTAATTTTCAAAAGATCAAATGTTTTCATAAAGATCCAATTTCCTTAAGTATCTAAATTTTTATAGTCATGTGGGACTGTAAATCACATCGTTACTACCATTGTTTATACCACCGTATAGAAATCACTGATGTACAAAGTGTGAAGAATAAAGAAGTGATTCTAGTATTTTTATTTCAAGACTATATTGCTTGAGGACAAGCAACGCTCAAGTGTGGGAATATTTGATAATGCTAAAAACGAACATATAATTCATAGAATTATTCCTCAAGAAAGACACACTTTTAGTTGCAATTGTTCTATTTACAAGTGATATTCGTTTAAATAATAAAAGGTGAAGACAAAAGACAGATTCGACAAATTGAAGACGCAAACGACCAAAAAGCTCAAAAGTACAAAGTACAATCAAAGTGGTTCCAATTATTGATAAGAAACGTCTCAAAATTACAAGAGTACAGGACGCGAAACGCAAAATACAAGATATTAAATTGTATGCAAGGACGTTCAAAAAACCGGAACCGGGACCAAAGTCAACTCTCAACGCTCGACGCAACGGACTAAAAATTACAAGTCAACTATGCACATAAATATAATATAATATTTAAATAATTCTTAAAATTATTTATATATTATATATATTTATTAAATCCGTCGGCAGAATGAAAACAAACACATGTGAGCTGGAAAAAGGGGCCATGCGATCGCATGGCCTGGAAGGCAAAAAGCCATGCGATCGCATGGCAGTAGGTGACAGGCCTGATGCTATAAATTCGTGTGTTTTGGTTCAATATCCATCATCTTTTTCTCTTCTCATTCATCAACGTATATATATTTATATTTATATTATAATTTTAATTTTAATTTTAAATTCTAATAATAAGGGTATATTAGCGAATGTTGTAAGGGTGTAAGTCAAAATTATGTCCGTGTAACGCTACGCTATTTTTAATCACTGTAAGTTATGGTTAATGTTATTTTTAAATTAATGTCTCGTAGCTAAGTTATTATTATGCTTATTTAATGCCGAAGTAATCATGATGTTGGGCTGAATATTAAAATTGGGTAATTGGGCTTTGTACCATAACTGGGGTTTGGATAAAAGAACGACACTTGTGGAAATTAGACTATGGGCTATTAATGGGTTTTATATTAACTAAACGATACCTCGTTAAATTAATATCTAGACTTATAATTTGATGTATTTATATATAACCACATACGCTTGACTGGGTACGGTGGGCGGGATATCTATAAATACCAATAATTGTTCATTTTACCGGACGCGGAACTGGATTAATAGTTAATAGACTTGTTGAAACAGGGGTGGATTACATTCAAGGGTAATTGGTGTAATTGTTAACAAAGTAGTAAAACCTTAGTTTACACGCAGTCGATAACCTGGTGTATTCATTAAACAAAGTATTAAGACCTTGTTACAATTCGAATCCCCAATTAGTTGGAATATTTGACTTCGGGAATAAGAATAATTTGACGAAGACTTTCGCACTTTATATTTATGACTGATGGACTATTATGGACAAATCCGTATGGACATATCGAATAATCCAGGACAAAGGACGATTAACCCATGGGAATAAACTAAAATCAATACGTCAAACATCATGATTACGGAAGTTTAAATAAGCATAATTCCTTTATTTCATATTTAATTTCCTTTATTTCCTATTTAATTGCACTTCTAATTATCGCACTTTTATTTATTGTCTTTGTATTTAATTGCACTTTTAATTATCGTACTCTTTAATTGTCGTACTTTTTATTTATCGCATTTTTATTTATCGCAATTTCATTATCGTTATTTACTTTACGCTTTAAATTAAGTTGTATTTATTTTTAATATTTTACATTAGGTTTTAACTGCGACTAAAGTTTTAAAATCGACAAACCGGTCATTAAACGGTAAAAACCCCCTTTTATAATAATAATATTACTTATATATATATTTGTATTTTTATAAGTTAAAACTAATATAGCGTTAAGCTTGTTTAAGAGTTCCCTGTGGACGAACCGGACTTACTAAAAACTACACTACTGTACGATTAGGTACACTGCCTATAAGTGTTGTAGCAAGGTTTAGGTATATCCATTCTATAAATAAATAAATATCTTGTGTAAAATTGTATCATATTTAATAGTATTTCATTGTAAAAATAATACTATTTCCTAGTACACCTCGCACACATCAGGTTGCTTCATACGATATTTGGAGATGACATCCGTTTATTGGGGTGACTGGTTCAAACAACGACATAAATGTGTTAGATCATTCTCCGTTGTTTGATTCACTTAAAAAAGGTACAGCTCCACCATCACCGTTTGAAGTAAACATACACGTATATCCCTTTGGTTACTCTTTGGCGAACGGGTTATATCCTGATTTGGCAGACGGGTTACTAAAACAGTGTTACATGACATCAATAACTGACTCTGGTCACAACCAATTTTAAAACGAAGTAAGAAAACATCAGAGTTAGGACTTGTCAAACATGACTTCCAAACCATCCGTAACACCCATCCAACTAGCAGTACCTAAACCTGCAAGGGGAGTAAGTGTGGGGGATTAGCACACTGCTAAGTGAATGAATACTATCTAACAGACATAGCTAAACCATCACACAAGCTATACCCTACACATCAAACACATGATAACCACCAACTAGCATACAAATAAAAAAAAAATACGAGGATCGGCGACTTGTACAAGCATATGAATCCTAGTTGATTGAGCTAGAGTCTACCGATGGTCCTTGCTACACAATTCACAGTATAGTTATTCGGACGCAGGGGATGCGTCATTCAAAACTATACTCTACAATCAGTAGCCCTTGGACCAACCTTCTCAGGTTCAGTTGACCTCATACAAATTCTAACCTTCACAGGCCCGATTACGAGTCCCCAGCCTCCTCCGACCCGGCTGGTGTGAAACAAAGTGCGCACATAATATCACATAGACACAATGAGCATGCAATCATCTAACTAGCATGGAAATATCACTAAATCCAAGCATGGTAAAAGAGTTAATCGTAGTAGCATGTCATGCTACTTAAACTATATACGCGAATAGACCTACTCACCGATTACCAGCTACAGCTCAGTTATCTTACTTCTGAGCTTTTTCCTTGTTCGTATCACTTGAGAATAATATAAACTAAATTAATATAGTGTCTTAATTAAAACTAGACACACAGACAACATAACGGGTAGTACACAACATTTGGTAAAATTTTCACTGCCAAAGACCATCGGTCGATCATCATAGATGGTTGGCCGACTGTCACCACACCATCGGTCGATGGTCCCCCCATCGGTCGATCGTTTATAAGATAATATCCATTGGTCAAGAGACCTGCACCATTGGTCGATGGTCTAGTCCATCGGTCGATCGCTAGCCACCATCGGGCGATGGTCAACGACCATCGACCGACTGTAGTTCATCAGCAGCAGCAGCTGTTAAAGTTACGGGTTTTAACCAAAATCCACCAAATCTCAATCCTGGACTTGTTTTTTACCTCAAAACCAACCACTTCTTGTACACAATACGTTTTGATACATAAACCCTCGACTTTAAAGCTCAAATAACATCGAATTGCACAAATTTGACACAAAATACACTTTGACAAAGCCTAACCAAAATACCCATTTTGACACAGATTTAAGCATGAGATTAAACGAGTTTTACCTTGATTAAACACCTGAAATCACAAGACACAGATTGCAACCAAATCTACTTCAAATGACAAGATTTGAGATTATGGATCAAGGTGATGGAGAGGTTAGGTGAGTGAGAATGAGAGAAGAAAGGAAAGAAAGAAATGAGAAAGTGGCAGCTGGTCACCAAACTCATAAGAGTTAAACTCAATACCCCACGACACATGAGTATTTACAAGTTATCTGAAATCTTACGTGTCATACCCCGTCCTAATCCATCTGGACGAAGTCACCAACATCTGGTCTCATTGAAATGATCGACTCCAAATAATGTCTTTAAAATAAGCAAATGCACAGCGGAAGGTTTCTTTCATACCTGAGAATAAACATGCTTAAAAGTGTCAACCAAAAGGTTGGTGAGTTCATAGGTTTATCTTAAAACAATAAAATTCATCATTTTGATAGACCACAAGATTTAAATGATGAATGGTACAAATGGGCCCGAATCATATACCCACATGTAATGTACATGCGATATCCTTTAAATACAGTACACATTTCTCGTGTACAAAATCCATTTTTCATAAATCATAGTAACCGTACACTTATCTTGTGCACAAAAATAACATACACATAACCTGTGTATAAAATCATTCTCTCGATATATAACATTCACATCAACTGGTGGCAATAATCATGTCCACATAATTCAATGGTGGCAATTATCATGTCCACATAATTCAATGGTGGCAATTATCATATCCACATAATTCAATAATAATCCACAGAACTTCTGTCTGCATAATAATTCATTCGAGGAATGTTTTGCTTGTATCTATCTCGTCAAACATTTATAAAAGCATTTCATGTATTCTCAGTTCGCAATATATTTCAAAAGCATTTAATAAGGCAGTTATAAAAACAGAGCATGTATTCTCAGTCCCAAAAATGTAAAGAGTAAAAGAGAATCAAATGAACTCACCGTACGATATTTTGTAGTAAAAATATACATACGACGAAACTGGACAATGCAAGGTTGGCCTCGGATTCACGAACCTATATCATTTGTGTATTCATTAATATATATAATAGTAATCGAATAAATATTTTTATTATATTTTAATTTATATATTATGTATAGTTGATTTATATAGTTATATACATAATTATTTAGTGTTACATTTAAAATCGATAGTTTGTCATTTGTAAATATTTATATAATTAATCTTAATAAATTTGATATATATAGTTATATGAAGTTTTGTTATAATTATAGTATATGTAAAAAGTATATTTATGTATAAAATATTTATCTATTTGAAAAGATAGTTTTCGATAAAAATAATGATTTATTAATAATAATAATAACTTTATTAATAATAACGATAATAACTGTAGTTTTTAAATGAAATAAAAAGTTTGATAATAATAGTAACGAAAATAATACTTTTGATAAAAAAAATGCATAATACTTAATGTTCATAATAATAATAACAACAATCTTTTTATTATTTATGTTAGTATTTATAATGATACTACATAATAATAGTACTAGTAAGGATAATAATGTTAGTAATAACAATATTAAATAATAAAAACCCTAATTATAATTGTAACTATAATACTTATATTAATACTTACAATAATAATAACTCTTAATGTAATTAATAATAATAATACTTCTAACATTTTAGGAGTAACAACAATTATCATAATAATAATAATAACAAATAATAATAATAACAAAAAATAATAATAATAATAATAATAATAATAATAATAATAATAATAATAATAATAATAATAATAATAATAATAATAAAAATAAAAGAAATTGTGTATACCCTTAAAAGCTTTGTTTAAAAAGATTTGTCCTGAACCGGGCTCGAACCCGCGACCTCTCGATAACCCAAAACACCCTCAAACCACTCCTCTGCCTTCTGCTTTACTGAATTATCTCCTAAAATAATTGTATAAAACCCATTTTCTTTGTGTTTCTTCTTCAACTTAAATAAACTAGTTCATCAGGCCCAGACATAATTTAAAATGAATTTGGCCCAATTAACAAGTTCATGGCCTAATCATTTATAAACCGAAGCCTAACATGTGATCAAATAGTAGTCTGGTTGTTGTGGGTTATAGAAAACAGGAACGAGTATTTGATCAAAGGAGTCGCTGTAGCAAAATATATATATATATATATATATATATATATATATATATATATATATATATATATATATATATATATATATATATATATATATATATGCCACGTTTCTATCCTCACCCATTTCGTTATTGTTACAGAAGCAATACCAAAACTAGCGGTATACCACCATCACGCATCATCTTCGAATCTTTATCGTTTAACCTCATCATCCATGTACTCGTCAACCATTAAAAGGACTGCAGCAATAGTTTAACAAAAGGGTGTTTGATTTAGTGATGAATTGAAACAGAAACAGGAGAAACAACGTACAGAGGTGGCAACAAAAGATTATGTTTTGTTCTTGGTCTTGGTTCAACATCAACAACTGGTTTTTCGATTATGAAACCGTGATCGAGTCAAGATTTTGTGGGTTTGTTGAAGGTAAAAATAGTAATACAACATTCATTAGTAAACAATGATGATATTTTCGTTTATGTTTATGTGGGTTTATGTGTCATACCCCGTCCAAATTTTCCTGAACGAATACAATAACATCTGGCACCATTGCGAGGTTCGGACCTCTATATGCCATGAACGACTCCATTAATATGAACAAATGCACAGCGGAAGATTTTTTTCATACCTGAGAATAAACATGCTTTAAAGTGTCAACCAAAAGGTTGGTGAGTTCATAAATTTATCATAAAACAATAAAATTCATCATTTTGATAGACCACAAGATTTAAATGCTGCATGGCACAAATGGGCCCGAATCCTATACCCACCTGTAATGTACATGCGATATCTTTTAAATACAGTACACCTTTCTCGTGTACGAAATCATCTTTCATAAATCTTAGTAACCGTACACATATCTCGTGCACAAAAATAACATACACATAACCTGTGTATAAAATCATTCTCTCGATACATAACATTCATATCAATTGGTGGCAATTATCATGTCCACATAATTCAATTGTGGCAATTATCATGTCCACATAATTCAAAGGTGGCAATTATCATGTCCACATAATTCAACGGTGGCAATTATCATGTCCACATAATTCAATAATAATCCGCAGAACTTCTGTCTGCATAATAATTCATTCGAGGATTTTTTTGCTTGTGTCTATCTCGTCAAACATTTATAAAAGCATTTCATGTATTCGCAGTTCAAAATATATTTCAAAAGCATTTAATAAAGCAGTTATAAAAAAACAGCGCATGTATTCTCAGTCCCAAAAATGTAAAGAGTAAAAGGGAGCAAATGAAACTCACGCATATAAATATTGTAAAACAATTAATAAAGCATTTGCATGTATTCTCAGCCCAAAAACGTAATGGGTAAAAAGGGAACAAATGAACTCACCTACTGTATTTTGTAGTAAAAATACATATAACGGCATTGAACAAGTATAGGGTTGGCCTCGGATTCACGAACCTATATCATGTATATATATTAACACATATATTAATAATCAACTAAGTTTATATCATATTAGGACTAATGTCCTTATATATTTTCATATTACTACTTATAATCTGTTATGGTATATATAATTTAATTACTATAAATAATATTATGTTAGTTAAAAACATGATATATGTAATATTAGTATTTTTATGATATAGGTAATGACTATATTTTTGCATAAAAATGTTTGTTGTAGTAATAATAATAATACTAGTTATTATAATAATAATCTTTAATAATGAAAATGATTAGTTTGAATAATGATAATGATAATTTAAAAAAAAATAATGTTGTTAATAATAATAATTTCAAAAATGATAGTTTTAAGGGTAATTCTAATAATAATATTAATAGCAATAATAATAGTAATAATAATCTTAATGTCCATTTTAATGATAATAATAATAATAATATAAGTAACAATCTTAATATTAATAATAATAATAATAATAATAATAATAATAATAATAATAATAATAATAATAATAATAATAATAATAATAATAATAATAATAATAATAATAATAAAAATAGTAAAAATTATTTTTATACCATAATCATCATCCTTTTATGATCAATATCGAGCTCCATTATCAATTATCTTCTTCAATCTCATACTGTAAACATTACGATGATCATCATCATCTTTTCTTACTCGTTACCATAATCATCATCATCATTTTATTATATATCATAACCTTAGATATCCTTATCGCTAGTATACACATTACATACGACATCATCATCATCTACTATTATTCGTAACCGTATCTCATTTACTTCATCAACATCACGTTATTATGCATCATCATTTAATCTAGTGAGATAATGGGCCTCGATTAGAATAAATAAGTTACGGCCCAAGTTTTTAAAATTTACACATATGTTCAAGCTCAAAGTCATTCGGCCCAAACATAAAAACAGAATCACGGTGGCCCAACTAGTAATCTGTACACGACCCCATCAATTTGTAATATGGCAGTCAAACAAACAGAAACCGATTTCTTTTTTTCTTTTTTTATAAACCATAAGTGGAATTCATCTCACTTTGTCCCTCTTCCATCATCATCAACGAGCATCATTTACACACGCATCATTTTCAATGTCATCGTTAAATATCATCATCATTAACACTATTCCTTCACCCTCTCCGTTTATTACAGCCTTCTTTTTATTCGTAAACCAGGAACACCGCTGGAGTAGCAGTTACGTGAAATAAAAGCATAGCAGCAAGCTGTTGATGGCGTTTTGGATTCATCGAGCGAAAAGAATAGAAAAGAGAGATGTAGAGAGAGTGATGGGGTTGTGGTGGTCATCGGTGATCTTTGATGGTGATCAAGGTTCACGAAGAAAGAGTGAGAATTTAAGAATGGTGATTCACGGTCGTGATTTGGAGAGAGAGAAGAGGATGAGAGAGAGATGGTGGTTTGTCATGGTGTTGGATGTGAAGGTAACGGTTGTTCACAGATTGAATACACCATGGTGGTCGTGAATTACAGAAATAAAAGAGAGATCGATTGTTAGATGTTCTTGGGTGTTTGGTTTGGTATTCATTTGAAGATGATGATGTATAACGATGACGATGATCAATTATGAGATAAATGATTATAGATAGAGATAGAATAATGTATGGATATACATAAACGTACATGGATCCAACTTTCTACTTTCTGGTTCCGGATTCATTTTCATAATTGTAATCGGTGGTTTGGTTTTGAGTGGTGACCGGTGTGCTTGTTCGAAACCGAAACGGTTGTAAGGTTTGGTTTTGGTATGTTCAAATAATTGTAGCAGTATAGTAAATAGATGGTTTGTTTTAAAGACTTTAGATTTGCAGGAAAATGGAAGGGAAACAAGAAGCAGGTGGCGTTTGTTGTTGATCAAAGTGGTGAAGGTGGTTGTCATTAAGAAGGTAAAGAATCAAGAAGGTGATGGAGAATGGTGGGTGGTTATGCCGATTATCACAAAGGAGAAGCTAGAAAAAGAAACATGGATAAGAAATGGGTGTTGGCTGGATGGTGGTGATGACTATCATATATCTATATATGTATATGTATATATAATATATATTCCTATGTGTTTGTGTATGTAATGAAACAAAAGTAGAAATAACCAATTGTGCAAGTGGGTTTTGTTGACTTAAATGAATTCAAAAGGTGATGTGTTCTGATTCATGTAATCCATTGTTATCTAAATATATTTATATAATATATGTACTAGTGGATGTGAAAAGAAGTGAAAATAGTACGCTTAATTCAATTATCATGAACAACAGTTTAGCAGTCGGGTATTCGTAATTTATTCTACCGACAGTTTATTAGGGTATTATATCGTGTTCATTGCTAAACAGTTAATGTATAAAAGTGTCCCTAAAAATCTCAAATTTTTAGATTAAACATATTTAATTATTTCACTCATTACCTGTTTGAAACCTGATAAAAAAAGTTCAAAAATTATTTATTTTCTGTTCCAATTTATATGTACGGAGTACAAAAACTTAGATTGAAATGGTAAAAAAATATTTATCAAAACTATTAGCTTTTTAATCAAATTTTGGAACAACTTTTATTTTAAAACTTCTTATTTATATATTAGACCTATTTTAAAAATAATTAAACGTCAATCGAAAGTTACAGACATTTATCATTTAAGCTCAAAATTAATTTTATTTAGTATACACTATGTATATAGATAAACAGTTTCAAATAACAAAATTTACTACGCACATAAATATATATTAAATGATTAAATTAAATATTATAATATATATATACAAGAAATATACATATAAAATAATAGTTTTTATTACAATGTATTTTATTGTACATATTTATTTATAACAAAAAAATGTATATAATAGTTTATTAATGTTCATGTTATTATATATGTTATACATATATTTATATATACACGTATTTATATATATCCACATATTTACAAGCAATGGTTCGTGAATCATAGGGAACAGTCGAAAGTCAATTGAACATCGTTTCAAAAAATTTTAGACTCAACATTACATACTTTGCTTATCGTATCGAAATCATATAAAGATTAAGTTTAAATTTAGTAGGAAATTCCCGGGTCGTCACATTATGGTGGTTTGTGGTTGTGGAAAGTGATCGAGCATACGGTTGTGGAGATGGAATAGGGTGGAGGTTGTGGGTAGCAGCGAAGGTTTCAACAAGACAGAGAGGAAGAGAGAGATATAGAAAGGTTTCGGTTGTGATGGTTGCTTTTGGAAGTCGACGAACAAAACAGAAAGGCAGAATCATAGTAGTAGCAGTATACGATGTATTGCAAGGCTGATTTGGATGGGTTTCGGCTGTTAAGAAAACACAATTGTTGGTTTGTTCTTGTGCTATAAACCAGAAAGAAAATAGAAGTAATTTGAACGCATGAGGATTGAAGGTTGCACCAGTTGGTTTTCTTGGTGGTCTTTGAGCGAATTAGAATCATAAATCGAAAAGGATTTGCAATAGTTTCTTCGTGGGTTTGTGAAGATAACGAGTAGCAGAGAAACAAGGATAGATTAGAAAGAAGGTGGTAGTGTCCTCTGCATCCTATATCTATGTGCATATATATAATATATATATATTTATACGATAACAATAAATTATAAATTAATTAATATAATAATAACACTACTTTCACTTATATGATTGAAAGGAAAAGTAGGAAAGGAATGGTACAGCAAAGCAGCCACCAAGTTTGTAGTCTTCTTACCGACACTTTTACCACGAAGTGGTATATCGTGTTCATTGCTAAATAGTTAACATATAAAAGTGTTCCTAAAAATCCCAAATTTTTAGATTAAATATATTTAATTATTTCACTCATTAACTATTTGAAACCTGATCAAAAATGTTCAATAATTATTTATTTTCTGTTCCAATTTATATGTACGGAGTGCTAATATTTAATCTTAAAAGGGTAAAAATATTTTTGACAAATCTAAAATCTTCGTAATTAATTTACAGACCAACCTTTATTACAATCCTTCATGGACATGTACAATATCTATATTAAAATTAACAAAACATCAACTAAGTGTTACTGACGTTTGCCAATTAATTTCGAAATCATCCATTTTCCATTTACTCTCTCTCTATATATAATCAGTTTTAAATAACAAGCTTTATCACATAAATATATATTTTTAAACAAATAGATTTAATATTATTTTATATATTTGCAAGTACTATTTGTATACATATATATTTTGTAATAGTAGTTTTCATTAAATCGCATATTATTTTACATAATTATTTCCCACAATTAAATCATATATTATTTCAAATAATATTTCAAATTATATATATATATATATATATATATATATATATATATATATATATATATATATATATATATATATATATATATAATATACATGTATCTATTTACAATTAGTTGTTCGTGAATCGTCGAGAACAGTCGAAGGTCAATGAAAACAGTTCAAAATTTTGAGACTCAACCTAACAGACTTTGCTTATCGTGTCAAAGATATTAAATCGTATCGAGAGTTTGGTTCAAAATTAGTCAAAATTTTCCGGGTCACTACAGTACCTACCCGTTAAAGAAATTTCGTCCCGAAATTTGAGTGAGGTCGTCATGGCTAACAATAAATATGTTTTCCTGACGAATATGAGCTGATAAATAGAGTTTTATCATTATTGAATAATACAGATAAAATAATTCGATTATTCGAAGAGCACGAATGAAGCTATCACAAAAGAGTGAAATGAATAAATGAAGTTTCGTTTTAACTTTTGACGTTGTCTTGGTTGAATTCCGGAATTCAAGGGATATAAAGAAAATCTTCGAAATCTAAAAGATTTGATTCTTCGACGAATAAGGAAATTAAGATCTCTATAATTAAATATGGTGATCTGCTTCGATTACTCTGTCCGATATTTCCATTATAAATTAAACTCTTCCGTTCCATTATTCTCACCATTCTTATACTTTCTTTCTTAGTTCATACATCCAAAAGATTGTAAAAATGCTTAATCCCGTTCTAATCCTTGATATTTTTCTAATTATCATTTCTATCATTCATCTTTTCTATCTTCCACCAGAAAAATCTGTTTACTTCTACTATTACCTTGGGGTGATACAACTCTTAATTATATCGTGTCTTTATATTGCTATTTGTATTAATATCCACGGTTTATAATTTTGGCGTTGTTATTGGGCTTTATATTTTCTCTTATATTTTGGAGCTCTTTGCCTTTTTATTATCTTCTCGACCTCTAGTAAAGCGAGTAACGGTCCAGAATTCGTAAGTATGGAATTTTGAATGAACATCATGTCCTAAACAAGAAAGAACGTATTAGCACGATTTGATTTGTCAAATTACCAGAATCAGTGAGAATAGAACTATCAAGAATATATTTTCTTGATATGTTCAGAAGTTAATCAGAATGAAAGAGTTATGTAACATGACACATGATGACGTTATAATCTGTGAATCATCATGTTCCATTTAGAAACTCAGCATGACTTACTGTAATATAATCACGTTGATCAAGTGTCATTATATTATACTAACTCATGCTTCAGTTCCCAACACTACTTCAAATTCATTCATAGTTTAAACTCGAAGGTTTACAGAATATAGAAACTAACAGTTTCTTATATGATGTAACACCGACAACGCGAAGAAATAAATGATTTCAGATAAGAATAGTTATGAAAATATCTTCTGAAATATCGAGGATATTTATAATGAAAGATATGATGATATCGTAGAATTTCTAATATCGATAGACGATGAATAAGATTTGTCCGTAAAGGTTTAGAGTCAGGAGTAAGATATTCGTTAATGACTTCAATAGACACTGAATTATTTGAATTCTTTGAAGGTAGGTTTAGTCTTTGTGATTTGTCCACAGTCTCCTTCATGATTTGCTCAATTCGTTTTCCAGTACCAAATTTTCTATCGAGCGTTTCCAACATTCCATTCTTTATTATCAAACTTTTGGTCGTTTAGACCATCTACCATTTTGTTGTTTCCTCTGCATTTAATGCTACCATATCTGAATCACCGGTTATCAATCCGAGGTGGGTTCAAGAGAATTGTATTTTTAGATGAATAAGCGCTGATGGTAATATGGTAAAATATAAAAGGTTCTCTGGTAACAATAAGGAGCACGCATATATATCAAAGTTATAATAAGGTTGTTTCGGACGAAAAGTCAAAGTTGACTTGTTGGAGCTATGACAAAATTGACTAATTTGGAGGGGAATTGTAAAATTATTTTTCGTAATAATAACGCCAAAGGAGCTAAAACAGATGTGTGTTAAACGTTTACTCAGATTCCAAGAGTTTTCAGATGCATGACTGTATGCCTAAATCTTTTCTTCCGTAGATGAAGTGCGGTTGGTTCATCCTCTCGAGTGAGGTATTTTCAAGAATCATGAAAGATTTGAACGCAGATTGTAATCGTCAAGGTACAAATGAGGTTTAAGATGAAATCAAGTGGCAAACTTGAAGAAATGTTTAGTTTCATATGTTATATTCAATATTTTAATTCATTTTAATTGTCCAATGTTATTAGTCCACAGTCAATAGTCCACAGTTGACAGTCCAATAATTCATATATAATCTAATATATAATATTCGAATTAATTAATACGTATCGTGACCCGTGTACATGTCTCAGACTCGATCACAACTCAAACTATATATATTATTGTAGAATCAACCTCAACCCCGTATAGCTAACTCCAGCATTACTGCATATAGAGTGTCTATGGTTATTCCAAATAATATATATAGATGCGTCAATATGATATGTCAAAACCTTGTATACGTGTCCCGATATTTAAAGTGCGTAAAACTAAATAACATAAATTAAATGACGATAAATAAAATTGCAAGAATTAAAATTGCGATAAATAAAATGCGATAAATAAATTGCGATAAATAAATTGCGATAAATAAAATGTAATCAGTTAGCTAGGAACAGTTAGCTAGGAACAGTTAGTGTGGATTCTTAACAAAATTTCTCATAATTAATTTGTTTGTTTCTAACAAATTTTATTTTTGTCCAATGTTTTCTTCATTATGCCACTTGTTGGATTCTGATAAATCAAAATCCAAATATGAAATTGAATGAAAATGGTTATTCTGTGGTGAACGAATTCGCATATCTATGGATGTAAGTAGGATAGTAATTGACTGTTGAATCAGATTCGAAGAATGTACAGTGTAACTTATTAATGTGAAATCCAAATATTCCTCGGGTATTACCTACCCGTTAAAATATTTTTACCATTAACAGTTTGTACAAAAGAATTTTTAATTACAATTTTTATGAAAGCATATATACATATATAGTTTCTTCAGATTTAATCATGGATTTAATCATGGATTTAATGAGTCAATTATGATATTAATCACATTTAATTTACCGTTATAACTAGAATACATAATCTCTAAAACATTAGAGATTACATAATCGCGATGAAGAACGAAGATAATTGATGTAGAACGATACGTAGAACGATGATTGTACTCGAGGTACTGAATGGGGTGTTGAGGCATGGATTGTTGATGGTACTGGTGCTGTTACTGATGGTACTGTTGGTACCAGTGATGTTGTTGAAGCTGGTAAATTTTACACCATATTCTCTAGATTGATTACTCGAGCGCGAAGTTCGTTGACTTCTTCTATTATTTCGGGATGATTATCGGTCGGAACGATCGGATGAATAAGGTTTAGAATTTTAGATAGAATATAATCGTGACGAGATACTCTGGAAATGAGTGTGAAAATGGTGTTTCGGACAGGTTCGCCGGTAAGTGCTTCAGGTTCTTCACCAAGAGGTGAATTTGGTTGATGGAAAGGATTGCCTAATTCGCATCTCCATAGATTAAGTTGACTACGAACCCATCCTCAATCAATCCAGAATAGATGATGGCTAAATGGTTGATCCATTCCGGTTATACTGCTTTCGGAGCTCGAGTGAATATCCATGTCGGAAAAGCTGTCGGAATAACTATCGGAATAGCTATCGAAATCTGAGGGACTCGAACTGGCTGAGGGATTCATCTCGTACGATCAGATGAAGGATTTTCAATAAGAAATAGATTATAGGATATAGATTAGTAGCCTGCAATACATAATTTACATATGCATATATAATACTAAAATCTCATAAGTTACGGAGGAATCTACGGAAGCTGTCAGGCAAAGGTAACAATAACAAATACGCTAAGATATGAATTTTGTCTATACATTATTCATGCAATCAATGCAGTAAGATGTGTCTAGACTAGGAATGATAAGCAGGTAATTTCCTAAGAATAATAAGTAGATGATTTTCAACTAGAAATAATAAGCAAAACTGTTGACATGCAGACACGGTCGAAGTCCAGACTTACTAATGCATCTAAACAACTATCAGTTAGGCACACTAATGCAAGAACTGGTTCGCTAAGACCACCGCTCTGATACCACATGTCATACCCCGTCCTAATCTATCTGGACGAAGTCACCAACATCTGGTCTCATTGCGATGATCGACTCCAAATAATGTCTTTAAAATAAGCAAATGCACAGCGGAAGGTTTCTTTTATACCTGAGAATAAATATGCTTAAAAGTGTCAACCAAAAGGTTGGTAAGTTCATAGGTTTATCTTAAAATAATAAAATTCATCATTTTGATAGACCACAAGATTTAAATGCTGCATGGTACAAATGGGCCCGAATCCTATACCCACCTGTAATGTACATGCGATATCCTTTAAATACAGTACACATTTCTCGTGTACGAAATCCATTTTTCATAAATCATAGTAACCGTACACTTATCTTGTGCACAAAAATAACATACACATAACCTGTGTATAAAATCATTCTCTCGATATATAACATTCACATCAACTGGTGGCAATAATCATGTCCACATAATTCAATGGTGGCAATTATCATGTCCACATAATTCAATGGTGGCAATTATCATGTCCACATAATTCAATAGTGGCAATTATCATGTCCACATAATTCAATAATAATCCGCAGAACTTCTGTATGCATAATAATTCATTCGAGGAATGTTTTGCTTGTATCTATCTCGTCAAACATTTATAAAAGCATTTCATGTATTCTCAGTTCGCAATATATTTCAAAAGCATTTAATAAGGCAGTTATAAAAACAGCGCATGTATTCTCAGTCCCAAAAATGTAAAGAGTAAAAGGGAATCAAATGAACTCACCGTACGATATTTTGTAGTAAAAATATGCATACGACGAAACTGGACAATGCAAGGTTGGCCTCGGATTCACGAACCTATATCATTTGTATATTCATTAATATATATATAATAGTAATCGAATAAATATTTTTATTATATTTTAATTTATATATTATGTATAGTTGATTTGTATAGTTATATTAATATGTCCATATTTATATACATAATTATTTAGTGTTACATTTAAAATCGATAGTTTGTCATTTGTAAATATTTATATAATTAATCTTAATAAATTTGATATATATAGTTATATGAAGTTTTGTTATAATTATAGTATATGTAAAAAGTATATTTATGTATAAAATATTTATCTAGTTGAAAAGATAGTTTTTGATAAAAATAATGATTTATTAATAATAATAATAACTTTATTAATAATAACGATAATAACTGTAGTTTTTAAATGAAATAAAAAGTTTGATAATAATAGTAACGAAAATAATACTTTTGATAAAAAAAATGCACAATACTTAATGTTCATAATAATAATAATAACAACAATCTTTTTATTATTTATGTTAGTATTTATAATGATACTACATAATAATAGTACTAGTAAGGATAATAATGTTAGTAATAACAATATTAAATAATAAAAACCCTAATTGTAATTGTAACTATAATACTTATATTAATACTTACAATAATAATAACTCTTAATGTAATTAATAATAATAATACTTCTAACATTTTAGGAGTAACAACAACTATCATAATAATAATAACAAATAATAATAATAACAACAAATAATAATAATAATAATAATAATAATAATAATAATAATAATAATAATAATAATAATAATAATAATAATAATAATAATAATAATAATAATAATAAAAATAAAAATAAAAGAAATTGTGTATACCCTTAAAAGCTTTGTTTAAAAAGATGTGCCCTGAACCGGGCTCGAACCCGCGACCTCTCGATAACCCAACACACCCTCAAACCACTCCTCTGCCTTCTGCTTTACTGAATAATCTCCTAAACTAATTGTATAAAACCCATTTTCTTTGTGTTTCTTCTTCAACTTAAATAAACCCGTTCATCAGGCCCAGACATAATTTAAAAGGAATTCGGCCCAATTAACAAGTTCATGGCCTAATCATTTATAAACCGAAGCCCAACATGTGATCAAATAGTAGTCTGGTTGTTGTGGGTTATAGAAAACAGGAACGAGTATTTGATCAAAGGAGTCGCTGTACCAATATATATATATATATATATATATATATATATATATATATATATATATATATATATATATATATATATATATATATATGCCACGTTTCTATCCTCACCCATTTCGTTATTGTTACAGAATCAGTACCAAAACTAGCGGTATATCACCATCACTCATCATCTTCGAATCTTTATAGTTTAACCTCATCATCCATGTACTCGTCAACCATTAAAAGGACTGCAGCAATAGTTTAACAAAAGGGTGTTTGATTTGGTGATGAATTGAAACAGAAACAGGAGAAACAACGTACAGAGGTGGCAACAAAAGATCGTGTTTTGTTCTTGGTCTTGGTTCAACATCAACAAATGGGTTTTTGATTATGAAACCGTGATCGAGTCAAGATTTTGTGGGTTTATTGAAGGTAAAAATAGTAATACAACATTCATTAGTAAACGATGATGATATTTTCGTTTATGTTTATGTGGGTTTATGGTGGTTTGTGGTTGTGGAAAGTGATCGAGCATACGGTTGTGGAGATGGAATAGGGTGGAGGTTGTGGGTAGCAGCGATGGTTTCAACAAGACAGAGAGGAAGAGAGATATAGAAAGGTGTCGGTTGTGATGGTTGCTTTTGGATGTCGACGAACAAAACAGAAAGTCAGAATCATAGTAGTAGCAGTATACGATGTATTGCAAGGCTGATTTGGATGGGTTTCAGCTGTTAAGAAACCACAATTGTTGGTTTGTGCTTGAGCTATAAACCAGAAAGAAAATAGAAGTAATTTAAACGCATGAGGATTGAAGGTTGCACCTGTTGGTTTTCTTGGTGGTCTTTGAGCGAATTAGAATCATAAATCGAAAAGGATTTGCAATGGTTTCTTCGTGGGTTTGTGAAGATAACGAGTAGCAGAGAAACAAGGATAGAGTAGAAAGAAGGTGGTAGTGTCCTCTGCATCCTATATCTATGTGCATATATATAATATATATATTTATACGATAACAATAAATTATAAATTAATTAATATAATAATAACACTACTTTCACTTATATGATTGAAAGGAAAAGTAGGAAAGGAATGGTACAGCAAAGCAGCAACCAAGTTTGTAGTCTTCTTACCGACACTTTTACCACGAAGTGGTATATCGTGTTCATTGCTAAACTGTTAACATATAAAAGTGTTCCTAAAAATCCCAAATTTTTAGATTAAATATATTTAATTATTTCACTCATTAACTGTTTGAAACCTGATCAAAAATGTTCAATAATTATTTATTTTCTGTTCCAATTTATATGTACGGAGTGCTAATATTTAATCTTAAAAGGGTAAAAATATTTTTGACAAATCTAAAATCTTCGTAATTAATTTACAGTCCAACCTTTATTTCAATCCTTCATGGACATGTACAATATCTATATTAAAATTAACAAAACATCAACTGAGTGTTACTGACGTTTGCCAATTAAGTTCGAAATCATCCATTTTCCATTTACTCTCTCTCTATATATAATCAGTTTTAAATAACAAGTTTTATCACATAAATATATATTTTTAAACAAATAGATTTAATATTATTTTATATATTTACAAGTACTATTTATATACATATATATTTTGTAATAGTAGTTTTCATTAAATCGCATATTATTTTACATAATTATTTCCCACAATTAAATCATATATTATTTCAAATAATATTTCAAATTATTATTATTATTATTATTATTATTATATATATATATATATATATATATATATATATATATATATATATATATATATATATATATATATATATTTAAATATACATGTATCTATTTACAATTAGTTGTTCGTAAATCGTCGAGAACAGTCGAAGGTCAATGAAAACAGTTCAAAATTTTGAGACTCAACCTAACAGACTTTGCTTATCGTGTCAAAGATATTAAATCGTATCGAGTGTTTGGTTCAAAATTAGTCGAAATTTTTCGGGTCACTACATTACGTACCTCGTTAGGCGGCTTTAACGGAGTCCAAATTAAACAAACAAACATGTTCTGTGACCCTTGTCACTAACTAGTCTTAGCCAATTATAAAATAACACTAAACATATAATTAAAATAGAAGAACTTAAAGTCACATATTAAAACGCTATGGGCAAAATAGTTCACTTACAACTAGCCCGAGTTCAGTCTGTTACACTTGTATTGTTTTGCACAACATGATACAAGAAGATAACAGTTTTGCATTGAGTACTTGAGAAGAATCATGGATAGACAAGCCAGAAAACAGGTCTCAACGCAATATTACGAGAAGAGTCAAAGATCGTCGATCACGAGAAAAGGAAATTGACGATAAAGACGTACCACGTGAAGATTTAAGGGCGCATATTTGGAACCTTCTAACAAACTTTCATTCTGCAAACTAGCCATTATCAATGTTTTTTTTAATTTATGTAATTTTTTAATTTTTAAGATATTTATGTTTTTGTAATTTTTAATGTTTAGAATTCTTTATATTAATGTAAAGTTTATTTTTTTTATTTATGTCATTTTTATTTTATTTAACTAAATTAAAAACAGGTAAAAAAAATAAAACACAAATTGAAAATTAAATGACACATCAGTACGCCTTATGAGCGCCAATACCCAAAAAGTACGCCTTATCCATTCCACCTCAACATCACCATTATCAATGGTCTTAGTACTAGAGTTAAAACCCTTGTTTACACACGAGCCTTCAAATTTGTATTTCGTGGTCTTAAATATGAATATTTTTTGAATAAAAATATAAACTAATTTGAATCAGACCCTAACACACCTGGAAAGATTTAACGATCTTATGAACCAACCTAACAACATTGTATTTATAACGCAAAACAAACAACATACAAACAACTGAAAACAACTAAACTCTCATCTACAACATGCAGTCATGCACAATCCGCGAGACTCAACTTAAAATTTAAGTTCATCTTGCACTTAATCGGAAAGTTTTAACAAATTAAGAGACATAAATTGATGATTTACATATAGTAAATTTTCAACTTTAAGCATTTTTTATAATAATGATAATAATAATGATAATGATAATAATAATAATAATAATAATAATAATAATAATAATAATAATAATAATAATAATAATAATAATAATAATAATCATAATCATTATAATGATAATGATAATGATAATAATAATGATAATAATAATAATAATAATAATAATAATAATAATCATAATCATTATAATAATAATAATAATGATAATAATAATAATGATAATAATAATGGCAACAACAATAATAATAATAATAATAATAATAATAATAATAATAATAATAATAATAATAATAATAATAATAATAATAATAATAATAATAATAATAATATAATATAATAATATAATAATAATAATAATAATGATGATGATGATGATAATAATAATAATAATAATGATGATGATGATGATGATCATAATAATAATAATAATAATAATAATAATAATAATAATAATAATAATAATAATAATAATAATAATAATAATAATAATAATAATAGTAGTAGTAGTAGTAATAATAATAATAATAATAATAATAATAATAATAATAATAATAATAATAATAATAATAATAATAATAATAATAACAATAACAATAATAATAACAATAAAAACAATAACAATAACAATAACAATAACAATAATAATAATAATAATAATAACAATAATAATAATAATAATAATAATAATAAAGTTATGTGTAAGATGAAAGTGAAACAATAGGTTAATGAGTTAATCCCTTCCTAGACACCCAATTCTTACACAATCAACCTTGATAACTAGCAATGAATCAGGTTACGTGTCTCCCTTATTATGACATTATGATGGTAACATTCAATGTGAGTTAAATTAGCATATGCATTCATCTAGGAAAAAATTAATAATCATCCATATGTAAAAACATAACCATTTTCTTTCACTGTATGTAAGTTGACCTTTAACCATGAGGATTGAATTTTGGTTTTTATGTCAATCATTCCCCACTAAGCTCCCATTTAGGTTCAGTCTCATAATTCTAGCTTAATTAATAGTGGTCTCTTTTTTAGCGGAAGGTCAGGAGTTCGACTCCATTGAGCCCAGAGGTGTCTTCGAGCTTAGACAGAATATGCAACCGCCTAGGGCTCAAAAATTAGAAGGGCCACAATTTTGATATGTAAATTTCTTTCTCAATATATTTAATTGAATCAAATATAAATTGTCAAATTTTTTTAAAATACCTTGTTTTTAATAGTTAAATACAATGTAAGTAAATAAATAGATAAATTGAAGTATTATTTTTTATGCGTAGTAAAAATACTTTAACGTATATGTGAGCTCATTTTTATTTTCGCCTAGGGCCTTTAAATTGTTGAGACGGCATTGGCTGAGCTGCAACTTTGACTCAATGTTATCTCTGACCTTAAATATCCACCAAGGTCACCTTTCGCTTTGCGCGAGGCAGGGGGAGGCGGTTTGACCGGCCATGCCCTCGGATTTGTTCGGGTTTCCTCTAGGGCAATAGTTGGGAGCGAGTTATGAAACTACATGAGATTAACGCGTGGGTGGTTAACCCTCCTTGGTGATCCCAAACTGATGTGAAAAAAAAAAAGGAAAAAAAAAATTGATTCCCAAATCTACGCGCGTATATATAACCATGCATTATATAATCAAATGGATCAAGAGGTTTATACTTGTATGTGAAATGCCTTTAGAATGTTTTCTTTTTAAACATAGAAAAGATTCCATTAGGAGCTTCATCATGGTATATACTTCATGGTGAAGAATCTGGAAATCTATACATTATTATAAAGCACATGTCAATATGCTTACGTATTATCTTCTTGAATAATTTGAATTAAATTATCCTACGTGTCATTTTCTTAATTAAACTGAATTAAATAATAATAACTCCTTAAAATAACTTCCTAAAATAACTTTCAGAATTAAAGGTATGTAATATTTTTTATAATATTTAATTTTATGTTTCAATTTAAAAGAATATTTTGTATACACGTATACACGTGAATAACTCAAATCAAAACATAATAAGTTTATAAAATAAACACATTGATCCAACTTTAATTGTTTAGCTATATATTGTCATTTGTTTCTATATTGATGTTTTTTTTATGTAATTAAATTATTGAATGTTAAGTGATACTATAAATTTATATTTACACCAAACAAAATCACTTTTAAAATTTGTTAACACCACGAGCTCTTAAACTCAAAAGAACTTTTAAATTTCATTCGTCAACACCACGGGCTCTTAAAATCAAAAGAAATTTTTAAAATTTGTTAACACTACGATCTCTCAAACTCAAAAGAATTTTTAAAAATTGTCAACATCACGAGCTCTTAAAATAATTCTTATACTTTTCATATTTTTTAGTATCGCTATTTACATATCAATATGAACTGTAAATTATTTTTTTTTGCACGGCTTTTTTAAACATCCGTGCAACGCACGTGCTAAAAACCTAGTTAATAATAAATTAACAAGCTAGATTCCAGTTCTTGCAGGCATGCAATGACAAAACTAGACTTAATTGATAGGATCAAAATCAAGGGTTGCACTGGTGTGGGGTGGATAAAATCCATATAGATGCTGCATGTGTCAGCAAAAAATGCTTGACGAAGAAAATCTATAGTCCACTATTTTTTTTATGTTATAAATTAACTGTCCACTTTCATAAATAAAAAAAAATAATGTGATAAAGTTCTTTTGTATTCTTACTTTATATATGTAAGAAAAAAAATAGGTAAAAAATAAGGGATATATAAGACTAGAAAGTTAACAAAAAAAATACATATGACAATCACGTGTTTTTAAAATGTGTGCTTATTGTGTGGGAGTAATAGATTTAGAACAGAGGAATTATATCGTTAACGAGAAGAGATATTTTGGTCGCAAAATGTCAGTGTTGAATGTTTCTAGACTAATCATTGTCAGTGCTGGAAATGTGAAAGACAAGTTAATTTAAAATGTGGCGAGTGAACACCCATCATAGTTGGAGGTGCCTGTACCACTGCAGGCCATTAATTAATTCGGAAATGTAAGAATGATCACATGTTGTTAATTTAATTATCAATGTTATTGTTATTGGATGATCACATACATACATGTTAAGTATATATGATAAGAAAGGATTTCAGCTTTTGGTTATCATGAAATGCATGACGCTTCATTCAGAGTTAATTCTGTTAGCCTGATAAACGTCAGGTTTGTTAGAGCCAGTTGTCTCACATTCTATCAGATATAAAAAAACAAATGTATGCTTATATTTTTTTTAAAGTACTATAAAACTCAAATTAATCTTATATTCTCAAGAATCACAATAATTCATGTATATGTATATATAGCAGTTCCCAACTCAAAATATGAAAATGTCAATGAAGTAACTGATTTGAGATATCCTTGATACAAATATATGGATGTCGTATTATTGACAAAATTGTTGAAATGGTCTCTGTAGTTTGTACCAATATGCTAGTTTCGTCCCTATATTTTTTTGACGGATTTGGTTCTAGTGGTTTGTCAAAAAATTTCGTTAACTCTAGTCATGTGCCAGACATGTGAGGGTACTTTCGTCTATTTTTTTTTTCTTTATTGACAAAATTGTTGAAATCGTCTCTGTGATTTCTAACAAAATTGCTGAAATGACCCCTATGGTTTGTTTGAAAATGTTGGTTTCGTCACTACAACCATTTCACCGTTTTCATATGTGATGGTGTTTGGCTGTTAACATCAGCAATGTGTTAAAGTAAGTTTGTACAAAATCCAAAGGGCATCATATATTTTGTACATTAAGTTTGAAAGAAAGTCAAAATACACGTAACATCACATTCCAGCAAAAACAATCTTCACCACCATTTAAAAACTTATTAATACTTTCAATCTTGGAAAAGATATGGAAATTAAAGATAGTGAAAAAGAGAAGTTCTTTTTATGTCAGATTAGAGCAAGAAGAAGGATTTTTTTTTTTTTTTTTAAAATCAGATTACATTTACTAGATCTCGAAATCTCGTACGAAATTAAACAGATTCGCGATTTCTGGTATAATTTCGACGACGGTGTGGTATAGTTCCGACGGTGATGGTGGTAGTTCCGACAGATCTGAAGCGATAAACCGAATCCGAATGGATCTGAAAAAATGGTTATATCCGTCGATTAACCGCCAAACACCACCGGATCTGAAAACGATGAAATGGTTGTAGGATGAAATCAACAATTTTCGAACAAACCATGTGGACCATTTCAACAATTTTGGTACAAATCACAGGGACGATTTCAATAATTTTTTCCATAAAGGAAAGAAACAGACGAAAATACCCTCACATGTCTGGCACATAACTGGAGTTAACAGAATTTTTCAATGACCGTCAGAAAAAGGGATTTAATCAACAACATTGGCAAATCACTGGGACCAAAGTCACAAAAAAAAGTATAGGGACGAAACTGACATTTTAGTACAAACCACAGAGACCATTTCATCAATTTTGTCCCTATTATTTTTGGTATTACATAATAAGAATAATGTTATCAAAACTTTTTGCAACCTAGGGCATGTAATGAGAACTTTCTATCAGAAAACACAATAACGATATGGATATATATAATGAACCACACCATCAAGTGGTATTTTATGAGCTTAATAAAATACCTTTTAGTATTATAACAATGGAGTGAATAGTAAATCTATGATTTCAAATAATATATATAATATAATATAATATAATACGCTTTAGTAATATAATAATGGAGTGCACAGTAAAAGTATACTCTTTAATGATATATACTTCCTTCGTCCCATATTAATAGTCCACATACAAAAAATATACACAGTTTAAGAAAATGTCATTGAAATATTGTACTTTCTGTTTACTTTCCATTTTTACGCTTACCTTTTTTTTTCTCCTTTAATCCTATCCACTTACATTAAAGACATAATAGAACTTAATCTTTTTATCCTTTTATATATATGGAAGTGGACTATTAATTTGAAACATCACAAAATAATATAGTGAACTATTAATATGAGATGGAAGAAGTATATAATTACTGTTGTGATAAAGTAAATGTGGATGACAAATATTTCAATAGTATTGTGTCAACTATATCTATAAATGCAGTCAAATAATGTAAAGTATATTATGTATTATAAATACCCCCATCAGATGTAATCATGAGATACACTTGAAAAAATATATTACTCATATCTTTCTTATCTAATACTCATGTAGTCAAGAATCAGGCCAATAAAGGTAGTAATAACTATTTTTTTAACACGTTATCAGCACGAGTATCTCAACATTTATAATATGGTTACCTGTGTCACCTAAGTAATATATGGTCGGTTATACAACCTACATAATATATGGTCGGTTATACCGCCTAAATAATATATGGTCGACACTATCGCTTAATTATCATTTATGTTTACTAACATTTACATTTATGTTATCTAACATTTATTTATAGTTACTTACATTTATTTATTGCATACTAATGTTTATTCTTAAAAGTTAAAACTATTAGTTATGCATAATACGTTTATTTTTATTAGTCATTATCTTTATCTTCGTATTTATACTAAATGTATTTATACCAAGTGTATTTATAGTAAATATATTTATACTAATTAAATTCTTTTATTAAAATTATTTTAATACAACGGCAACATAACGGTCGTTAACATCAATTAACGACGTTACAACGGTCATATATACATAACGGTTGTTAATGTCGATTGACGACGTTACAACGACTATATTTTTCAAATATAAATTAAACATCCCTGTTTTCACATTTTCACAATTCAATCTTCATTTTCTCAAATTAGTACTCTCAATAGTTTTTAAAAGATGATTAACTCAAGGATGATTTTTCCTACTGTATTGGTCATACTAGCTATCATCCTTGTTGCTAGTACACCACCAGATGAACCTATATTCTATCCTTCCCTTATGGTTTTATTATTTGTAATCATGCCATTATTTTGTTGTTTGCTACTTATGAATTTAAACTAATTTCATGTTATTATTTGTCTATGAATAAAAATTGATTATGATTATGATTTATGTTGTTCATCTTTCTGAAAATAGAAAATGTCAAACTTATCAAAGGTTGAGTTTGATGCCCTTGACGTATCGGGAACAAACTACACATCATGGGTCATGGACGTCGAAATAAATCTTGGATCATTGGGTATTCTAGAAACTTTAAAAGAAAACAATAATTGTTCCGATCAAGATAAATTAAAATCAATTGCTTTTATTCGCAAACATATTGATATCACCTTAAAACATATGTTTCTCACTATCAAAGATCCACATGTTTTATGGGAAAGTATCAAGAGTAGATTCGATAATCAAAAGGAAATATTACTCCTATCTGCGAGGGAAGAATGGAGAAATCTAAGGTTCCAAGACTTTAAAAGGGTAAGTGAATACAGCTCGGCCATGTTCAAGATCCATTCAAAACTTCAATTCCGTGGTCAAGAAATAAGTGATGTTGATATGATGGAGAAAACTTTCTCCACAATGCATTTTGCAAACATAACTGTACAAGAAAATTTAAAATTGCAGAATTACAAAATTTTTTCCAAACTTCAAACTTATCTCTTAGTTGCAGAAGTGAATAAAGAATTACTGATTAAAAATCAAGAATCTCGTCCTACCGGTGCGCTAGTATTTCCTGAAGCTAATGCTATTAACATTAACAATTAACAATAATAATAATAATAATAAAAGAAGAAATGCACATGGACGAGGACGTGGACAAGGTCGTGGCCATATTGGCCAAAACTATCATCGTGGAAATTACCATAACAATAATAAAAACCATAACTATGTTCGAAATCACCCTTATGGTAATGGTCGTGGTGGTGGTCGTGGTAGTCGTGGTCATGGACAAAGAAATAATAATCCACAAAATTATAAATTTCAACCACTATACAATCCCACAAATAACAATGTTGAAGGAAGCTCTTTAAAGAATATTGAAGATTCTTGTTACCGATGTGGTAAAATTGGCCACTGGTCTAAAAAGCAAACCTTGTGGATGACCTTGATACAAAATCAATGAGCCAACTTGTGACTACTTTAATGAATAAAATCCTAATATATATATATATATATATATATATATATATATATATATATATATATATATATATATATATATATATATATATATATATATATATATATATATATATATATATATATATATATATATATATATATATATATATATCCTATTATATGTCCCTGTCAAATAAATGATTGCAGATTTTCAATCTACACCATATCTAGTTTACTACATGTTTCCTTATTATGTGCTATCGTTTGTAACATATTTTAATGAAATATATTGATGAATTATGTACTCATTATTTGTTTCTCATATTTTTAAAGTTCATGATGTATACTGCTGGAGTGCAAAATCAGTCAAATGGTGGAGATATTTGTATTGCAGACAGTGGTTCCACGCACACCATACTCAAATCTAAAAAATATTTCACAGACTTGAAAGCAACAGAAGGAACTATACATACTATATCAGGTCCTGCGGACTTAATAAAAGGAATGGGAAAGGCAAAATTAATGTTACCAAATGGTACGGATTTTCTGATAAATAATGCCTTATTTTCCCCCATGTCAAAGAGAAATTTGTTAAGCTTTCTGGCATATACCAAAATGGATATGATTATCAGTCAGTGACAACAGAAAATGAGAAATATTTAAGTATCACTGATAAGAATCGTGTAATTGAAAAACTACCAAGACTTCATTCTGGTTTACATTATACACATATAAATATACCTGAAGTAAATATGGTAGTTAAAGAAAAGTCATGTGATCCTATAATAATCAGTTTGTGGCATGAGAGATTATGCCACCCAGGATCAACAATGATGAAAAGGATAATACAAAATACATATGGACATCCATTGGCAGATCAAAGGATCCCTCATGATGCACTTATCCCATGTACATCATGCCCACTTGGAAAATTGATAATAAGATCATCACCTCTTAAGGTTGAAAAGGAATCACCAATGTTTCTTGAAAGAATTCAAGGTGCTATATGTGGACCAATTCATCCACCATGTGGACCATTTAGATATTTTATGGTCCTAGTAGACGCATCTAGTAGATGATCTCATGTTTTTCTATTATCAAGTCGAAATGTGGCATTTGCAAAATTTCTTGCTCAAATTATTAAATTGAGAGCACATTTCCCTGATTATACTATTAAAAGGGTGAGACTGGATAATGCTGGTGAGTTTACATCTCAAGCATTTAATAATTTTTGCATGTCTATTGAGATTGTTGTTGAACATCATGTTGCCCATGTGCATACACAAAATTGTTTAGCTGAATCACTAATTAAACGATTGCAATTAATAGCTAGACCATGGATAATGAGAACAAAACTCCCAGTATCTGTATGGGGTCATGCAATTTTGCATGCTGCATCATTGATTCACATTAGACCTAGTGCAAGTCATACATATTCTCCCTTGCAACTTGCTTTTGGCCATGAACCAAATATTTCTCACCTTAGAACATTTGGTTGTGCGGTTTATGTTCCTATCGCACCGCCACAATGCACTAAAATGGGTCCTCAAAGAAGGATGAGAATATATGTTGGATATGAAACATCTTCAATCATAAGATATATTGAACCCATGACAGGTGATGTTTTTACAGCACGTTTTGTTGATTGTCATTTTAATGAAACATTGTTCCCTAGATTAGGGAGAGAAATAAAAAATAAAGAAAATGATGTTTCATGGTGTGAACCTCAATTAATGTATCTTGATCCTCGCACAAAATAATGCGAGACTGAAGTTTAAAAAAATAATGCATATGCAAGAACTTGCGAATAAATTGCCTGATGCATTTACCGATACAAAAAAAGTGACTAAATCATATATACCAGCAGTAAATGCTCAAGCTCGAAATGAAATTCCAAAAGCTGACAATAAAGTCACTCATGAGTCTTTGCCACACCTGAAACGTGGAAGACCAATTGGTTCCAAAGATAAAAATCCTCAAAAAAGAAAATCAGCTGATAATGAGGTAAAAGAAAGTGTTCAAGAAGAACCACAAATCAATACTCCTTCTGCAGAGGAGGTTGATGATGTCAATACAGAAATTGCAATCAAATATTGTAGTGACCCGAACTTTTCCATGTTTATATATATATTAAATGAAATTGTTATTTACATGATTAAGTGTTTCCAACATGTTAAGCAATCAAACTTGTTAAGACTTGATTAATTGAAATAGGTTTCATATAGACAATTGACCACCCAAGTTGACCGGTGATTCACGAACGTTAAAACTTGTAAAAACTATACGATGACATATATATGGTTATATATATAGTTAACATGATTTTATTATAAGTATGTATCTCATTAGGTATTTTAACAATGAGTTATATACATAAAAATGAGACTATTAATTTAAGAAACTCGAAAACGATATATATAACGATTATCGTTATAACAACGTCTTACTAGGTACATATGAATCATATTAAGATATTGATACACTTGGTTAATTATGTTAAATGATAAGTAAATATATTATTAAGTGTATTAACAATGAAATACATATGTAAAAATAAGACTACTAACTTAATGATTTCGAAACGAGACATATATGTAACGATTATCGTTGTAACGACATTTAACTGTATATATATCATACTAAGATATATTATATATCATAATATCATGATAATATAAGAATTTAACATCTCATTTGTTATAATAAACAATGGGTTAACAACATTCAACAAGATCGTTAACCTAAAGGTTTCAAAACAACATTTACATGTAACGACTAACGATGACTTAACGACTCAGTTAAAATGTATATACATGTAGTGTTTTAATATGTATTCATAAAATTTTGAAAGACTTCAAGACACTTTTCAAAATACTTCTACTTAACAAAAATGCTTACAATTACATCCTCGTTCAGTTTCATCAACAATTCTACTCGAATGCATCCGTATTCGTACTCGTACAATACACAGCTTTTAGATGTATGTACTATTGGTATATACACTCCAATGATCAGCTCTTAGCAGCCCATGTGAGTCACCTAACACATGTGGGAACCATCATTTGGCAACTAGCATGAAATATCTCATAAAATTACAAAAATATGAGTAATCATTCATGACTTATTTACATGAAAACAAAATTACATATCCTTTATATCTAATCCATACATCAACGACCAAAAACACCTACAAACACTTTTATTCTTCAATTTTCTTCATCTAATTGATCTCTCTCAAGTTCTATCTTCAAGTTCTAAGTGTTCTTCATAAATTCCAAAAGTTCTAGTTTCATAAAATCAAGAATACTTCCAAGATTGCAAGTTTACTTCCAAGTTTTCTAAATCCATTCCAAGTAATCATCCAAGATCAAGAAACCTTTGTTACTTACAGTAGGTTATCTTTATAATACAAGGTAATAATCATATTCAAACTTTAATTCAATTTCTATAACTATAACAATCTTATTTTGAGTGGAAATCTTACTTGAAATTGTTTTCGTGTCATGATTCTGCTTCAAGAACTTTCAAGCCATCCAAGGATCCTTTGAAGCCAGATCTATTTTTATCATTTCCAGTAGGTTTATCCAAGGAACTTGAGGTAGTAATTATGTTCATAACATCATTCGATTCATACATATAAAGCTATCTTATTCGAAGGTTTAAACTTGTAATCACTAGAACATAGTTTAGTTAATTCTAAACTTGTTCGCAAATAAAAGTTAATCCTTATAACTTGACTTTTAAAATAAACTAAACACATGTTCTATATCTATATGATATGCTAACTTAATGATTTAAAACCTGGAAACACGAAAAACACCGTAAAATCGGATTTACGCCGTCGTAGTAACACCGCGGGCTGTTTTGGGTTAGTTAATTAAAAACTATGATAAATTTTGATTTAAAAGTTGTTATTCTGGGAAAATGATTTTTATTATGAACATGAAACTATATCCAAAAATTATGATTAAACTCAAAGTGGAAGTATGTTTTCTAAAATGGTCATCTAGACGTCGTTCTTTCGACTGAAATGACTACCTTTACAAAAACGACTTGTAACTTATTTTTTTGACTATAAACCTATACTTTTTCTGTTTAGATTCATAAAATAGAGTTCAGTATGAAACCATAGCAATTTGATTCACTCAAAACGGATTTAAAATGAAGAAGTTATGGGTAAAACAAGATTGGATAAATTTTCTCATTTTAGTTACGTGAAAATTGGTAACAAATCTATTCCAACCATAACTTAATCAACTTGTATTGTATATTATGTAATCTTAAGATACCATAGACACGTATACAATGTTTCGACCTATCATGTCGACACATCTATATATATTTCGGAACAACCATAGACACTCTATATGTGAATATTGGAGTTAGCTATACAGGGTTGAGGTTGATTCCAAAATATATATAGTTTGAGCTGTGATCAATACTGAGATACATATACACTGGGTCGTGAATTGATTCAAGATAATATTTATCGATTTATTTCTGTACATCTAACTGTGGACAACTAGTTGTAGGTTACTAACGAGGACAGCTGACTTAATAAACTTAAAACATCAAAATATATTAAAAGTGTTGTAAATATATTTTGAACATACTTTGATATATATGTATATATTGTTATAGGCTCGTGAATCAACCAGTGGCCAAGTCTTACTTCCCGACGAAGTAAAAATCTGTGAAAGTGAGTTTCATTTACCTTTTTACCCTTTATATTTTTGGGCTGAGAATACATGCGCAATTTTTATAAATGTTTTTACGAAATAGACACAAGTAATCAAAACTACATTATATGGTTGAATGATCGAAATCGAATATGCCCCTTTTTATTAAGTCTGGTAATCTAAGAATTAGGGAACAGACACCCTAATTGACGCGAACTCTAAAGATAGATCTATTGGGCCTAACAAACCCCATCCAAAGTACCGGATGCTTTAGTACTTCGAAATTTATATCATATCCGAAGGGTGTCCCGGAATGATGGGGATATTCTTATATATGCATCTTGTTAATGTCGGTTACCAGGTGTTCACCATATGAATGATTTATATCTCTATGTATGGGATGTGTATTGAAATATGAAATCTTGTGGTCTATTGTTACGATTTGATATATATAGGTTGAACCTATAACTCACCAACATTTTTGTTGACGTTTAAAGCATGTTTATTCTCAGGTGAATACTAAGAGCTTCCGCTGTTGCATACTAAAATAAGGATAAGATTTGGAGTCCATGTTTGTATGATATTGTGTAAAAACTGCATTCAAGAAACTGATTTCGATGTAACATATTTGTATTGTAAACCATTATGTAATGGTCGTGTGTAAACAGGATATTTTAGATTATCATTATTTGATAATCTACGTAAAGCTTTTTAAACCTTTATTTATGAAATAAAGGTTATGGTTTGTTTTAAAAATGAATGCAGTCTTTGAAAAACGTCTCATATAGATGTCAAAACCGCGCAACGAAATCAATTAATATGGAACGTTTTTAATCAATAAGAACGGGACATTTCAAATATATGCACATTCAAAAATATTATGGAACCGAAATGAAATGAAAAATCTTGATGAGATATTTTCATATAATGTTGCATATGACATCATGAATGATGATGATGATCCAAAACCAAAGTATGTCATGGAATGTCAAAATAGACATGATTGGGATCATTGGAAAGGAGCAATACGAGCTGAATTTGAATCGCTCAATAAAAGAAAAGTTTTCGGATCTATTGTGCTCACAACTAAAGATGTGAAACCTGTGGGGTATAGATGGATTTTTGTCCGAAAAGGAAATGAGAAAAATGAAGTTACAAGGTATAAAGCTAGACTTGTAGCTCAAGATTTTTCTCAAATACCAGGAATTGATTATGAGGAAACGTATTCTCCTGTTATTGATGGAATTACTTTTAGATACTTAATCGGGCAGTTTCTAAAACCTTAGAAATGCATATCATGGATGTTGTTACTGCTTATCTATATGGATCACTTGATAGTGATATATATATGAAGATACCTGAAGGATTTAAGGTATCAGAATCATCCAATGCAAAACCCAAAGAAATGTACTCAATTAAATTTCAAAGATCTTTATATGGGTTGAAACAATCGGGTCGCATGTGGTATAAACGATTAAGTGATTACTTGATAAGCAAAGGGTATACAAATAATCTTATTTGCCCGTGTGTTTTCATTAAGAAAACAACATTCGGATATGTGATCATAGCTATTTATGTCGATGATCTTAACATCATAGGTACAAATAAAGAGAATCACGAAGTCATTCAACTTCTAAAGAAAGAATTTGAAATGAAAGATCTAGAAAAAACCAAGTATTGCCTTGGTTTACAAATTGAGCATATGCCTAATGGTTTACTTGTACATCAAACAACTTATACCGAAAAAGTTTTAAGGCGTTTCAATATGGACAAGGCAAAACCATTAAGTACTCCTATGGTTGTTAGATCACTCAATGTCGACACTGATCCATTTAGTCCCTGTGAAGATCATGAAGATATTCTTGGACCAGAAGTACCATATCTTAGTGCAATTGGAGCTTTTATGTATCTTACAAATTGTACAAGACCTGACATTTCTTTTGCAGTTAATTTGTTGGCAAGGTTCTGCTCAGCTCCTACCAAAAGACACTGGAATGGGATCAAACACATATTTCGATATCTTCGAGGAACTACTGATTTAGGATTATTTTATTCTAACGATCCAAAACAAGATTTGGTTGGTTATGCAGATGCAGGTATATATCTGATCCACATAAAGCAAAATCTCAAACTGGATATGTATTCCTAAATGGAGGTACCGCAATATCATGGCGTTCTAAAAAACAAACACTTGTTGCAACATCATCAAATCATGCCGAAGTGATTGCATTACATGAAGCTACTCGGGAATGTTTTTGGTTGAGATCTATGACACAACTCATTACTGATTCTTGTGGACTTTTTTTGGGTAAAGGGATTACCCCGATGAATATTATTAAAAATAATAAAAGAATCAAAACAGTAAGGACCAGGAGCTTCAAGAAAGCCAAGAAGCTACAGACAAACGTCACAACCAAAAAACAAGACAGGCACGCAGGCCAAACAAACCAAACATAAGATTACATGTGCCAGTCAGTCTTCATATCATCAACTCCTCTAGATCTCTTGTGGACTACAACGCGAGAAAAGTCCAACAACTATCTATGAAGATAATGCAGCTTGCATAACACATATGAAAGAAGGGTATATCAAAAGTGACCGAACAAAACACATACCTCCTAGATTCTTCTCATATACTCAAAATCTCATTAAAGATAACCAGATTAAAATGAGATATGTTCAATCCAGTAACAACTCTGCCGACCTCTTCACCAAAGCACTTCCAACCGCTATTTTCAGAAAACACATTCACAATATTGGCATGAGGCATGTTCAAAAGATGTAACAACTGCGGCGATGCCTATTTGAGGGGGAGTCAACTATATGCTGCACTCTTTTTCCCTTTGCTAAAGTTTTTATCCCACTGTGTTTTTCTTTGGCCAAGGTTTTTAACGAGACAGTAATTTATAGTCGATATTCGGTCTAATATAATTGTCGTCCAAGGGGGAGTGTTGTGATAAAGTAAATGTGGATGACAAATATTTCAATAGTACTGTGTCAACTATATCTATAAATGCAGTCAAATAATGTACAGTATATTATGTATTATAAATACCCCCATTTGATGTAATCATGAGATACACTTGAAAAAAATATATTACTCATATCTTTCTTATCTAATACTTCGTATATAGTAATCTGTAGTCAAGAATTAGGCCAATAAAAGTAGTAATAATTATTTTTTTAACAATTACTACTATTACATCAAGAACTTGATGATCAGCTATTAGTCCAAAGGCCACATGCCCTAGTTTTTTCTATGAAAATATTACTTAAACTTGAAGGGGATATTTATGATCGACCAAACCTTCAAAATTATGCACCACGTCACGAAAAAAAAAAAAAAAAAAAAAATACAACGTCATGCAAAACATTAATTAATATAATAAGCCGGCCACATGCCCTACTCCGAGGACTATGCAAGTATATATTTCATATTTCATATTTCATAATAATGAATAGTTAGTAATGTTCACAAATATGTACATATGTCACCTAGCTTCTACTTCCTACTCCTCATCGAAATCATTATCATGTGTATGCGCTTCCATATTCAAACGATTTGGGGGGCTTTCTCTCACTCTTGCACTTTGAAGTTGTTGCATCTCCTGTACAATATATAGAAAGAACCTTTTAAGAAAACTTCTGACGTAAGTACATAATTGCCCTCCTCTTAAACAATCACATAGATCAAGGGAAAAAATCCATAATGATATACTCATCTATCCCAAATTAATAGTCATATTTTAGACTTTTCGAAATCTTTATTTTTTAACTCTGACTTTAGCATTTTTTTTGTGTTCTTTAATATTAGATAAAAGTTATATCAAATGAAAGTACATATAAAACTTAATCTGTTGATATAAATTTTATCAAATGTTATACAACACAAATAAAATTATTTAAAGTCAAAGTTATAAAAAAAACTTTGAATGAAAAGTCAAAACATGACTATTAATTTAGAACGAAGGAAGTATTTAATTGCCGTCTATGAATTTGTTCGTAACAATCATTGTGAAATGTTTGACTATGTAGCTTTATTAAACCGGACAGAGCCGCATTTTGGGGAGTGTATATCGTTTAATCGAGGAGAAAAAGTCCCAAAAAATAATCTAGCAATATATTAATATTATCCATTTAGTTATGAAGTTTCAAAAATATTATATTTTTTGCAGTATTATTGAACTTATTTTTATATATATATATATATGAAAATTTTTCATATATGTAAAGAGCCTCTTTTTACTTGTTGAACACGAACTTTAAAATTAGGATGGCCATGAAACCGGACACTTTCAAAGTCAAAATTATTTATCATCATTAATAAATGCAAGTAAACTGTATCACATTTACACGTTTGCATAATGTGCAAGATTGGCATCTTTAATGTAGTTTGTTATAATTCAGTAGGCTTATAACTACCTTTAGTGGTTTGATTCTTGATGTTATAATTCAGTAGGCTTATAACTACCTTTAGTGGTTTGATTCTTGATTAAGAATGCTAATAATGAAGTGTAAGAACAAAGATGATAATGGAGAGAAAGAAAGAAACACTTTGTAAGTGTGAGAAATGGTGCAAGTTTAATGCTTGCATTCATGGCTATTTATAGCAAAAATATCACAAGTTTAGGTAATACAATAATATTACTTTTGTGTATCAATAATTGACTATCCATTTATATATATATATTTATATATTATAACACTCCCCCTTGGATAGCAATTTTGTTTGTTGAAGATCAACTGTAAGTTACTGCCTCGTTAAAAACCTTGCTAAAGAAAACCCAGTGGGAAAAACTTTAGCTAAGGGAAAAAGAGTGCAGCATGGAGTTGACTCCCCCTCAAGTAGACATCGCTTCGGTTGTTACATCTTTTGAACATGTCTCATGCCAATGTTATGAACGTGTGTTCTGAAAATAGCAGTTGGAAGTGCTTTCGTGAAAAGATCAGCAGAGTTTTTGCTGGATTGAACATATCTCATTTCAATCTCGTTGTCCTTAATGAGATTTTGAGTGTATGAGAAGAATCTAGGAGGTATGTGTTTGGTTCGGTCACTTTTGATATACCCTTCTTTCATCTGTGCTATGCAAGCTGCATTATCTTCATAGATAATTGTTGGACTTTTATCGCGTTCTAGTCCACAAGAATCAGTAATGATTTGTGTCATTGATCTCAACCAAAAACATTCCCGAGTAGCTTCATGTAATACAATCACTTCGGCATGATTTGATGATGTAGCAACAAGTGTTTGTTTTTGAGAACGCCATGATATTGCAGTACCTCCATTTAGGAATACATATCCAGTTTGAGATTTAGCTTTATGTGGATCAGATAAATAACCTGCATCAGCATAACCAACCAAATCTTGTTTTGATTCGTTAGAATAAAATAATCCTAAATCAGTAGTTCCTCGAAGGTATCGAAATATGTGTTTGATCCCATTCCATTGTCTTTTGGTAGGAGCAGAGCTGAACCTTGCCAACAAATTAACTGCAAAAGAAATGTCAGGTCTTGTACAATTTGTAAGATACATAAGAGCTCCAATTGCACTAAGATATGGTACTTCTGGTCCAAGAATATCTTCATGATCTTCACATGGACGAAATGGATCAGTTTCAACATTGAGTGATCTAACAACCATAGGAGTACTTAATGGTTTTGCCTTGTCCATATTGAAACGTTTCAAAATCTTTTCAGTATATGTTGTTTGATGTACAAGTAAACCATTAGGCATATGCTCAATTTGTAAACCAAGACAATACTTGGTTTTTTCGAGATCTTTCATTTCAAATTATTTCTTTAGAAGTTGAATGGCTTCATAGATCTCTTTATTTGTACCTATGATGTTAAGATCATCAACATAAACAGCTATGATCACATATCCGGATGTTGTTTTCTTAATGAAAACACAAGGGCAAGTAAGGTTATTTGTATACCCTTTGCTTATCAAGTAATCACTTAATCGGTTATACCACATACGTCCCGATTGTTTTAACCCATATAAAGATCTTTGTAATTTAATCGAATACATTTCTTTGGGTTTTGCATTTAATGCTTCTGGTACCTTAAATCCTTCAGGTATCTTCATATATATATCACTATCAAGTGATCCATATAGGTAAGCAGTCACAACATCCATGAGATGCATTTCTAAATTTTTAGAAACTGCCAGGCTGATTAAGTACCTAAAAGTAATTGCATCCATAACAGGGGAATAAGTTTCTTCATAATCAATTCCCGGTCTTTGAGAAAAACCTTGAGCTACAAGTCTAGCTTTATACCTTGTAACTTCATTTTTCTCATTTCTTTTTCGGACAAAAATCCATCTGTATCCTACAGGTTTCACATCTTTAGGAGTGAGAATGATGGATCCGAAAACTTTTCTTTTATTGAGTGATTCTAATTCAGCTCGTATTGCTTCTTTCCATTGAGCCCAATCATGTCTATTTTGACATTCAACCATAGATGTTGGTTCTAGATCATCATCATTATTCATGATGTCATATGCAACATTAAATGAAAATTTCTCATCAAGATTTTTCATTTCATTTCGGTTCCATAATATTTTTGAATATGCATAATTGATTGCAATTTCTGTATTGACATCATCAATCTCCTCTGCAGTAGGAGTACTGATTTGTGGTTCTTCTTGAACACTTTCTTTTACTTCATTATCAGCTGATTTTCTTTTTCGAGGATTTTTATCCTTTGAACCAATTGGTCTTCCACGTTTCTAACGTGGCAAAGATTTATGAGTGACGTTATTGCCAGCTTTTGGAATTTCAATTCGAGCTGGAGTATTTACTGCTGGTATATATGATTTTGTCACCGTTTGTGTATCTGTAAATGCATCAGGCAATTGATTTGCAAGTTCTTGTATATGCATTATCTTTTGAACTTCTGTCTCGCATTCTTTTGTGCGAGGATCAAGATACTTTAATTGAGGTTTACACCATGAAACATCATTTTCTTTATTTTTCATTTCTCCCCCTAATCTAGGGAACAATGTTTCATTAAAATGACAATCAGCAAAACGTGCTGTAAAAACGTCACCTGTCATAGGTTCAATATACCTTAATATTGAAGATGTTTCATATCCAACATATATTCCCAACCTCCTTTGAGGACCCATTTTTGTACGTTGTGGTGTCGCAATTGGAACATACACTGCACAACCAAATGTTCTAAGATGGGAAATATTTGGCTCTTGACCAAAAGCAAGTTGTAGGGGGGAATATTTATGACTTGCACTTGGTCTGATGCGAATCAATGCAGCATCATGTAAAATTGCATGACCCCATATAGATACAGGGAGTTTTGTTCTCATTATCAATGGTCTAGCGATTAACTGTAAACGTTTAATCAATGACTCGGCTAAACCATTTTGTGTATGCACATGAGCAACAGAATGTTCAACAACAATTCCTATAGACATGCAATAGTCATTAAATGCTTGAGATGTAAATTCACCAGCATTATCAAGTCTCACCCTTTTAATGGTGTAATCAGGAAAATGAGCTCTCAATTTAATAATTTGGGCAAGAAATTTTGCAAATGCCACATTACGGCTTGATAACAGACAAACATGAGACCATCTGCTAGATGCGTCTATTAGAACCATGAAATATCTAAATGGTCCACATGGTGGATGAATTGGTCCACATATATCACCTTGAATTCTTTCAAGAAACATTGGTGATTCTTTCTCAACCTTAAGTGGTGAGGGTCTAGTTATCAATTTTCCAAGAGAGCAAGATGTACATGGAACCATTGTATCATGATGGATTTTTCTATCCTTTAGTGGATGTCCATGAGTACATTCAATAATCCTTTTCATCATTGTTGATCCTGGATGGCCTAATCTGTTATGCCATAAACTGAATACACCAGGATCAATATATTTTTCGTTAACTACCATATGTATTTCTGGTACATTTATATGTGTATAATGTAATCCAGAACTAAGTCTTGGCAGTTTTTCAACTACATGACTCTTGTCAGTGATACTTAAATATTTCTCATTTTCTGTTGTCACTGACTGATAATCATACCCGTTAAGGTATATGTCGGAGAAACTCAATAAATTTCTGCTTGACTTGGGAGAAAATAAGGCATCATTTATTAAAAATTTTGTACCATTTGGTAGTATGAAATTTGCCTTTCCTATCCCTTTTATCAAGTTAGCAGGTCCTGATATTGTATGTATAGTTCCTTCCGTTGATTTTAGATCAATAAAATATTTCTCGAATTTAAGTATAGTGTGTGTAGTTCCACTGTCTGCTATACAGAGATCTCCACCACTTGATTGATGTTGTATTCCAGCAAAATTCATATTGAACTTCATATATAAGAAATAAATAGTGAGTACATTAATATTACACAATATTTTACACGCAAATAGATAGTACTGAAACATTTAGCAAACATAATGACAAAGACAGACGATATTAAGTCGTTTATTTTTCGAAAGACACACAACTTAAACATTCAAGAAATCTTCATATAAATCAGACGGTTTCTCAGTGACTGTTGGATCGACGTTATCCATAAAGTTTACTTTTCTTTATCTTTCAGCGAATCCTGATACATCTTAACAAGATGTTTAGATGTTCGGCAAGTATTAGCCCAGTGGCCCATTCTACCACATCTGTAGCAAGATTCTTCAGAATTTTTAGAAGAATTTTCTTCAACATCTTGTTTAGTGGGCTTGTTTTGTGGTTGATATTTATATTTTCGTGGATTATTATTTCTTTGACCACCACGACCACGACCACGACCACGTCCTCGCCCATTACCATTACCATAAGGATGGTTTCTACCATAGTTATGGCTTTTGGCACGATGATGGTGATGGTTATTATAACCACGACCTTGCCCGCGTCCTTGTCCCTGTTTATAATTATTTGCAGTATTTGCTTCAAGGATTGCAAGTGTACCAGTAGGACGGGATTGCTGATTTTTCATTAATAGCTCATCATTTTGCTCTGCAACTAAGAGATATGAATTAAGTTCAGGATATGTTTTGAACTTTAGCATTCTCAAATTTCTTTGCACTGTGATGTTTGCAGCATTCATTGTGGAGAAAGTTTTCTCCATCATGTCTGCATCACTTATTTCATGTCCACAGAATTTAAGTTGTGAACATGTATTATACAGAGCTGAGCTATATTCATTTACTTTCTTAAAGTCTTGGAACCTTAATGTTCTCCATTGTTCCATAGCAGCTGGAAGTAAAATTTCTCTTTGATTATTGAATCTGCTTTTGAGACCTTCCCATAAAACATGGGGATCTTCTACAGTCACATAATTATTTTGTAAGCATTCATCAATATGTTGATGAATAAAGCAACATGCCGTTGCTTGTTCTTTTTCAGAACAAGTGTTGTTTTCATTTATGGCTTCAAGAATGGCCATTGATTTAAGATGCATTTTTACTTTTATAACCCATGGCATGTAGTTGTTTCCAGTTGATTCTAAAGGAGTAAATTTAAGCTTTTCCAGATTCGACATTTTCTATTAAAACAAACAACATGATAAATTATAGTCACTTTATATTCATAAGTATATAAACATTAAACATAAATTTAATATAACATAAATGATAAGTAGGTGACAGTGTCGACCATATATAAGCAATCATTAATAAATGTTATATAACATAAATATAAATATTAGTAAACATAAATGATAATTAGGCGACAGTGTCGGTCATATAAATGTTAGATAATAGAAATATAAATGTTAGTAACATAAATGATAATTAGGCGACAGTGTCGGCCATATAATATAAATGTTAGATAATTGAAATATAAATGTTAGTAACATAAATGATAATTAGACGACAGTGTCGACCATATATTATTCAAGTGGTATAACCGACCATATATCATTTAGGTGGCAGAGCCAACCATAATTAGTATTAAGATTATCTTGCTGATAACGTGTTATAATTCAGTAGGCTTATAACTACCTTTAGTGGTTTGATTCTTGATGTTATAATTCAGTAGGCTTATAACTACCTTTAGTGGTTTGATTCTTGATTAAGAATGCTAATAATGAAGTGTAAGAACAAAGATGATAATGGAGAGAAAGAAAGAAACACTTTGTAAGTGTGAGAAATGGTGCAAGTTTAATGCTTGCATTCATGGCTATTTATAGCAAAAATATCACAAGTTTAGGTAATACAATAATATTACTTTTGTGTATCAATAATTGACTATCCATTTATATATATATATTTATATATTATAACATAGTTAACTTTATTACTAGCCAAGGGATCCATGCCACATGCATATATGGCCTGTATTAATAATCTATATATTCAAATAGAAAACAAAAGACAAAAAAAAAAAAAAAAAAAAAAAATTGGCACTGTTTAATTGGGACCCAAAATGGTAATTAAGTCCAAAGTGAATGGTAGTTTCAAAAGTTACACTTAAATTGATTTTAGCTTTTTTTAAACGAATAAATATAAATGGATTGTAATGATATCACAATACGGAAGCCCGCTTCCGTTGTTTGTTGTTAGGTATAGTTACCATCAAGTCACAAGTTCGAAACCAGGCTACGCAATTTTTTTTTGGACTATAGCAACTGGGCCCAGCGAAGCTGGCTGGCCCAATTGCTTGTTTATAATCAATAGATGATAAGTTACCGTACTGTGACATGGCAAATTTGAGTTTTTCTTGGAGGAAAACGGAGTGTCAAACAATTGCTTGTTTATAATCAATAGATGATAAGTTACCGTACTGTGACATGGCAAATTTGAGTTTTTCTTGGAGGAAAACGGAGTGTCAAATTATGATACAGTAGTAAAATATGGTGAATGTTAAATTTGAGTGTTAAATTTCATTATTAAAACTTTTGGTATGAGTAGAAATTGTGTAAAAACAAAATAGATTAAAAAGTTGGCTCCCTTTAATGAGTGACAAAATTGCCACATGGGCGTGAAAAATGACCGTATAGGCGTAAAAAAAAATTGACGCCCGTAGTAGAAGGTATTACAAATCAAGCACAAGATAATATTGCATTTGGTGAGTACAAAGAGAACATAAACAAGCAATGCCATAATCACCTGACTCGTATTCATCAGCATACGATATGATGATTGAGAAGAGATCCCGGATCCAAGTTGAGAACCAGTTGTTGGAGTAAGTGTGTCTGAAGATAATGTAGTAGAAGATACAGGTACAGATGTAGTTGTAGGAAACTGTAAAAGAGGATTTTGAAGCAATCTTGGTGAACCTGTTCCCACCTCCATAGATACCTGTGGTACTAAAGAATTTACTCCACTTACAAAAGGTGAAAATATTGGATAACTCGAAGTAAAATAGGGTTGTGCAATATATTCGGATCCAATTGTCGGTCTCATCATGGAGAAAGGATCAAGATATGGTACTTGCATGCTCAGGCTCCTTTCTGGGAGCATATAAAGACCTTGTTGTGCTCCCATGCACTGCATCATCTGATTTTATTCAAATTAATATTAATTTATATATACTGTCATGAAAAGAAAGAAAGTGATGTAAGAAGAAAGACAATACAGTACATACCTGCACTTGCATTTGCAAAGATTTGATGTATTTAATTGCATCATCTAGAATGGATGCTTGATCTCTCTTATGATATAATTGTGTGTTTTAGTAAGCATTTACAGTAATATAGAATAAACAATTTGAATAAAAATACAATAAAACATTTGACAATCCTAACAACATAAACTCACACCTTGTTGCAATTGGGAACAAGTTCTTTGAGAGCTCTTATTCTTTGACCTATTGGGCTCCTGCGCCTCTGTAATAATAAAGCTCAAAGTTATATATAATAAGATTTATCAAAAAATTATTACTATCATGACTTGTATATAAGAACTCATACAGGCGCTCCTGTTGACTGTGGTGGTACTGTTCGACATAACTATACGTATAATATAAAATCATCAAGCAGAAACAATCAATAAACAACACACGTTAGTGACTCTCCGAAGAATACTTCAGTGTGAAGAAATTGTAAATGGTTTCGTATTTGTCTCACTGGCTCGGTACTATGTGTTGGGGGAGCCACAAATTGCATTAGAGGCCCTTGACGATCTTCATGTTCATCTTTTAGTGCGTGATCCGGTTCAACGTTTCCCTGCAACAACAGAAAGAATTAATGTTAATATACAGAGGCGAAACCAGAATTTATTAAGATTAAGAGAGTCAATTTACATATATATTCTAGTCACATAATTAATGGGACACTCATATATAACTTATATGGATAAAAGCATAAAAAATAGTTTGTTATTTATCAAACATTAAACATGTATCTACATGCATATTTCATGCATATGCGTAAACATCGAATGCAATTCGATAATCTCACTTCAATCTCATCAACTTTGTTTGTCCCGCTCGATTGACCTTGATGGAAACAAATCGTACTATCTTCTCGTAGTGAGCTACTAGTAGTTGCTACAGTCGGAGACGATGAAGGAAGCTCTACTTGTGATAATACCTTTACAATATCAGAAAAGTTGGTAGCATCAGTGCTATTAACTATTGAAGTAGATGGTGTCTCATTGAACAAGATATTTGTAACAGAATATTCTGGTATATCCTCTAATGTTGGAATATGCCCCTGTTGATCGTCGTGGGTACGTTTCTGCATGGATGATTCTATGGAATCTTGAATGAGAATGAAGAGAGAAGATTTTTATAACAATATATTCTTTTAGCGGTAAAAGAATCTATGGCAAGTGTCATGTAAACTGGTATAAGTAGAAAGGTTTTAACCTTGTGTCAGTAACCAGTAATATATAATCCAAGTTACTTGTAGAACTTGTAAACATCTTTTCTTTCTTTTGTAGTTATCCATATTGATCTCCCATCTATAGCATACTCTTCAAATTAACTCATATCATTGAAAACTCAACATTTAATTCTCGTTAGTCACTCATTAAATTTTACTAAAAGTGTAAAAATCCATCACACACTAAGACCAATCCCATGACGCCGTCATGTGCATTTTCTCAGCGCCACATCAACTTTCTCTCTCCTCTTTTCTCACCACATCCTCCCATAACACTCTCATAACACACCATTACCAACAATGACATATTTCCTCAAATTTTATTAATATTTTATCTTATTATTATTATTATTATTATATTATTATTATTATTATTATTACTACTACTATATTATTAATTATTGTTATTATTATTAATAATTAATTATTGTTATTGTTATTAGATTTACGGAGTAATGTTTAATATTTCTAATTTAAAAATTTGTGATTAATTTTATACGTAACGAATTAATAAAATAGAAACATATGTTCAAACAAACATTTATTTAACACGAACACAAACATAAACATAATAATAAAAAAGACAAATACAACTAAATTAAAATACAAACATTTATTCGGGACACAAACACAAAAACGTTTTTAATAATCGGAATCCGAATCCGAAAAAAACGACCATCGGTGTCGTAAACAGGTCCCGAGGGTATGTAATGGCCCATTTCATCGTGCTCCTGGTTGAGCTCTTCAATGTAGCGCATACCCAACGATTCCGTGTCTTCATAAATTAAATATAGCGTAATCGGTTTGACACTGTCCGCGACCCAATCTTGTATCCCGGACCAACGTTTGTTGGTCGTAAGATACGTAGCCGCCTGATTCGGCTCGGCAAAATACATAATGTCCGTCCATTCGAACGAAACGTTTTCTTTCACAAATTTTCGGAATGCTTGGACACTACAGTCGACATTGACATCTTCGAAAGAAACCTTCGTAGCACGTGTGTCATCGTATGATTTGTACTCCAAATCAAACGAACCGCCGAAGTAAACGTCGAACGAACCAAGCAATGGTGTTGACATTTTTGTGTGTGTTAAAAATGAAAGTGTGTTTGAAATGAGAGTGTTTAAGATGAATGTGAAATGTATATTGTGAAGTGTATATTTAATATGTATATGTATATATAGAGTCACAAATTTTAAAATTTATCCGTTGCTCCCTTGTTGCTGTGCAACGTTCAAAAAGGACCAAGATAATAGCCTTTTTTCGCCCTGCAAAATGCGTATTGATGATTTGAACGAGGGCGGTGTCTTTCAGGGCGGTTGAGGGCGGCCGAGGGCGACACGAATGCCATCGGCGCCCTCGAGGGCAGGTGTGGGTGACAGGTTTGAGGGTGTACCGTTGGAAATGGTCTAATTATAACTCACCATCACATGAACTTACCCATATTATTTAACTATAAATTTACAGTTAATAACGCTCGAAGTATCTATGAATTTTCTAAGGATATTAATCGTTTTTCTCGAAGTATTTATAATGATTTTCTTTTATCTGGAAGTGAAAGGATTAAATCTAGCTCAATTCATGTTTCTACTTGATTTCTATTGATCACAGTGTGTATATATCAATATATGTATGTATGAATGATGAAGATGACTAAGGATGATGATTGATCAAGCATATTTCCGCCTAGGGCTAGAAACATGCTTGAGTGCAATAGAGAAGGATTTTTTTTGGATTCAGCGACGTTAACCTCCGATCTGGTTACCATGATAACTCTAGTCGAATGATGATCTCGGGAGGGTGGTCAAAGGCTCACTGCCGGTTGATGGACGGCGTCGATCGCGGTGAAGGAAAAAATCCCTACAGGGAGCCATAGGTAAAAACCCGAGAGAAGATTGTCTAACCTAATTGATTGGAGAACCCCTCTATTTATAAGAGGGAATTAGGGTTTTGGGAGTAGACTTATGGGCCGCCCATGGACCAAGCCCAGTTATCCCGCCCGATGGACTATGTACATCATCAATGATGAATATATTTTTTTAATGATGATGAATCCAGTAAATACAAATCTAACACATAACTACTTGTCACATTATTTGTAACAACCCGTCTCACATCGGCTATAGATTGAAAGTTTCGGTCCCTTATAAGCATAAAGTTGTTGCTGATTAATATCTCTCACCATGGTTTTTAGTTGAAACCCGGAGATACCTGGTTAGTTCACTACTTTAGCTTATAAGAGGCGATTGTCTCTTGGGTTGTGACAGGCACTCAGATTGAGCATATGTTGAGGCTGATTTGATGGTCGTTGCATAAGTATCAGAGCTACTCATGTGTCATTCAGGATGGTTGGGGTAAACCTCATCGAGAACGATGAGTATAGGAAATCCTACATCGACCGTGGGGGAGTTTGTAACAACTTGTCCCAAATTAGCTACAGATTGGAAGACCATGTTTGGAGGATATACGGGATGCTATTTAAGAAGAAACAAAAAAAGGGGGCGGAGTAGCATGATGAATGTTAATTATCATTCATTAGATGTGTGACAAATTATATTACTCTTGTAATGAATGATTTTACGCTGCTTCCTTTTTTTCCCCATTTTTTCTACTTCTCCAATATAATATATATATATATATATATATATATATATATATATATATATATATATATATATATATATATATATATATATATATATCACTCTATACCTTAAAAGAGAGTAATTATTAGGTAATAAATCATTAAAAAATCAACTTAATAACCATTAGATCAAAAAATTACTTAACTATACCCCTTAATCCAATGGCTATTAATCATCTATAAAATATATTAGCTAATAAATCATCATTTACTACTTAACTAGCCTTTAAGAGCCCGTGCGTTGCACGGCGACTCCTAATCAATCAAACTGGAAACGTTCATGTTATATCAATTAACGGTATGATAAATAGAGTATGAAAAGTATTCTTGTATATGAACCATTTTGCTATTGATATAACTAAGCAAAATACATAGTGAAACATACCACCGTTGCTCTTCATCATTAAACAAAACACGTTCTGATTTTGCAGCTGTTGTAGAGCCCTTTTTATGGCCTTCTCAATTTTCCTTCGGTGATATGTTTGAAGTCTATAGTATCTGCGCCCACATAATATAAACAAAACTGCCTCTTAAATAATCCTAAAAAAGAACATATTTCAATGCAGAAAAGACAAACATTGCGAGTCTTTTACTTACTTTTTAGAAGGAAAAGTAGCTGCGTTATGGTCCTCCATGAATCTGTAAAGATAGATCTCATTATCAATAAAGGTGATAATTGTAAATAGATAGATCTTCATAAAAACCAACATAGCATTTCTAATGTGTTTAAAAGTTGGCTACTACAAAGTATAAGCTTAAAACATATTGTTTGAACATCTGCTTCTCTTCCTAATTTTGCAAACTTTCAAGGTTCACCCGCAAGTATTATGAAGATGTATACAAATCAGTCAATGAAATGGCTGCAAACGGCCAAACAGACCTGAATCATGAAATAAATAGGGATGATGATATGACAACAGATTGCACAACCATGCCCATAAAAGATCCTTGAACAAATCATAAAAAAAGGTGAGAAAATATTAATAAGTTATAAAACCTAACCTAGAGTAAATGAAACAACATTATAGTCCCCTACTACAAAATAAATAGTGATCCAAAACTTAGAAGTAGCTGCCCGAGTAGATAAGTGAAATTGGGTAATGGGTCAAATAGGTCTCGGGTTGAGAGTTATCCTCGATGTAGTTAGGATACAAAGTGTCATGAATAAAAGTGTCCATGGAAATTCTCCTGAGTCACTGCCACTATTATATTAACATTAACTGTGTGCATATAACACCCTAAGTTAAATACAAATGGTTCAAGTGGCCACTAATAAAAGTTCTCAGTAAGGGTTAATTAGCAAAGAAACAGTTAATCACAACCACATATTATAAACACAACACCTATTAGACGTAACTAAAACAACCTACGAATCTATGCTAAATATCACTAAAACACGCAGAATAACTAACTTGATGGCATCACAACCAAACAAATCCCCAGAAGTAACAGTAAGTAAAGTTTCAAAGTCAAACAATCAACCAAAAAACCCCATGAAGTTAATAAAATATAAAAAACAGAAACTTTATATAATTAAGTGAAAACAACAAATCTATGCACCTTGCATTCCAGAAGTGACTCAGTTTTCTTAAGCTTTTCATCAACTTTACTTGGTTCTTCATTCAGCTGCAAGAACAAAAACATAAGAGGTTGACTATGAACCATGAGACTATCAAACATTTAAAAGATCGTTTATAAAAAATTAAACTCGATCTGAATAGACAGAAGCATAATTTATTGTGTAGCTAAAACTTACCAATGCACATACTTATGTAAAAAAAGTTGACTTTAAATTTATACGTTTAATAAGCCGTGAACTAATCGTGTTATTATGTAAGTAAAAAAAAATAGCAGTGAACTTATAGGGGTTTTATGAGCCCGTCTGTTTTCACCCAAACATGATACGACTCTTTAATAAACCTGTCCGTTTTGCCACCTTTGAAAACCTAAAAAAATTGACTTTATAATTATACCTTTAATAAGCCGCCCGTTTTGCCACCTTTAAAAACATAAAAAAACTTACTTTCAAATTAGACCATAATTCAAGAAATGTTAAGAATGAGAACACTTTCAATTTAAGAAGCTGTATATTGTAACATCCCGCCTTTTTCCGTTTTCTTTTCCGTTATACTAATTTAAACTCCGTTACATGTCTATAACATCTCCCGTTAATACGCGTTTTAAAATATTCCGTTTAGGTATTTTCCGCACCCGACTACAAACTCGAGGGACTAAAATTGACACGGGGCAAACTAGTTGACTAGGTCACCTAGTCTACCCCAATCACCACCATTCAACCATCTCTCCCTCTCTCTCTCTTTCTCTCTAGCAAGAACACACCCAATTTCCAAATTCATTCAATCATCATCTAAATTCGATCTAGGAGGCTTACAACAAAATAAATTACATATTCGTGATCCTCTCTTCATCCTCTTCGTTTTGGTACCAACTTCATCTCGTTTGGGTAACATTTCTAAAACACTAGTTTTCTTTAAATTTGTGTTCTTGACTTAAAAGTATGTTAATTAGTGTCTATGGCTCATTGTGATGTCGTGTATGTAATTTGTATGCTCGATTTGTTGTTTTTGGTGTAACTAGTTCATTATGAAAATTTCTTGCTAAATCCTTGATTTTGGATGATCAAATGTTATTAGATTGTTAATGTGCATGTTTTAAAAGCGTTACTAGTATCATTAGCTTCATTTTGATGTATAGATTGATTAAAGAAACTTCATAAACGCGATTATTGATTTTGTGAACTTTTGGTTAGGGTTGACAACTCTTAAAACGAACTTTTGATGCGTTGAATGCTTGTTAATGTTATTGATAAGTGTTTAGTGGTATTACATGTTTCATTACCTTCAAAACGGCATATCATATGTATAAATTGGATTCCCGAAACTTAAATTACAATTGATAAACTTGAAACTTGAAAATAAACCTCTATTGATCACTTGACGGGATTTCGGTTATAGTATATGATGTTTTTGCTTGATGAAAAGTGCTTAGTTGCGTTCCTTGTCGAAAGAGCTTTCCGATGATATAAAATACATGTTCTAATTGTTTGCGGATCATAAAATGTGATTGTTTGTGTTTTGGTTCGTCCATTTGAGGAATACAGCAAACAGGGCCTGGGAACTGATCAGGACGCCGTCCAGATGCTGGGGACGCCGTCCCGCCTTTTGAACCTAGACGCCGTCTAGGATATCAGGACGCCGTCCCACCCTTCATTGTGGGACGCCGTCTAGCAACTTGGGACGCCGTCCCGTTTGCCTAAAACTGGCTGTTTGCTTGACCTTTTGACGAAAAATGTTTGGCATGTTCTAGACCTCCGATTAACATGAAACTTGGCCAACATGCTCATATATGATTATATAACTTAGAAAAATTGTCGGATACCCGACCCGACCCCGTTGACTTTGACTTTGACCAAGTTTGACTTTTAATCAAACTTAACCAAATGGTTGTGCAATCGTTCTAACATGCTTTTATACTTGTATCTTGCATGAAACATGACAACTTGATTCACATGCTACATTATTGAGTCGTAACGAGCCATAGGACTAATTGAACATCTTTGACCTATCGTGTTTACCGTTATTGATACAACCTATTGTTTAGGTCAAGACTAGCATTGTTCTTTGCACACGTTTACTTGTCGAAGTACTTTACTACTCGTGCACTCAAGGTGAGATCATAGTCCCACTTTTACTCTTTTTGAACTTACATTTGGGATGAGAAAACATAAACATTTCTTTTACTAAGAGAACACAAGTACAGGAAAACAAACATTCTACATACGAGTTTAGAACAAAATCCTCAATTCGATTATCATTAGTTACACTTGCCGGGTGTAAGCGAGAACTTATGTTGTATGGATCCATATGGGTTTGACAAACCCTCATTCAAACGGTTCGCTACCGTTTACGAATGAAATATATTTTCGAGAAACAGTGTATGTTCTAGCACTAAGTGATGGGGTTCAATGGAAGGAAATGTTAAGCATTGATAATTGGGTGCTCGTGAAACAAACTTTTGGAATGTATTACTATTATTTCATTGATGCAAATCTTGTGGTTCACTTGTACTTACTTACTTAAACCTATGATTTCACCAACGTTTTCGTTGACAGATTTCTATGTTTTTCTCAGGTCCTTGAACGATACATGATACATGCTTCCGCTCATTATTTTGATACTTGCATTGGATGTCGAGTATATATGCATACATGGAGCGTCTTTTGGATACTTTTAAATTGTGTCGCATAAGTTTCATTTGTACTTAAAACTTTGTATCGTAACTTGTGGTGGAACTATTCTCGTAAACTTTGAAAAATCTTTACATTTGAAATGAATGCGACATATCTTTTGGTCAAACGTTGTTTTAAAGACTTATGACCACGTAACGGGACCTAAGTAAACGGCGCCGTCAAACATGATTTGGTTGGGTCGCTACAGATGGTATCAGAGCGTTGGTTGTAGGGATTTAGAGTTCATTGGTGTCGACCCCGAGTCATAGGGTACATTGGTGAGTCTAGACTACAACCGGCATATAGACTTGAAGTAGGAATTACTTGACTACTTGTGCATTTATACTCGAACGCTTCTACTCATATCTACTCTTAGTTCATCTTAATCTCACGTTGTTTAATTTGATTGACACGCCACCTTGACTATATGAAATGATGTCGAATGCACATATGAATCAGGGTAATATAATTTCCGGGATTATATTACGGTGACTCATATGAACGTTCCGACATTATGACATAAAGAATTTAAGGCGAGTCGAGGAAAAACTTCTCTTTATCTTTATTCTATATCACGGTTAGTATTATTGAGAATACTAATCAAGGATATTCTTGTGTCTTGAAGGAACAATGGCTCCTCGTCGTGTACGCCGCAATGAAACTCCCGAACAAGCTCTCGAACGGATGATAGCTACCGCCGTAGATGCGGCCATGGCCGGTCACTCATCCAACAACAATAATAATAACAACCACAACAACAACAACAACAACAACAACAATGGAGCCGGAAACTCAAACGAGGGATGCTCCTATAAAGCTTTCATGGGGTGCAAACCTCACACTTTTGATGGAACCGGGGGACCAGTCGTGCTCACCCGATGGTTTGAGCAAACGGAAGCCGTCTTTAGCATAAGCGGTTGTCGGGACCAAGACAAGGTCAAATACTCCACTCACACTTTCTCCGGAATTGCTCTAACATGGTGGAACACCTATGTTCAATCAGTGGGTACCGATGAAGCTCATGCCCTCTCTTGGGCCGATCTAAAGGAAAAGATGATTGTTGAATATTTTCCGCGCGAAGAAACCCGAAAGCTTGAGGAAGAACTAAGAGCTTTGAAAGCGGTCGGAAACGATCTTAAAGCTTATAATCAACGCTTCGCCGAACTATCCTTGATGTGTCCTAATCTTGTTAACCCCGAATCTCAAAGGATTGAGCTCTACATGCTCGGTCTTCCAAAAAGCATCAAACAAGGGGTGATGTCATCCAAACCCACTACTCATCAAGCCGCTATGAACATGGCTCGCCAACTAATTGAAACGGTTGACGAAATCTTAGTTCCGGCACCTAAGGCCGAGGATAGATCGGGCGGCAACAAAAGAAAATGGGAAGCTCCCCAATCAAGCAACAACAACTTTGCCAAGAAATCTTTCACTTCCGACGGCAAGAAGGGTTATGCCGGGAATCTACCTCTTTGCAACAAATGCAACAAACATCACTTTGGTGAATGTGGCAAGTTAATTTGCCACCGGTGCCAAGGAGTTGGTCATAAGGCCAACGATTGTAAAAGTACCACTCCCGTTGCTCGAAAGTGGCCCAATGCACCAAAGACGGGCACTTGTTACGAATGTGGTCAAACAGGTCATTATAGAAATGCATGCCCAAAGAAGAAAGATAACCCCAACACGCGCGGCCGAGCTTTCAACATCAACACCGAGGAAGCCCGGGATGACACTGAACTAGTCACGGGTACGTTTCTTCTCAACAATTCTTATGTCTCTTGCTTATTCGATTCGGGTGCCGATAAATGCTTTGCATCCAAGACTTTGACTCATTCTTTTAGCACTCCACCTCTTCCATTAGATACCACTTATACTATTGAAGTGGCTAACGGGAAACTATTAAGTGCTGACACATATTACCGGGGGTGTACGATAAACATTTTGGGTAAGGAATTTGAAATTGATTTGATACCCATGGAACTAGGAAGCTTTGATGTAATAATCGGTATGAATTGGTTAGTCAAAACGAAATCTCACATCCTTTGTGATCTTAACGCAATCCGAATTCCTATAGAGAATGGTGAACCTTTGATTGTTTATGGCGATAAGAGTTGCACCAGACTCAACCTCGTTTCGTGCCTTAAAGTTAGAAAACTGCTCCGTAAGGGTTGTTTTGCGATCCTTGCCCACGTTAAGAAATTCGAGTCCGATGATAAGCATATCGATGATGTGCCAATTGTTAGTGACTTTTCCGATGTATTTCCCGACGAATTGCCGGGTCTTCCACCTCATCGACCGGTTGAATTCCAAATCGATCTTATTCCGGGAGCCGCCCCCGTAGCACGTGCACCATATAGACTCGCTCCATCTGAAATGCAAGAATTGCAAAGTCAAATCCAAGAACTACTTGATCGAGGTTTTATCCAACCTAGCCATTCACCTTGGGGCGCTCCGATTTTGTTTGTTAAAAAGAAAGACGGATCCCTACGAATGTGCATTGATTATCGTGAACTAAATAAATTGACGGTTAAGAACCGATATCCTCTTCCTCGCATCGATGACCTCTTTGATCAACTACAAGGGTCTTGTGTATATTCAAAAATCGATCTCCGCTCGGGTTATCATCAATTAAGGGTCAAGGGGGAAGATGTCTCCAAAACCGCTTTCCGGACTCGTTATGGTAGTTATGAATTCCTCGTCATGCCATTTGGTCTCACTAACGCACCGGCGGTGTTCATGGATCTTATGAACCGCGTGTGCAAACCGTATCTCGATAAATTCGTTATTGTGTTCATCGATGACATATTGATCTATTCTAAAAATGAAGAAGAGCACGAACAACATCTCCGACTTGTGCTTGAACTTTTAAGACAAGAACAACTCTATGCCAAATTCTCCAAGTGTGAATTTTGGTTAAAGGAAGTTCAATTTCTTGGTCATGTTGTAAGTGACCAAGGTATTAAAGTCGATCCAACGAAAATCGAAGCCATTAGCAAATGGGAGACTCCTACTACTCCTACTCACATTCGTCAATTTTTGGGTCTCGCCGGGTACTATCGTAGATTCATCGAAAACTTCTCTTTGGTTGCACGTCCTCTAACCGCATTGACTCACAAGGGAAAGAAATTCATTTGGGCGACCGAACATGAATCCGCATTCCAAATCTTGAAAACGAAGCTAACCACCGCTCCTATCTTGTCACTTCCCGAAGGCAATGATGACTTTGTTGTATATTGCGATGCCTCAAAACATGGTTTTGGGTGTGTATTGATGCAACGAACGAAAGTCATTGCTTATGCTTCTCGACAACTCAAAATTCATGAACGAAACTATACGACACATGATCTCGAACTCGGAGCCGTTGTCTTTGCACTTAAAATGTGGAGACACTATCTTTATGGAACCAAGAGTACTATCTTCACCGATCACAAAAGCCTTCAACACATTTTCGATCAAAAGCAACTAAACATGAGACAACGAAGGTGGATTGAAACCTTAAACGATTACGATTGCGAGCTACGTTACCATCCCGGGAAGGCAAATGTAGTAGCCGATGCCTTAAGTCGAAAAGAAAGAGCGGTGCCTCTCCGTGTCCGAGCTTTAAACATCACCATTCACACCAACCTTAATAGCCAAATTCGGGTAGCCCAAGATGAGGCTCTCAAGGATGAAAACATCTCCCTCGAACACTTGAACGTCCTCACCTCTCGATTCGAAGTTAAAGAAACCGGACTCCGATATTTCGCCAGAAGAATTTGGGTGCCTAGTTATGGGGATCTACGAAGCCTTATTTTAGATGAAGCCCATAAGTCACGATACTCGATTCACCCCGGTGCCAATAAGATGTACCACGACCTTAAACAACTATATTGGTGGCCGAACATCAAAAGGGACGTAGCTACTTATGTTTCCAAGTGTTTGACATGTTCCAAAGTCAAAGCCGAACACCAAAGACCGTCCGGACTACTTCAACAACCCGAGATCCCGCAATGGAAGTGGGAAAGGATAACGATGGATTTTATCACCAAACTACCAAAAACGACGGGCGGTTATGATACCATTTGGGTTATTGTTGACCGTCTCACCAAATCCGCACACTTCCTTGCCATGAAAGAAACGGACAAAATGGAGAAACTTGCACAACTTTACATTAAGGAGATCGTAGCCCGACACGGTGTACCATTATCGATTATCTCCGACCGAGATGGCCGTTTCGTTTCTAGATTTTGGCGTACATTGCAAGAAGCGTTGGGAACGCGTTTAGACATGAGCACCGCATATCATCCTCAAACCGATGGACAAAGCGAACGTACAATTCAAACCTTAGAGGACATGTTACGAGCTTGCGTGGTTGATTTCGGAAAAGCTTGGGACAAGCACTTACCTCTCGCCGAGTTCTCTTACAACAATAGTTATCACGCGAGTATTAAAGCCGCACCTTTTGAAGCGCTATATGGCCGCAAATGTCGTTCACCTCTTTGTTGGGCCGAGGTAGGCGACGTGCAAATCACCGGACCCGAACTCATTCACGAAACCACCGAGAAAATCGTTCAAATCCGAGATAGGCTTAGGACGGCCCGAAGTCGTCAAAAGAGCTATACCGACAAACGACGCAACGATCTTGAATTTCAAGTCGGTGACCGAGTAATGTTAAAAGTCGCACCTTGGAAGGGTGTAATCCGTTTTGGGAAACGCGGGAAGCTAAATCCGCGGTATATTGGCCCTTTCGAAATCTTGGAGCGTATTGGAACCGTTGCTTATCATTTAGATCTTCCGCCTCAATTGAACTCCGTTCATCCTACCTTCCATGTATCTAACTTGAAAAAGTGTCTTGCCGAACCCGATATCGTCATCCCTCTCGAAGAACTTACTATTGATGACAAACTTCATTTTGTGGAGGAACCGGTTGAAATTGTGGACACCTCCGTCAAGACATTGAAACAAAGCCGAATCCCGATTATCAAGGTTCGTTGGAATGCCAAAAGAGGACCCAAGTTTACTTGGGAAAGACAAGATCAAATGCAAAGGAAGTATCCTCATCTATTCGTGAATTCGGAAACGCAAGATCTCGAGGAAGAAACAACGACTACTACGCCTACTTAAATTTCGGGACGAAATTTCTTTTAAGGAGTAGGTAATGTAACATCCCGCCTTTTTCCGTTTTCTTTTCCGTTATACTAATTTAAACTCCGTTACATGTCTATAACATCTCCCGTTAATACGCGTTTTAAAATATTCCGTTTAGGTATTTTCCGCACCCGACTACAAACTCGAGGGACTAAAATTGACACGGGGCAAACTAGTTGACTAGGTCACCTAGTCTACCCCAATCACCACCATTCAACCATCTCTCCCTCTCTCTCTCTTTCTCTCTAGCAAGAACACACCCAATTTCCAAATTCATTCAATCATCATCTAAATTCGATCTAGGAGGCTTACAACAAAATAAATTACATATTCGTGATCCTCTCTTCATCCTCTTCGTTTTGGTACCAACTTCATCTCGTTTGGGTAACATTTCTAAAACACTAGTTTTCTTTAAATTTGTGTTCTTGACTTAAAAGTATGTTAATTAGTGTCTATGGCTCATTGTGATGTCGTGTATGTAATTTGTATGCTCGATTTGTTGTTTTTGGTGTAACTAGTTCATTATGAAAATTTCTTGCTAAATCCTTGATTTTGGATGATCAAATGTTATTAGATTGTTAATGTGCATGTTTTAAAAGCGTTACTAGTATCATTAGCTTCATTTTGATGTATAGATTGATTAAAGAAACTTCATAAACGCGATTATTGATTTTGTGAACTTTTGGTTAGGGTTGACAACTCTTAAAACGAACTTTTGATGCGTTGAATGCTTGTTAATGTTATTGATAAGTGTTTAGTGGTATTACATGTTTCATTACCTTCAAAACGGCATATCATATGTATAAAATGGATTCCCGAAACTTAAATTACAATTGATAAACTTGAAACTTGAAAATAAACCTCTATTGATCACTTGACGGGATTTCGGTTATAGTATATGATGTTTTTGCTTGATGAAAAGTGCTTAGTTGCGTTCCTTGTCGAAAGAGCTTTCCGATGATATAAAATACATGTTCTAATTGTTTGCGGATCATAAAATGTGATTGTTTGTGTTTTGGTTCGTCCATTTGAGGAATACAGCAAACAGGGCCTGGGAACTGATCAGGACGCCGTCCAGATGCTGGGGACGCCGTCCCGCCTTTTGAACCTAGACGCCGTCTAGGATATCAGGACGCCGTCCCACCCTTCATTGTGGGACGCCGTCTAGCAACTTGGGACGCCGTCCCGTTTGCCTAAAACTGGCTGTTTGCTTGACCTTTTGACGAAAAATGTTTGGCATGTTCTAGACCTCCGATTAACATGAAACTTGGCCAACATGCTCATATATGATTATATAACTTAGAAAAATTGTCGGATACCCGACCCGACCCCGTTGACTTTGACTTTGACCAAGTTTGACTTTTAATCAAACTTAACCAAATGGTTGTGCAATCGTTCTAACATGCTTTTATACTTGTATCTTGCATGAAACATGACAACTTGATTCACATGCTACATTATTGAGTCGTAACGAGCCATAGGACTAATTGAACATCTTTGACCTATCGTGTTTACCGTTATTGATACAACCTATTGTTTAGGTCAAGACTAGCATTGTTCTTTGCACATGTTTACTTGTCGAAGTACTTTACTACTCGTGCACTCAAGGTGAGATCATAGTCCCACTTTTACTCTTTTTGAACTTACATTTGGGATGAGAAAACATAAACATTTCTTTTACTAAGAGAACACAAGTACAGGAAAACAAACATTCTACATACGAGTTTAGAACAAAATCCTCAATTCGATTATCATTAGTTACACTTGCCGGGTGTAAGCGAGAACTTATGTTGTATGGATCCATATGGGTTTGACAAACCCTCATTCAAACGGTTCGCTACCGTTTACGAATGAAATATATTTTCGAGAAACAGTGTATGTTCTAGCACTAAGTGATGGGGTTCAATGGAAGGAAATGTTAAGCATTGATAATTGGGTGCTCGTGAAACAAACTTTTGGAATGTATTACTATTATTTCATTGATGCAAATCTTGTGGTTCACTTGTACTTACTTACTTAAACCTATGATTTCACCAACGTTTTCGTTGACAGATTTCTATGTTTTTCTCAGGTCCTTGAACGATACATGATACATGCTTCCGCTCATTATTTTGATACTTGCATTGGATGTCGAGTATATATGCATACATGGAGCGTCTTTTGGATACTTTTAAATTGTGTCGCATAAGTTTCATTTGTACTTAAAACTTTGTATCGTAACTTGTGGTGGAACTATTCTCGTAAACTTTGAAAAATCTTTACATTTGAAATGAATGCGACATATCTTTTGGTCAAACGTTGTTTTAAAGACTTATGACCACGTAACGGGACCTAAGTAGACGGCGCCGTCAAACATGATTTGGTTGGGTCGCTACATATATCACCATCAAAGAAATGTTAGGTTCTCTTTAACCATTTTTTATAATTTCTTTAGTTAATCTTCTTGTACAAATTATAAACATCGGATTAATAAAACATATAAATATCTAAAGAACTTTAAGTGGTTTTCAATGGCCTTTGGTTCAATGAGTTTAAAATATCTAAAGCGTCATGAATAAAAACTTCCAGTACCCGTGTCATTGTCTTGAATCTTTCGGTCAGAGGCGACTAAACCTAAAATTAACAAACAACATAAAATTATACTTTCAGAATTCAACTCGTAAGTTAACAAAATGAACCAATTGCAAAAAGAAGTGACTAAGTTTCATAAATAAAATATAAGAATCCATCATTGATACAAAAAGATGTTAATCATGTTGAAGGCACCACATGAGAATAAAGTCATCATGGTATATGATATCTTTGTATAAGTTGCCACATCTTCATTCTTAACATAATAAGATTTCTGAAAATAAAAAAATATGAGTTGCTTAGCATTTTAATGTGTGAAGGTGTAATATTTAACTTAGAGCATCCATTTTGTATTGGCTAATTTAACCCACTCAACCCATTTACTTAAGAACCATATACATAGGATACCAAATAGGAGTACATATACTATTTTAAACCATACAGAACCAACAACACTGTAAGTTCTAAATTAATACGGGCTCTCTAAATTGCTAACTTATTTCATTAACCAACTTGTAGATAATGGATAAAGAGTTATCAACATGCATTGAAAACGAATTTACAAAGGTGAGAAGCTTACCTGATCTCCTTCCTCATAATACAGTATACAATATTCTAAATATCTTTGTTCCATTTAGATCATTCAATTGATATTTTACGCGTATCTAAAATCAAAACAAAAATAAAATCATCAAATTGAACTAATTAATAACTAAATCGATATTCAGTATAGAAAATAAAACAAAACATGTGCATAAAATGGATTAAATCAGTCTACATGATACCATTGCTTATGGGTACTAAAAATTCAAATAACGTAAATCAAACTTTATAAAAAAACGTTAATGAAAGGAATATTCAAAATCAAAAAGGGTTTACAAACCTGATTTAAATTCAATCGTTCTACTTGAAAAAATTCAATCGCTGTTTACATACCTGATTTAGATTCAATCGTTGTTACAGAGTATAGATCGCATCTTCAGAAACGCAAAACCAAAACACTGAAAACCCCAATTATTTAGGGCATCGCTGAATCCGATTGAAGCAAAAAGAACGCATGAAATTTGTAGCGTTGTGTGTATAAAATTATGACGAATAATTTAGGGATACGGCGAACAACGGGAAGATTGGGGTTTTTTCCTGTTGGGAAGAGAGAGGAAGAGGATGTGTTTAAGCAGCGGTTTTTGTTTCAGAAGCGGATACCATCGAATCTTTCATGGACACGTGTAATTTTTGTGTTATTAATCAACTAAATTGTAATTAACAGAGTTAATTATACGTGGACCGTCATTAGTGGGGTAATTAGCGGTTTGACACGTCAGCAGGTATACTTCACGCTTTGTAAAAGTTAAAGAAAGATATGTCTTTAATACCCTTCGATTACCCATGTTAATAAAAAAAACCCGGAAGAAAAGAAACAAAATAAGGGTTACAGGAATCAAATTCAATCGCCACATTCAAAGACCCTAATTCTCTCCCACAAATCGTCTCCTATAATAAAATTCAAATCTCAAGGTTTCATCCACCGATTCAAATCCATACAATATGCAATCGATCATCGTCGTTAGATTCAAATCATTCATCATCGCAACATTCGATTCAATCCATGTTAGATTCGTGTCAAATCATTCATCATCGCAGCAACAATCGATTCAAGAGGAGATTATTTGTTAAAGTCGACTGAAATCAAAATCAATAAAGGTTTCGTGCATTAGGGCTTGAGATTCAGAGAATTGACGAAGCATATGAGATTGTTGTATCTCATATCAGCAAATCGAGATCATTAGGATTTGCGTTTATACTTTTTGATATTCATATCTGCTATTACATAGCCTTTTATTGTGTTTCTATGTGTTACATGTACAAATATGTTAGTATTTCTACAAATAAAACATGGATTCCCGATATATAAAAAAAAAAAACTAAGCGTCTAATATACACCAGTACTGTCGATGTTGTGCTTGATAATTCACATGATATATGCAGTGGAAATGAGACATTGTTATACCCATCAAAAGTATGTGGTAATCTGCATCATTTATAATTTTTTGTAATGTTTATTGTTATTATTATTATATTATATTATTTATTTATTTATTTATTATTATTACTATGGCATAATTCTTTGTCCTACACAGTTTAAGGATTTGTATACCGAACTAAAGGCTCAAGCAGAGGCATACGTTTTGCTTTCTAATGACATCGATGGGCTTCTTACATGTGTTCTTCGCCCTAGCAATGTTTTTGGACCTGGAGACAAAGTTCTATTGCCATTTCTTATTGAAGTTGCAAAATCTGGTTGGGCGAAGGTTTGAAAACCTCATTAATATTTAGTTAAATGAATTGTTTCTTCTTTCCTATTTATTACTTATATTTGTAGCCATTGATGGAATGAAATACATAGTATACAAGTTTCTAACTCTAGATCAAACAGACACTTTACTTTTTAATTTATTTTTATAAATAATACGGAGTACCATATCTTGAACTCACAAATCGCTAGCTCAAATTTAGACGCCAGATACTAATAGTCGGCATGTCATAAGTATACCTGGCGAACGGGTCATCTTTGGTCGGTTCGGAATACAGTCCAAAACGATTTTGGGTTGAAATGGGTCATGGGTCAAACGGGTCAGGTTTTTTTAATGGGTCCAAATGAGTTAGGTTGGGTCGGGTTGGGTAACGGGTTGAATTTAGACACGAGACACTAATAGTCTGCATGTCATAGGTGTTGTTTAAACGAAGGTGTCTTTTTGTTTATTCATAATATATTAGTATTATAGTCTCTCATTACAGTTCATTATAGGAAGCGATCAGACCGTTTCCGACTTCACTTACGTGGAAAATGTCGCTCACGCCCTTATTTGTGCTGAAACTGTTTTCACTCATCACATGCTCTTATGTGGAAAAAGAGACTTAGTGGAAAAACATGGAATGCTGATAAAAAAAAAACATGGATTGCTTTTACACACCATAAGTTTAAGTTTTTATACAACAAACTCATTAGTTACACTTTTTTGTTTTAATTTTGAAAGCAGGGAACTAATGTCCTATGTTATTTTTATTAATTGGAAATTTTTATTGTAATGTCCTCTTTTCCTTTTTTTTTTTTACTTGTCAGCAAGTACGACCCCTCGGATTTTCAGGAGCTTTAAGGATTTTCCATAGCTTCAGGGCATGTTTGCTTATGGAATTAATAAATTTATCTGAGATTCGGCATGGTGAGGGTAATGTTGAGATTATTGATTTCGTTTTCTGTTTATGTTTTTGCATATAAGGTGTTTGATTACATGTTTGGGTGAACTGATTATGTGATGTGGTCATTATCTGAATATGATTTGATATTTGTTCGTGAATTAATTCAACAGTGAAAAACCCTTGTCCTTCTTAGATTATTTGGTGTTGTGAAAGTCTATCAAGATAAATTTTTGTTATTTGTAAAGGATAATAGGATAATATATGCCTTTATGTGTCTGCACAGTTTAATACAGACACAATGTCAATTGTATTTACTTGGTGAGCTTAAGTATTTAAATAGATAATCTTAATTATGTACATCGCTAATCTGAGGTCATAAACCAAGTTACTTATAATTACTCTAGCCTCTACGTATGTGTCTTGGCAAGTGAACCACGTCATATTCTAGCAGTCGTTGACAATAGATCACAACTAAACATTTTCAGTATTTGGCGAAATGTGTCTGCACTATCGAATTCAGACACAATGTGTGTTTTACTATAATTGGGGTTAATCTCTAACTTGTTCACCTTACACTATATTGTGCAGGTCAGTATATTAAAGGATTCTTAAAATACAATATATAGGTCAATGTTCATGGCACTCAACTTGGTGAGCTTCACTATGTACTTACACAAGGTATTTAATTGTTGTGCTTACATATACGCTACGTATGCTGTATTGAGTTATAGCATACAAAAACAATACTGTAATTAAAAAAAATGTAAATATTGGAAATAAGGTGGAAATAATTAAAAGATTTGAAATATATATCTACATCTACATTAAAATATACACACCAAAAAACTTGCGGTCCATTATTAAAAATTAGCAAATATGGCTTACGAATCTGGTTACATACCCAAAACAGAGTTATAACATCCCCATTCTTAAGGCTGGCATTTAAAACACTTTAAACGTCTGTGTGCACACATTAAACGTATGTGTTGCGTCCTACTGTTTCGTTGTTGCTACTGGTTGCTGCTGCTAATTGTTAGTCGATGTTCTAATAACGCTACTTGATCAAGCATATTTTCACGGGGTCAAGGTGAACCTACACTTGAGTGCATAATGGGGTTTAAGGACTAACAACATTCGAACCTCCGACGCTTTGTCGTGGATAACCCATATCGGTATCGCTTCGATTCCGACAGGGTGACGGATATTGAGAGTCCACCAACAACCTAGCATACGAGGTTGAGTGGCCCAAAAGACATGAAGGTTTTATAGTTCGAGACATACCTGAAAGTCTTTAGAGATCGTAAGAAGCTTTGTTCGTACGATAGAGATTTGTATGTTGTGGTTTACGTATGAGTAAACGAATGAATGTATATCCGTATTAGGGTTTATGAGCTATGTATTTATAGGCTCATGAATTAGGGTTTCAATAGAATCTCTTCCCTAATTAAATGCAATCTTATCCTTAACTAACTTTCATTATTTAAGGAAGAGAATCCGAATTGATTGTACCGTACATGCTTCTATAATGTACCGGACCCCTGTGCAAGTATACGAAACTCGCATCAGATGGTATAGGCGCATCATGTGCGGCTATACCCGTGCCACATGCCTTACATGGCAGTTTATGTGCGTTCTAGGGCTTTGGATGCGCAATCCGCATAGTCTTGCGGATATGCGTATCATTAAGTCCCCCAGTTCGATGTTATATACAATGAAATATAGTGTATGACGTCGAACTAGTAAGAAAAAATGTATACACAATGATCCTTTTCAACACCTTTTTAACCGGATTAGCATGCTTAACAGTGCAAATATAAATCTTAGTTGGATTGTAAATATAACCGGACAGACGGGAAGTTAAAATATATATATTTGCGTAACCGGATACTGTATTAGCATTAAATGCAATGTATGCGTGCAGTCACCAACATGTCTTTTCGGCTGCAATTCCTGCACCCGAGGTGACAACTGTCACTGTTTACCGAAAAGGTAATGATTGTAATTATGCAACCGCCTGTTGATGCTAACGTGCACCGGACAGCTTAACAAGGTAATTAACTTGAGATTGATACACATGTACGGCTATCATTATACCCGCGTTGCCATTTTACTCTCATATTTACTCTATAAATAGCCTTTTGGCTTTTTCGCATCTCCCAATCTTTTTCCTTTTCAAAACAATCTTCCCTGTTCATCTTCTCTGCCAACACTCAAAAAAGGTATATCTCATACTCTTACGCTTTTGCATGATGTAACCCTAGTTACAAATTTTACTTTTCTCTAACTTGTGGTTTTGATCATTATCGCTGTAGATGAAGTTGGAATCTTATACGCCGAACCCGACCATCGATTCTGGTAACCAGTCAAGTTCACCAGCTAGCCGGTCAGATTCGCTACCGTCACTGTATCATACTCCTGGTTCAAGAGGGTTAGGTAACCAAAAAAGGTTACCCGACGAAGGTATGAATTTCATCCGACGACCGTTCAGTTTACTTGTGATGTTATGATATTTATACACCATGTTTATTGCTTTTGCAGGTCCAAGCGATGCAGTCCATCCTTCAAAGCGCGTGTGTCCAAACCCGGAAGATTTTTCTCTATTAATTCCGAATATCGATGAACTCCTGAAGGTTTCTCTACCAGCGTTTGCCCAACAGTTTTCTTTCCTACAATCCTGTGCTCCCTAGCCATTGATTCAAAAACTATCTACGCTTTCTCCTACTGAGGAACTGTATATGGACACACAATCTACATTGTTCAACTTTGCCAAGGACCTCAACCGTTTGCAGCTTAAATCTACTGCGCTTGCTCATCCACCACAACCGTCATCTACAGAGACTACTCTGCAACAGGAAAATGCCAAACTTACTGCTCAGCTTGCGGTTGCGGTAACCGCGCACAAGCAAGCTGAGGAGCGAATCAATGTGATGATGTTCAAGAGGCAACAGGAGGAAGATCAGCATATGGCGGAAAAGGTATTCATGGAGTCTGAGATTGCGGCTCTTTCTGCAAAGCTTAAAGAGGCAGAGGGCCATGTCGTGTTTTTGAACGAGAGTTTTAACGACTGGATTTCAGCGCAGGAATCCTGGGGTGCCAAACACGGTGTTATAAAAGCACAATATGACATTCTCCGTCAGGGCATTCCGACAATTGTTCAACACGCTCTCGACTGCAAAGCGGTCGAGCAGCGTTTTGGCGCAGCGATGGTCGCTGCCCGCGCCTATGAGCGGACCCTGTTTTGGAATGTCATTTGCCGGGAGATGTGCATACCTCCAGTGACTCCCCCCCAATATTGCTGAGTTGCTTGTCGATAGAGCCAAAGAAAAATGTGATGAAGCTTGTTCCCAACTCCAACATATCTCAATCCCCCGTCTCGAAGTTCTTGTCAACGATCCCACCATCTCCTCACAGGAGATAATTTCGGACAAACTCGACTGAGTTTGTTAAGCTACCTTGGGTGGTTACTTTTAACCATCCATGGTGGCTTGTTTTTTGCCAGCGAGGGATGGGCCTTGCAGTCTCGGAGGTTTCGCATCCCTATAATATATTTTTCTTTTTCTGTTTACAGCGGAGTATGCGTCTGATCGCTGAGGGCGAGGATGGCATACTCTCCTTAGTGTAGGGCAAACGTTTCCGTCAAATGCTAGCCCTTTTTTCTTTTTATTAGTTTATACCATATATTGACATATATTAGGTCAAATTTTGGTAGTTCTCCTGCTTTTTATGCTTAGCAGTTAATTTTAGTATTCTCCAACTGTAATATGTTATCTTTTGATTGAATATAATTTTGACAACTTTTTTTGGTTAAGGTGCATTTATTGTGTTCTTACGAAATCACTATGGCGGTTATAATGATTTGTTACAATATTATGCATTAAATAACTCTTATGTAGAATAAATGCCATGACTTCATGACGGGAGCGACCCTTCAATCGTTTCATGATCTTTTTACTCTTCCGCCAACAACCCAATGTTGTACGCACAACAAGCAAACCAATGCTTATAAGTTTATACTCAAAACTTTTATAAAAAAAATTTATAAGTACGTACGCGTATACAATCCAATGCAAATTACCCGTACTATAGACAAACCAATGTCTATACTCAAGAGTCTTCCGGCCACTCTAATGTCCGGGTTATTTAAACAAGTAAACCAAACTTGTATTTTATAGTCTAGACTGTGCAAGTCTCCGTCTTGCGCGGTATACAAGCGTTTGAAACAAACCAATGTTTTACTACTGTCACCATTAAAAATAGTATTAGTAACCAAACTAAACTATGCCACTTGAGACTCGGAGTGTGTCCCTGTGCAGCTTAAGGGGCATGCAATCAACAAATGTAAAAAAAAAATACACAAGTTATTGGCTTAAATTGCATAATTCAATTTATTTCAAACGTATCTTTAGACCAGCACTTAGCTGTCATGTTTACAATGGAAAATAAAAAATTCACATGATAAAAACTTTAAACAGTTGTTTGGGGTGATCAGTCCCTCTGCAGTTTTTCATATGTAGCACCGTTTCAGTGTCTGCGCATGCCAAGTGCGCTTTATTGCTCTTCCATCCAAACTTGCTAGTCGATACGCCCCTGTATCGCTTACGCTAATAACCTTGTAAGGTCCTTCCCATTTAGGTCCAAGCTTACCCGTATCTTCTGCCCTGCTTGCTTCGTTTTTTCGCCACACCAGATCATCCAATTGGAAAGATAATGGTTGGACGCGCTTATTATAGTAGCTTGCGATTCTTTGTTTGTTGATTGCTTCTTTTATGGCCGCCATTTCTCTGCGTTTTTCAACTAAGTTTAGATTTTCACGCAGTTCTTCGCTGTTGCTACTTTCATCGAAGGAAGTTATGCGCATAGTTGGCACATTTATCTCTGCGGGTATCACAGCCTCGGACCCGTACACCAAACTAAAGGGTGTTTCATTAGTTGCGCCCTTCGGAGTTGTGCGGTGCGCCCACAAAACGTTAGACAGTTCGTCTATCCAACCCCTTCGACACAATCCCAACCTTGCCTTGATTCCTAAAACGATATCCCGATTCGTAACCTCACGCTGTCCATTTGCCTGAAGGTGTGCGACTGATGTAAATGTTTGTTTTATATTCAATTCTTGGCACCAGTCACTAAACGGATTTCCCTCGAACTGTGTACCATTATCGCTTACTATTTCATTTGGTATTCCAAACCGACAGACGATGTTTTCCCATACAAAATTTCGAATTTGCTTGCCCGAAATTGTCTTTAGCGGTTTGGCTTCTACCCATTTCGTGAAATAATCAATGGCCACTACCAGAAATTTTACACCCCCTGGTCCTGCGGGGAATGGCCCTACTATGTCGATTGCCCATTTGCAAAACGGCCATGGAGACGCGACCGGTATCATAGGATGTCGCGGAGCCTTGCTTACTGGTGCGTGAAGTTGACACGACTGATACTTGCGTATTACCTCTGCGGCATCTATGTACATTGACGGCCAGTAATATTCAAGCCGCATTATTTTGGACACAACTGTTTTGTGTCCCGAATGCAGAGCGCACATTCACTCATGTAATTCCCTGATGATTGACTCCGCTTGAGTTGGATTAAGATACCGCAAATGAGGTCCCAGAAAAGACTTTCTATATAGAATTCCCTTGTCTAACAGATACATCGGTGCTTTCATCCTGATTTTTCTTGCTTCGTTTGAATCTATCGGCAATGTACCTTTGGTTAGAAATTCCACTAATGGTGTCATCCAACTCTGCTCCTCTTCTTCAACTGCAGCCGAAACACTCTCTTCTTCAATAGATTTTTACTTTAACTTCCTAAACCCAAATTTCTTTCTTAAAATGACTGAATGTTAATGCGGCTAATTTACTTAGCGCATCCGCCTTTTTATTCAGCGTCCTCGAAACCTGAGTTATCTGAAACAAATCGAAGTCGACTGCTAGCTCTTGCTGTGATAACCCGTCCTAATCCATCCGGACGAAGTCCATATTGATTATAAACGATTCGCAATAGTTGATTACATCGCGAGGTAATTGACCTCTATATGATACATTTTACAAACATTGCATTCGTTTTTAAAAGACAAACTTTCTTTACATCGAAAGTTGACGGCAATCATACTATTTCATAATACCTCCAACTATAATTGACTTAATAATAATCTTGATGAACTCAACGACTCGAATGCAACATCTTTTAAATATGTCATGAATGATTCCAAGTAATATCTCTAATATGAGCAAATGCACAGCGGAAGATTTCTTTCATACCTGAGAATAAACATGCTTTAAAGTGTCAACCAAAAGGTTGGTGAGTTCATAGGTTTATCATAACAATCATTTCAGTATATTAATAGACCACAAGATTTCCGTTTATAAATATATGTACACTCGCAAGTGTATAAAAGTACTCTATAAGTTGTAGGCACCCGGTAACAAGCCTTAACGTTCATGTTTTACCCTCTGAAGTACACCTGACCAGGTGTGTTTAATATAACTTCGAAGTACTAAAACATCTCATAGTTAGGATGGGGTTTGTCAGGCCCAATAGATCTATCTTTAGGATTCGCGCCTACCGTACATAGACAAGTAGTTTAATGTTACCAAGCTAAGGGTATATTTCTGGTTTAAACCCACGTAGAATTTGTTTTAGTACTTGTGCCTATTTCGTAAAACATTTATAAAACAGCGCATGTATTCTCAGCCCAAAAATATATATTGCAAAAGCAATTAAAAAGGGAGCAAATGAAACTCACCATACTGTATTTTGTAGTAAAAATACATATGACGACATTGAACAACTGAACAATGCAGGGTTGACCTTAGATTCACGAACCTATATCATTTATATATTTATATATATATATTAAAACATATAAAAAAATCAAATAATTTCATCTATTAATTATATAGTATTTATATATTTAGTGTTATAGTTTATATATAATTTGTACTAAATTCTAATATATTTTATATCTTAAATTGCATGTTATATATGTATTGATTATATATATATATATATATATATATATATATATATATATATATATATATATATATATATATATATATACCTAATAGAAATGTTAATTAATTTTTTTTAATATATAATTATAGGTAATATTAATATAATTTTAGTATAAGTATATTTTTATATACAAAATTTTTATTTGTTATAATAATATAATAATAATAATGAAAATGAAATTTTAACTAAAAAGGTAGTTTTAATAATAATAGTTATAATAATAATATTAATCTTAATAAAAATACTAATTTTAAATGATAGTTTTGTTATTTCTAATAATTATAATGTAAATGTAAATTTTAATAAAGATGATAATTTTAAAACAAAGGTTCTTTTAATAATAATAATAATAATAATAATAATAATAATAATAATAATAATCTTTATTTTTTTATACCATGCATTATCATTATCATCATTCATCATAATCAACACCTTCCTCATCATCAACATGTATCATCATCATCGATACCATCATCATCATCATTATAATCGTGTCACCATAGCTATATCATCATCATTCGTTATCCTCTTCATCATATAAACCCAAGATCATCATCATACCATCATCCTTGTCATCATCATTCGCCATCATCATCATCATCACTCCTCTCATCATCTATACTTAATATCATCTTCTTCGTTATACACGTATATCATCATCGTCATCTATCATCATACATCATCGTCGATTCCTAATCATAACCATCATCTTGATTCATAACCATTCCATGGCATCACCTCGTCAATCATGCATCATCGCATCGTCGTTTCACAGCAACAACATAATTCGAATTTGGCCCAATAACGTAAACAATCACGGCCCAACGTCTGAATTTCTAAGCCCACTAAATATCCTAACTTATTATTTGATTTAAGTTTAGTAAAGTCAAATGAATTTTAGTAGTTGAGTTATAAAGGGGACCAGAAACAGGAAAAGATCACGGTCATCATCTCTCTCACATTGTTCATCTTCTTCTTTATTGTAATCGTCACTGTATCACTTTATCGAGTTTTAAAATGGAGTAGCAATAGCATAGGAGTAGTAGCAGCATAATGAATACGAAGGTGGTGGTTGTATATGGTGTTGTTCAACGAGAAAGAGAATAGAAACATAAAATAGCAGCTGCAACAGTTCACGAGGGCTGCCAAGCAGAAATCAAGTAACAACTAGATGGATGGTGCACTATGATGGAGGTTTCGTGGTGGTTCATGGCAGCCGGTGGTGGTGTATTGCCGGAGATGACAGGTGTTTTAAGGTGACGGTGGTAGTGGTTGGTGAGAGAGGGTGTTGATGGTGGAGGGAGGAGGTTCACGAGTAGTATGAGGAATCAATGTGAGGGTTGCTTGAGATTGTCGAAAGGAAGAAAGAAAAATGGTTGTCCATTTGATACATATGATTGTATATATGTGATATATGATATGTATGAATAAATATAATATATATATATATATATATATATATATATATATATATATATATATATATATATATATATATATATATATATATATATATATATATATATATATATATATATATATATAATGTGAAGCCACTTAAAACATCCACAGTAACTCGATTATTAACTTTATTCAAATCTTGGCTGTTTCAATCAATTGATAACAGAATTACAATAAGACAACACTAATAGTAATTAATAATATTTATTAATATAAAGAATGAAGACTTATTAGCTGCCTCCTTCCTGTTTGTATCTGTCGACATATTTATTTCGAATATTATCTCGCTCTGTTGATAATTAGCGGCGGATAAAAGTTCTCAGAATAATACCAAAATTTTAAATTAAATATATTTAATTATTTCACTCATTAACTGTTTGAAACCTGATAAAAAAGGTTCGATAATCATTTATTTTCTGTTCCAATTAATATGTACGGAGTAAAAAAACTTAGATTGAAAAGGTAAAAAAAATATTTATCAAAACTATTATCTTTTTAATCAAATTATGGACCAACTTTTATTTTAAAACTTCATATATACATATTAGACCTATTTTAAAAATAGTTAAATGTCAACCGAAAGTTACAGACATTTACAATTTAAGCTCAAAATTAATTATATTTAATATACACTATGTATATATATAAACAGTTTTAAATAACAAAATTTACTACGCAAATAAATTTATATTAAATAATTAAATTAAATATAACAATATATATATACAAGTAATATTCATATATTATATATATATAATAATAGTTTTTATTACAATGTATTTTATTTTACATATTTATTTATAACACTAAGTGTATATAATAGTTTATTAATGTTCAAGTTATTATATATATTATATATTATACACATATTTATATATACACATATATCCAAATATTTACAAGCAATGGTTCGTGAATCATCGGGAACAGTCGAAAGTCTTATGAATTCATGAAAAATAGTTCAAACATTTTGAGACTCAATATTACAGACTTTGCTTATCGTGTCGAGAACATATAAAGATCAAGTTTAAATTTGGTCGGAAATCTCCGGGTCGTCACAGTACCTACCCGTTAAAGAAATTTCGTCCCGAAATTTGAGTGAGGTGATCATGGCTAACAATAAAAATGTTTTCATGACGTATATGAGTTGATAAATAGAGTTTTATCGTCATTGAGTAATATGGATAAAACAATTCGATTACTCGAAGCGTACGGGTGAAACTATCACAAAATAGTGAAATAAGAAAATAATGATTTGCCCTAGCTTTTGATGTAGTCACGTTTGAATTCCGGAATTCAAGGGATTTTAAAAAAAAATCTTGGAAATCTATAAGATCTGATTCTTCGAGATTTATGGAAAATTAGGATCCTCTTTAATTTAATGCGATTATCTGTCTCGATTGCTTTGTCTGGTATCTTCTCTATAAATGAACTTCTTCCGTTCCATTATTTTCACCACACCAATTCTTTCTTTCTCGATCCATACTTTCAAACTATTGTGAATATGCTTAATCCAGTTCTGATCCTTGTCCTCATCCTTATTATTGCAACATTCATTCTTCCTTTTCCAACTTCCACCTAAGGAATCTGCTTTATTCTACTTTGCCCTTGGGGTTATAGTGCTTTTAATCCTCCCGTGTCTTTATGTTGCTATAAACATTGATATGCACGGTTTGTAATTTATGTGTTGTTATCGGGCTTTATATCTTCCCTTATACTTCAAAGTCCTTGCTTCTGTTTTCTTTAATCATTGTCATCCCCAGTTAATACTTTCTCCTATTTGCTGCTAATTATACTCCAATTTCTATTTCGGAGCTTTGTCCTTTCGTTTCTTCTTCTTGCGATTGGGCATCTCTTGTAATGGTCCAGAATTCGTAGATATAAGTTTCAGAATGAACATTGTTAATGTTCTAAGAAAGAAACGGTAATAGTACAATTTGACTTGTCAAATTACCAGAATTCAAGAGAAAGATAGGACTATCAAGAAAATACGTTCTTGATATGTTTGAAGATTAGATAGAATGTAAGAGTCGTGTAACATGGCACATAATGATGTTAAGACTCTGTGAATCATCACGTTTCATTAGAAACTCAGCATGACTTACTGTAATATAATCACGTTGATCAAGTGTCATTATATTATACTAACTCATGCTTCAGTTCCCAACACTACTTCAGAATTTATTCATAGTTTATACTTAGCTTTCACAGAAATTTCCAATATAATTTATTACAGATATCACAAAGTAGTATATAATTTCGTACGAGAATATTTATGAAAATATCCTCAGAAATATCGAAGATATTTATGATGATATTTTGGAATTTCTAAGTTCGATGGTTGATGAAGAAAGATTTTCCGCAAGATTTTAACATGACCTCGGAGCAAGATATTCTCGAAAGATTTCATCGGATCCAGAATTACCTGGATCCTTTGAATATAGGGTTTGGTCCTTGTATTTGTCCTTGGTCTCCTTCATGGGTAGCTCAATCTGTTTTTCAATACCAAATTTTCTATCGAGCGTTCCTAACACTCATTTCTTTATCATCAAACTTTTGGCCGTTTAGACCATCTACCATTTTTCTGTTTCCTCTGCATTTAATGCTATGATATCTGAATCATAGGTTATTAATCCGTGGTGGTTTCAGGAGAATTGTGTTTTTAGATGATTAAACGCTGATAGTAATATGGTGGAATATGAAAGGTTCCCCGGTAACGATAAAAGAGCACGCGTATATATCAAGGTTATAATAAGGTTGTTTCGAACGAAAAGTCGAAGTTGTCTTGCTGGAGCTGTGACAAAATTGGCTATTTTGAAGAAGAACTGCAAAGTTATTTTGGGTAATAATAACACTAAAGGAATTAGCACAGCTATGTGTTAAACGTTTACTCAGTTTCCAAGAGTTTTTCAGGTGCATAACTATATGCATCAATCTTTTCTTCCGTAGATGAAGTGCGGTTGGTTCATCCTATCGATTGAGGTGTTTTCAAGAATCATGAAAGGTTTGAACGCAGATTGTAATCGTCAAGATACAAACGAGGTTTAAAAATGAAATCAAGTGGCAAACTTGAAGAATTGTTTAGTTTCATATGTTATAATCAATATTTTAATTCATTTTAATTGTCCATTGTCGGCAGTCCACAGTTGATAGTCCACAATTAACAGTCCAATAATTCATATATAGCTTAATATATAATATTCGAATTAATTAATACGTATTGTGACCCGTGTACATGTCTCAGACTCGATCACAACTCAAACTATATATATATTATTGTAGAATTAACCTCAACCCTGTATAGCTAACTCCAGCATTACTGCATATAGAGTGTCTATGGTTATTCCAAATAATATATATAGATGCGTCGATATGATATGTCAAAACCTTGTATACGTGTCCCGATATTTAAAGTGCGTAAAATAAATAACAGAAATTAAATGACGATAAATAAAATTGCGAGAATTAAAATTGCAATAAATAAAATGCGATAAATAAATTGCGATAAATAAATTGCGATAAATAAAAGGTAATACGGAATTAACAGTTAGCTAGGAACAGTTAGCGTGGATTCTTAACAAAATTCTTCTCATAGTTAAATTGTTTGTTTCTAACAAGTTTTATTTTGTCCAATGTTTTCTTCATTATGCCACTTGTTGGATTTCGAGAAGTCAAAATCCAAATATGAAATTGAATGAAAATGGTTATTTTGTGGTGAACAGATTCGTATATCGGTGAATGTATGTAGGAGAGTAAATGACTGTTGAACCAGATTCGCAGAATGTACCGTGTAACTGATTAATGTGCAATCTACATATTCCTCGGGTATTACCTACCCGTTAAAATATTTTTTACCATTAACAGTTTGTACAAAAGAATTTTTAATTACAATCTTTATGAAAACATATATACATATATATTTTCTTCAGATGTAATCACAGATTTAATGAGTTAATATGATATTAAACTCATATGATTTTCGGTTTGAGCTAGAATAAGTAATCTCTAAGACTATTAGGAACTACATATTCTTCGCAGAATATTAATGAAGTTATGGATCAATACTTCATTAGTTATTGTTGTTGGTACTCCTTGGTATCTATGGTGCGTATAATGTTGATGTTCATGGGACAAATTATGAATTTGAGGTGTGAGATGCGGATGTTGCTGTTGCTGGATGGTGGTGGTACTGTTGATGTTGTTGATGGTGGTACTGTTTATGCTGCTGGTGCTGCTGATGCTGTCGGTACTGCTGATGGTGACGGGGCTGATGTTGATAGTGCTTGTGGTGCTTTTGGTGCTTGTGATGCTTGTAAATCACGCACCATTCTTGTCAGGATTTCTATCATACCCTCTATCATTTCTATCCACCCACTCATCTGATTCGATAGATCTTGATTATCAATTCGAAGTTCCCTAACTTCTTCTAATATTCCCCTTCGATTGGTATTCGGAAGTAGAGGTTGAATATTTTCTGAGATTGCAGTAATGCGACCTTCGAGGCGGAATATTTTGGCAAGAAGGGTGAAAATAGTGTTGCGCATGGGTTCACCGGTGAGTACATCATTTTCTCCGATGTTAGGTAGTAGGTTTGGTTCACGGTAGGGTTCGCCTTCTTCATTTCTCCATCGAGTGTCCAAAAGGAAAAATAGCTATATGGTGGAGACACTTCGGGTTCATTGATTTCGGAGTCTACTTCAATACGCATCTCGAAATTGCTTCCGGAACTAATGGAATCCAAGCTAGGTGTAGGATCCATCTCTTATGATCAGTTAGAGGATTTTTGATATGAAATGATTTTCGGTTATCGAATAATATTCTAATTATATAGAATATCTAATATAGTACAGAAGATCCCGTAGATTACGGAGGAAATTAAGGAAACGTGACAGATAAAGTCTACAGTAACAGATACGCTAAGATATGGATTTGTCTATACACTATTCATGCAATCAATGCAGTAAGATGTGTCTAGACTAGGAATGATAAGCAGGTAATTTTCGACAAAAATGATAAGTAAAACCTTTGACATGCAGACACGGTCGAAGTCCAAACTCACTAATGCATCCTAACGACTTATCAGTTAGACACACTAATGCAGACCTGGTTCGCTAAGACCACCGCTCTGATACCAACTGTGATAACCCGTCCTAATCCATCCGGACGAAGTCCATACTGATTATAAACGATTCGCAATAGTTGATTACATCGCGAGGTAATTGACCTCTATATGATACATTTTACAAACATTGCATTCGTTTTTAAAAGACAAACTTTCTTTACATCGAAAGTTGACGGCAATCATACTATTTCATAATTCCTCCAACTATAATTGACTTAATAATAATCTTGATGAACTCAACGACTCGAATGCAACGTCTTTTAAATATGTCATGAATGATTCCAAGTAATATCTCTAATATGAGCAAATGCACAGCGGAAGATTTCTTTCATACCTGAGAATAAACATGCTTTAAAGTGTCAACCAAAAGGTTGGTGAGTTCATAGGTTTATCATAACAATCATTTCAGTATATTAATAGACCACAAGATTTCCGTTTATAAATATATGTACACTCGCAAGTGTATAAAAGTACTCTATAAGTTGTAGGCACCCGGTAATAAGCCTTAACGTTCATGTTTTACCCTCTGAAGTACACCTGACCAGGTGTGTTTAATATAACTTCGAAGTACTAAAACATCTCATAGTTAGGATGGGGTTTGTCAGGCCCAATAGATCTATCTTTAGGATTCGCGCCTACCGTACATAGACAAGTAGTTTAATGTTACCAAGCTAAGGGTATATTTCTGGTTTAAACCCACGTAGAATTTGTTTTAGTACTTGTGCCTATTTCGTAAAACATTTATAAAACAGCGCATGTATTCTCAGCCCAAAAATATATATTGCAAAAGCAATTAAAAAGGGAGCAAATGAAACTCACCATACTGTATTTTGTAGTAAAAATACATATGACGACATTGAACAACTGAACAATGCAGGGTTGACCTTAGATTCACGAACCTATATCATATATATATATATATATATATATATATATATATATATATATATATATATATATATATATATATATATATATATATATATGTTAAAACATATAAAAAAATCAAATAATTTCATCTATTAATTATATAGTATTTATATATTTAGTGTTATAGTTTATATATAATTTGTACTAAATTCTAATATATTTTATATCTTAAATTGCATGTTATATATGTATGGATTATATATATATATATATATATATATATATATATATATATATATATATATATACCTAATAGAAATGTTAATTAATTTTTTTTAATATATAATTATAGGTAATATTAATATAATTTTAGTATAAGTATATTTTTATATACAAAATTTTTATTTGTTATAATAATATTATAATAATAATGAAAATGAAATTTTAACTAAAAAGGTAGTTTTAATAATAATAGTTATAATAATAATATTAATCTTAATAAAAATACTAATTTTAAATGATAGTTTTGTTATTTCTAATAATTATAATGTAAATGTAAATTTTAATAAAGATGATAATTTTAAAACAAAGGTTCTTTTAATAATAATAATAATAATAATAATAATAATAATAATAATATTAATAATAATAATAATAATAATAATAATAATAATAATAATCTTTATTTTTTTATACCATGCATTATCATTATCATCATTCATCATAATCAACACCTTCCTCATCATCAACATGTATCATCATCATCGATACCATCATCATCATCATTATAATCGTGTCACCATAGCCATATCATCATCATTCGTTATCCTCTTCATCATATAAACCCAAGATCATCATCATACCATCATCCTTGTCATCATCATTCGCCATCATCATCATCATCACTCCTCTCATCATCTATACTTAATATCATCTTCTTCGTTATACACGTATATCATCATCGTCATCTATCATCATACATCATCGTCGATTCCTAATCATAACCATCATCTTGATTCATAACCATTCCATGGCATCACCTCGTCAATCATGCATCATCGCATCGTCGTTTCACAGCAACAACATAATTCGAATTTGGCCCAATAACGTAAACAATCACGGCCCAACGTCTGAATTTCTAAGCCCACTAAATATCCTAACTTATTATTTGATTTAAGTTTAGTAAAGTCAAATGAATTTTAGTAGTTGAGTTATAAAGGGGACCAGAAACAGGAAAACATCACGGTCATCATCTCTCTCACATTGTTCATCTTCTTCTTTATTGTAATCGTCACTGTATCACTTTATCGAGTTTTAAAATGGAGTAGCAATAGCATAGGAGTAGTAGCAGCATAATGAATACGAAGGTGGTGGTTGTATATGGTGTTGTTCAACGAGAAAGAGAATAGAAACATAAAATAGCAGCTGCAACAGTTCACGAGGGCTGCCAAGCAGAAATCAAGTAACAACAAGATGGATGGTGCACTATGATGGAGGTTTCGTGGTGGTTCATGGCAGCCGGTGGTGGTGTATTGCCGGAGATGACAGGTGTTTTAAGGTGACGGTGGTAGTGGTTGGTGAGAGAGGGTGTTGATGGTGGAGGGAGGAGGTTCACGAGTAGTATGAGGAATCAATGTGAGGGTTGCTTGAGATTTTCGAAAGGAAGAAAGAAAAATGGTTGTCCATTTGATACATATGATTGTATATATGTGATATATGATATGTATGAATAAATATAATATATATATATATATATATATATATATATATATATATATATATATATATATATATATATATATATATATATATATATATATAATGTGAAGCCACTTAAAACATCCATAGTAACTCGATTATTAACTTTATTCAAATCTTGGCTGTTTCAATCAATTGATAACAGAATTACAATAAGACAACACTAATAGTAATTAATAATATTTATTAATATAAAGAATGAAGACTTATTAGCTGCCTCCTTCCTGTTTGTATCTGTCGACATATTTATTTCGAATATTATCTCGCTCTGTTGATAATCAGTGGCGGATAAAAGTTCTCAGAATAATACCAAAATTTTAAATTAAATATATTTAATTATTTCACTCATTAACTGTTTGAAACCTGATAAAAAAGGTTCGATAATTATTTATTTTCTGTTCCAATTAATATGTACGGAGTAAAAAACTTAGATTGAAAAGGTAAAAAAAATATTTATCAAAACTATTATCTTTTTAATCAAATTATGGACCAACTTTTATTTTAAAACTTCATATATACATATTAGATCTATTTTAAAAATAATTAAATGTCAACCGAAAGTTACAGACACTTACAATTTAAGCTCAAAATTAATTATATTTAATATACACTATGTATATATATAAATAGTTTTAAATAACAAAATTTACTACGCAAATAAATTTATATTAAATAATTAAATTAAATATAACAATATATATATACAAGTAATATTCATATATTATATATATATAATAATAGTTTTTATTACAATGTATTTTATTTTACATATTTATTTATAACACTAAGTGTATATAATAGTTTATTAATGTTCAAGTTATTATATATATTATACACATATTTATATATACACATATATCCACATATTTACAAGCAATGGTTCGTGAATCATCGGGAACAGTCGAAAGTCTTATGAATTCATGAAAAATAGTTCAAACATTTTGAGACTCAATATTACAGACTTTGCTTATCGTGTCGAGAACATATAAAGATCAAGTTTAAATTTGGTCGGAAATCTCCGGGTCGTCACAGTACCTACCCGTTAAAGAAATTTCGTCCCGAAATTTGAGTGAGGTGATCATGGCTAACAATAAAAATGTTTTCATGACGTATATGAGTTGATAAATAGAGTTTTATCGTCATTGAGTAATATGGATAAAACAATTCGATTACTCGAAACGTACGGGTGAAACTATCACAAAATAGTGAAATAAGAAAATAAAGATTTGCCCTAGCTTTTAATGTAGTCACGTTTGAATTCCGGAATTCAAGGGATTTTAAAAAAAAAAATCTTGGAAATCTATAAGATCTGATTCTTCGAGATTTATGGAAAATTAGGATCCTCTTTAATTTAATGCGATTATCTGTCTCGATTGCTTTGTCTGGTATCTTCTCTATAAATGAACTTCTTCCGTTCCGTTATTTTCACCACACCAATTCTTTCTTTCTCGATCCATACTTTCAAACTATTGTGAATATGCTTAATCCAGTTCTGATCCTTGTCCTCATCCTTATTATTGCAACATTCATTCTTCCTTTTCCAACTTCCACCTAAGGAATCTGCTTTCTTCTACTTTGCCCTTGGGGTTATAGTGCTTTTAATCCTCCCGTGTCTTTATGTTGCTATAAACATTGATATGCACGGTTTGTAATTTATGTGTTGTTATCGGGCTTTATATCTTCCCTTATACTTCAAAGTCCTTGCTTCTGTTTTCTTTAATCATTGTCATCCCCAGTTAATACTTTCTCCTATTTGCTGCGATTTATACTCCAATTTCTATTTCGGAGCTTTGTCCCTTCGTTTCTTCTTCTTGCGATTGGGCATCTCTTGTAATGGTCCAGAATTCGTAGATATAAGTTTCAGAATGAACATTGTTAATGTTCTAAGAAAAAAACGGTAATAGTACAATTTGACTTGTCAAATTACCAGAATTCAAGAGAAAGATAGGACTATCAAGAAAATACGTTCTTGATATGTTTGAAGATTAGATAGAATGTAAGAGTCGTGTAACATGGCACATAATGATGTTAAGACTCTGTGAATCATCACGTTTCATTAGAAACTCAGCATGACTTACTGTAATATAATCACGTTGATCAAGTGTCATTATATTATACTAACTCATGCTTCAGTTCCCAACACTACTTCATAATTTATTCATAGTTTATACTTAGCTTTTACAGAAATTTCCAATATAATGTATTACAGATAGCACGAAGTGGTATATAATTTCGGAAGAGAATATTTATGAAAATATCCTCAGAAATATCGAAGATATTTATGATGATATTTTGGAATTTCTAAGTTTAATGGTTGATGAAGAAAGATTTTCCGCAAGATTTTAACATGACCTCGGAGCAAGATATTCTCTAAAGATTTCATCGGATCCAGAATTACCTGGATCCTTTGAATATAGGGTTTGGTCCTTGTATTTGTCCTTGGTCTCCTTCATGGGTAGCTCAATCTGTTTTTCAATACCAAATTTTCTATCGAGCGTTCCTAACACTCCTTTCTTTATCATCAAACTTTTGGCCGTTTAGACCATCTACCATTTTTCTGTTTCCTCTGCATTTAATGCTATGATATCTGAATCATAGGTTATTAATCCGAGGTGGTTTCAGGAGAATTGTGTTTTTAGATGATTAAACGCTGATGGTAATATGGTGGAATATGAAAGGTTCCCCGGTAACGATAAAAGAGCACGCATATATATCAAGGTTATAATAAGATTGTTTCGAACGAAAAGTCGAAGTTGTCTTGCTGGAGCTGTGACAAAATTGGCTATTTTGAAGAAGAACTGCAAAGTTATTTTGGGTAATAATAATACTAAAGGAATTAGCACAACTATGTGTTAAACGTTTACTCAGTTTCCAAGAGTTTTTCAGGTGCATAACTATATGCATCAATCTTTTCTTCCGTAGATGAAGTGCGGTTGGTTCATCCTATCGATTGAGGTGTTTTCAAGAATCATGAAAGGTTTGAACGCAGATTGTAATCGTCAAGATACAAACGAGGTTTAAAAATGAAATCAAGTGGCAAACTTGAAGAATTGTTTAGTTTCATATGTTATAATCAATATTTTAATTCATTTTAATTGTCCAATGTCGGCAGTCCACAGTTGATAGTCCACAATTAACAGTCCAATAATTCATATATAGCTTAATATATAATATTCGAATTAATTAATACGTATTGTGACCCGTGTACATGTCTCAGACTCGATCACAACTCAAACTATATATATTATTGTAGAATTAACCTCAACCCTGTATAGCTAACTCCAGCATTACTGCATATAGAGTGTCTATGGTTATTCCAAATAATATATATAGATGCGTCGATATGATATGTCAAAACCTTGTATACGTGTCTCGATATTTAAAGTGCGTAAAATAAATAACAGAAATTAAATGACGATAAATAAAATTGCGAGAATTAAAATTGCAATAAATAAAATGCGATAAATAAATTGCGATAAATAAATTGCGATAAATAAAAGGTAATACGGAATTAACAGTTAGCTAGGAACAGTTAGCGTGGATTCTTAACAAAATTCTTCTCATAGTTAAATTGTTTGTTTCTAACAAGTTTTATTTTGTCCAATGTTTTCTTCATTATGCCACTTGTTGGATTTCGAGAAGTCAAAATCCAAATATGAAATTGAATGAAAATGGTTATTTTGTGGTGAACAGATTCGTATATCGGTGAATGTATGTAGGAGAGTAAATGACTGTTGAACCAGATTCGCAGAATGTACCGTGTAACTGATTAATGTGCAATCTAAATATTCTTCGGGTATTACCTACCCGTTAAAATATTTTTACCATTAACAGTTTGTACAAAAGAATTTTTAATTACAATCTTTATGAAAACATATATACATATATATTTTCTTCAGATGTAATCACAGATTTAATGAGTTAATATGATATTAAACTCATATGATTTTCGGTTTGAGCTAGAATAAGTAATCTCTAAGACTATTAGGAACTACATATTCTTCGCAGAATATTAATGAAGTTATGGATCAATACTTCATTAGTTATTGTTGTTGGTACTCCTTGATATCTATGGTGCGTATAATGTTGATGTTCATGGGACAAATTGTGAATTTGAGATGTGAGATGCGGATGTTGCTGTTGCTGGATGGTGGTGGTACTGTTGATGTTGCTGATGGTGGTACTGTTTATGCTGCTGGTGCTGCTGATGCTGTCGGTACTGCTGATGGTGACGGGGCTGATGTTGATAGTGCTTGTGGTGCTTGTGATGCTTGTAAATCACGCACCATTCTTGTCAGGGTTTCTATCATACCCTCTATCATTTCTATCCACCCACTCATCTGATTCGATAGATCTTGATTATCAATTCGAAGTTCCCTAACTTCTTCTAATATTCCCCTTCGATTGGTATTCGGAAGTAGAGGTTGAATATTTTCTGAGATTGCAGTAATGCGACCTTCGAGGCGGAATATTTTGGCAAGAAGGGTGAAAATAGTGTTGCGCATGGGTTCATCGGTGAGTACATCATTTTCTCCGATGTTAGGTAGTAAGTTTGGTTCACGGTAGGGTTCGCCTTCTTCATTTCTCCATCGAGTGTCCAAAAGGAAAAATAGCTATATGGTGGAGACACTTCGGGTTCATTGATTTCGGAGTCTACTTCAATACGCATCTCGAAATTGCTTCCGGAACTAATGGAATCCAAGCTAGGTGTAGGATCCATCTCTTATGATCAGTTAGAGGATTTTTGATATGAAATGATTTTCGGTTATCGAATAATATTCTAATTATATAGAATATCTAATATAGTACAGAAGATCCCGTAGATTACGGAGGAAATTAAGGAAACGTGACAGATAAAGTCTACAGTAACAGATACGCTAAGATATGGATTTGTCTATACACTATTCATGCAATCAATGCAGTAAGATGTGTCTAGACTAGGAATGATAAGCAGGTAATTTCCGACAAAAATGATAAGTAAAACCTTTGACATGCAGACACGGTCGAAGTCCAAACTCACTAATGCATCCTAACGACTTATCAGTTAGACACACTAATGCAGACCTAGTTCGCTAAGACCACCGCTCTGATACCAACTGTGATAACCCGTCCTAATCCATCCGGACGAAGTCCATATTGATTATAAACGATTCGCAATAGTTGATTACTGATGTGCGAAAAGTGGTATATGAATTATCGTATGGAAAATACCGGTTTTAGAGATTGCTACACACTAACGGGCAGTGTACCCGATCGTGTAGTAGTATAGTAACTGGTTTAGTTCCGTGTATCGTTCCAAGGACAGTTATATCAGTCAAATTAGAATTAGAAACTATATTATGATTAACTAAGTGAATGAAAGTTAAAAGTACAAGTTTTATGTTTTGGTGGCTATTTAACGATTTAGCCAAATCAAAGAAGGTTAAATGTAAAAAACAATATTTTTGTCTTTTAAGTTTATGAAATGATAATAAGTGCAAATAAAGCAAGTAAGATAGTTTTGAATTAAATCAAAGAGATGAAATGTTTATCTAGATATTTTACCCTCGGTATTGGATGTAAATTAGATATTAAGCCCTGATTGAATAATTATGTGTGTAGTTATCTAATAGGTTCACTAAGAGTTCTCTCGGATAAACACGCAAATACAATAACAAGATCAAGGGTTCCCTTTTCACTATAGTTCTTGTATTTGTAATCAAATAATTATAAGTATGCTAATCACCTAAATCGACTCGCCAAGAGTTCTCTTTAGCAAGTACTCAAACTAGAATTACTAAGCGAGGGTTCCCTATTACTTAGACCTTTTCGTTTGTGACTAGTTGATCAACAAGCTTAAAGACTTGAATAACAATTGCCTTTGCGTTCGCTCTACACAATTCATTCCTATTTTGTTTAACCGTTTTAATCTAGTTTACCCCCTTGGTCCGGTTTAGCAAACAATCAATCTAAGACAAGTTGATTGTAAATCAATATGATACATCAACAAGAGTTCTCTTTATCGACAACATATCAATTAACTAGATACAAATGATTTTAACAACAATAAGCATGGTTCTTAATTCAAGCTTCAATCTATCACGCATAATACATTCAATCAATAAGATTACATCCAATACCTTGGTTATTAATCTAGACAAACATTATAGAAACTAGCCAACAATCATGGTAACAGACAACAATACAATCAAATTATTAACTGAAATCATTGCTGAGAACAAGTAAATAACCTACAAGAACAAGAGTTCTTGGATGAAGAAGATGTTGATGGATGATGCCTTGATGTTGAGCCTCTTCAAAGAGGATGGAATTCTCCAAAATGCTCTTCAAAATCGCCTCTAAAACTCTCTGGTGCGTAACTCTCATGAAACAGTCCCAAAACTGATGTTTTAAAGTGGAGAAATTAGGTAAAAAGCAGAAAAAGTCGGGTACACCTACTTCGGGACGTCGTCCTAAAAGGCAGGACGGCGTCCCGGTATAAAGATCAAGACGGCGTCTCGAATGACCATGACGGCGTCCCACTTCAAAGGGCAGGACGGCGTCTAGCTATGTGGGACGGCGTCCTGCTGTACTATTTTTGACTCTTTCGTTTTCTTTTCAATATTATTTCATTTGTACGAAACCTATCATATCGGAAGCCTTGTTTTATTATTTTAGAGTGGTATTTTGACCCTAACTCGTATCGGGATCAACCAATGTCATAAATCATCGAAATTCTTTGCAAATCATTCTTCCGATACAAAGTCGCGCATCTTGGCTTATCACTTGTAGATCACCTTCATTATCTTCGATTATAGAGCGTTTTAAGCGATATTGCGATAGATATATATGATGTAATTGAGCAATATCAAAACACCCCACACTTAAACCTTGCTTGTCCTCAAGCAATTCTTTCGTTACAAATTAGAACAATATCAATCATAATCACACAATATAGATTACATACATTACATGAATCACTCGAAGCACACGAAACACACATGTTGATATAAAACACAACACACACTATGTGAAACACACGCTTTAAGTATAGTACACTTTTATTGAAATCACACGCACGCTATATACACAATGGAAACACACACACATTTTTGGTAGATTAGAACCAAGTATCCGAAAAATTTGATCCTAGGGAAATCAGGACCTTGATGAAAACGTTTTATGGTTTTGAAAATATCATGCTAGTTTTTAATACTAGACACGTTTTCCGATTTTGTCGGATTTTCTGAATTTTGAAAAATGAGTGCGGGTTTCCCGCTATTGGTCAAGCCAATCCCTCCCACGGTACCTAACATCGCGAGATGTCGGTAGAAAATAATGTGCTTAGGAGGATACACATTACGTCCGGATATCATCGATAATCATGAGGTAATCATCTAATCCGTTAAGTCAATCATAAAGATTGAAGTTCATCAGGCTTAAAAGCTGATATATTACCTTTCTGGAGGTTATCCTTCCGGGGATCTGATAAATCACTAACATTTTGTGTATACATGGTGCCCCCCCGTTTTACTAGTTAATCCCCCTCATTGAGACAAACCTTGACTACCAGTTTCCCTGTTTGACGTTGAGGCCTAGTAGATTTTCCAGTCGATGTTAGTAATGACTTTTCAAGAGTTTTTTTTTTTTGTCACCCTACAACTGGTCTGGATTACATCTTCTGAATTGAATCAGTAAGTGTGTCATTCGGAAGACTTTACTTCCTTGAGGATGGAACAGATACATCCTATTGGTTATAATAGGTGGTCGGACGCAACATTGTCCTTGTTAGGAGAAACAATGAGGATCGTCCTTAAGGTTTTCGATCTGGCGCGAGATCCGGTTTCCGACCACGCTATACAATCACCGCTCTCTCACGGTTTACACTCGTTTTGGTACAAGTGACCTACAAGTTAGCTTACTAAACTAGTAGGATTTTCATTCAAATAATTGAATGATAGTGCAACTTCAAAGACTATTAATAATTTAAAATGTAAACCAACATTTATTTTCTAGATTTTAAGACCATAATGTGTATAACGTGGTTTTTGGGCTTTTAATCGTTTTTAAGGCTTACATGAAAATTTTAAAATTTTATAATAAACGCCTTAATTTTTGTGAAACGAGTTCCCGATAAATTTCTATTCCCCACCCCACACTTGAGATCATGCAAGGCCCTCATTGCATGAAATCAGAGAAAAAAAAATAAATTTAGAGGGCAAAGTGATAGGGTGATTGTAGAAATTTCCAATTTTTTTAACCTGTAAATAATGGAACAAGTAGACGGATGCCGCTGAACTTACTGCCAGCATAAGAGCATCGTCTAGTCCGCGATTATCATCATACACACATCATAATATCAAATGTCGCTGAACTTAATGCCAGTCTTTGAAGTTCAATCATGCTGCACAAATAAACAAACCACACAAATCACAATAAAAATAACGGTGTTTTTACAACCACATCCGTTTATCAAACCACACCATTAGTATATTATTACAAACCGAAATTGTATCAAAATACATCACACAAATAAAATAGTCTAAAAACAAGGTACAAAATGATCCAAAAGGCACGCAGGCCTAGTTATCAAACGGCCAAAAATAATTACCCGAACCATCTCTGTACGGGCGTCCCTGTGGATATTGCTGCTCAAATCTGTTCCGAGCATCCTGCAACGCAGCGGTATTATCATAAATCGGGTGAGGCGGAGGTGGGTTTTGAGGATCCGTGTAATATTGGGGTGTCAGACGTGTCGTCCCATAGTACTGCTCGGGGTTGGAATAAAACAACTCTGAGTTATGGTTATTCCAATCAATACCATAACTCATCCATCCCTGATCGTGCACTTGAGCAATCTGTCGTTGCTCCATTCGCTGCTGACTATCCCACATTCTATCGTTGTGCATCCTTTGTTCGTTCGGGCTCAACCTCATGTTATTAACACTACCAACCAAACTGTCCCAACTTGATTGGGACGGATGCCACGGATGCTGTTCACCAACATTAGTTTGTGCCTCCATTTCCGCCTCCTCTTCCTGCTGCTGCTCTTGCTGAACACCACTGCCACTTGCGCCACCTGCACCAACTGCCACAAAAGGCACCAAATGCCCATTTCTATCTTTCATAATGATTTCAGCATTAATATAAAAAACCTTTTTTAATGGTTTCATTACGCTCGTGTACTCCTGTAATCTACTGAAATCAATGTTAAAATGTCGGGCAATTCGGGTAATGTAGTGGCCTCCCAGAAGTGGCTTCCGTAGCCGTGTCTCAGTCGCAATGGTAAGGAAATAATTACCGATTAGCCCAGGAATGTCGGTATAGGAACCCCGCTTGATTTGATCCATAATCCACAAATCTAATGTTTTCACCTTCTCATTACCCTCAATCCTCGCATTAAACGTGCATGCGATGAGTCGATGAAGCAGCCTATCATCCCGGGCTGCGATTTCGTTGTACCTGTGCTTGCTTGATCTAAAATGTGCAGGCGCAATATTTGGCTTACAAATTCTGCGCCAATAAGAGGTGTCATCAAAAACATGCCGGCCAACGTAATCAGAAGCCCGCAAATATTCACCTAACTGATTATCGGTGAATTCCTCAAAAATTCCCAGAACTCTACAAAGCTGTAAACTGCTTATACCCCTATCTTGGCCCCCGAGACGAAACTGTAGAAACTCATTCGATAAATAATCGCTGACATTGTTAAACCGCATGGTAGAGTAAAATTCTTTAAGCAGCACCGGATAGATTGGTTCATTGATGCTAAAAACCTGTTCCCAAACGTGGGTGACTACTCTACCGTAAGGAATGGCGAGTAAATTAGAAACATGTCGGCGCATGCCCGCCTCTTCCAATGGCCCCCAGATAAAATACCAAGTTGCATTAATCGGCCTACGGTTTATTCTCTCAAATGTTTCCGTATAGTCTTCATCGTTCTGAACCTGTGTTAACCAAACTCGAGGATCGTTTAGATCCTCCTCCGCTTCTTCTCCGGAAGACGATGATGAATGATGTTGTTGTTGTGGTGGTGGTGGTTGTCGTGGAGGAGCCAAACCTGCTGTCCTTCCTCTTTTTGCCGGTCCTCCTCTGCTTGATTGTCCCTGCAAAACATTATACACCAAACCAAAAGAACATAGAAACCGTTGTGTTAATGTTAGCTAAAAACATAACCGAGTAGCAGGAGAACTTCATCATTCAATTCCTAGTTCAAAAGCATTATGATTCATTTAAACGAAAGTGCATGTTCACAATTTTAAACCAAAGTCAACCAAAGTCAACATGAATTCGTTAATACACCTTCAAAAAAAAAAAAAAAATTGAAAATCATAACTTCACAATGTAGCACAAACTTAGGACTCAAAGATTCAAGTATGTTGTGTCATAGGTCATAACATTTAACTTTGCATTCTAATCATATTCATCACAAATCATAATACAATTTTCACAATTTTTAGCTCAAATGACCATCTTAACATCATACATTATGGCATTCCATTCCATTAATTTGATTCAACAGGCCCTTACAAATGAAAAACAAGCATACACATTTCATAAATTCATTACAATTCAACAATATGCTTAGAAATTCACTAACATTCAAAAATGACCCGGCCAAGTTGACATCAACATCACCAACACAATCATATACTTCACAAGAATCATAAACATCATACACAAACTCAACATCATAAATTAAGCATCCCAAATTCGGATTTAATTTCTACAAACCCTAGAATCATGAACAAACCCTTAAAAACATGTAATCTTTGCAAAATAAACACATTAAGGGCAATTAAACTACTAAGGTATGTTAATCTTAACAATAATCATGCAAATCAAACACCCCACACTTATCCTTCACCAATTTATAGATATAGACATACAATTCAAGTAATGGATAAAGAAAAGTGTAAAAATGGAGTATCCATACCAAAAAGTTCATGATTTGAAGCTTGAATTTGAAGAAGGAAACGCGAAATTGAAGTAGAAATTAGGGTTTTTGGAGAGTGGTTCGGGTTAGGGCAGAGAAAAATAGAGAAGAGTGTGTTTTGTGGATAAGAAATGAGTGGGTAAGTGTATAAAACGTATTTTTTTTTCTGACTCAGGGGGTCGGGACGTCGTCTCGGAATGGAGGACGGCGTCTCGGTTAGTACTTTGGGACGGCGTCGAGCTAATTGAGACGGCGTCTTGATCTTAAAAGTGGGACGGCGTCTAGCTAAATGGGACGGCGTCTAGAAGTTTAAACTGGGACGGCTTCTTGCATAGTGGGACGGCGTCCTGCATAGTGCTAAAACCCACTGACCTGATTTTCTGAGTCGTTCGCGTTTAGGGGTCATACGTTAATCATTTTGTACCAAACTAAAATTTAACGTGCACACAATACAAACCTAATTACAATCGTGAACCATTCTTTTACGAGTCGTTCACCAAACTCGTCCCCATTTAGATTTAGGCGTTTTTCTTGAAGTTGAGGCTAACCTCATCCTTAATTTCTAGGGGACCATCAACATAGTGTTTGACCCGGTGGCCATTCACTTTAAAAATATCACCCTTCCCGTTCTCCATTTCGACTGTACCATAAGGGTACACCTTTCTAACAACAAACGGTCCCGTCCATCGGGACTTAAGCTTTCCGGGTGATAACTTGAAACGGGAATTATAAACAAGGACACGATCTCCTTCCATGAATTCTTTTGGATGTTTCAATCTTTTGTCGTGCCATTGTTTGGTTTTTTTCTTGTAAATTAGAGAGTTGTCATAGGCTTCAAGCCTCAACTCGTCTAATTCATTTAGTTGGGTCAAACGTAACCGACCCGCTTCTTGGTAATCCAAATTGCATGCCCTTAGCACCCAATGTGCTTTATGTTCAATCTCCAACGGGAGATGGCATGCTTTTCCGTATACCATACGGAAAGGAGTTGTTGCAATCGGTGTTTTGTAGGCCGTGCGAAAAGCCCACAATGCATCGTTTAACTTGGTTGACCACTCTTTGGGATTGGCACCAACGGTCTTTTCAAGTATGCGTTTTAATGACCGGTTGGTGTTTTCTACTTGCCCACTCGTTTGGGGATGATAAGATGTCGAAATTTTATGGATTACTCCATATCTTTTCAACACCTTTTCCAATTGCTTATTGCAAAAGTGGGTGCCCCGGTCACTTATAAGAGCTTTTGGTGTGCCGAACCTAGAGAAAAGTTCCATCAAAAAGTTTACCACTACTCGGCCATCATTTTTTGGTAGAGGTTTTGCCTCCGCCCATTTAGAAACATAATCTATGGCGACAAGTATGTAGAGGTAAGAATGAGATTTTGGAAAGGGGCCCATAAAGTCAATTCCCCAAACATCGAACACCTCGCATACTTGGATGCTTTGTTGAGGCATTTCATCCCGTTTAGTTATTTGACCGGCCCGTTGGCACGCGTCACAAGCTTTACAAACAGCGTAGGCATCTTTGAATATTGTAGGCCAATAGAAACCGGCCTCGTAAACTTTCTTCCCCGTGATTTGGGGACCAAAGTGCCCACCTGTTGGACCAAGGTGACAGTCAAGTAGAATTTCGGTGCATTCCTTCCCCGAAACACACCGACGGATTATCCCATCGGGACACTGTTTAAAGAGATATGGGTGTTCCCAAAAATAGTATTTTAAGTCACTAAAGAATTTCTTTCTTTTCTGGTGTGACATACCGGTTTCTAGGAATCCACCCGCAAGATAGTTGGCAATGTCTACAAACCATGGATCATTAATTTTCTCAACTCTCATGAGATTTTCATCAGGAAAATTATCTTGGATAACTGTCTCATGTAGAACCCCAAGATTCGGGTTCTCAAGTCGAGAAAGGTGATCGGCAGCTAGGTTTTCGGCACCCTTTTTATCTTTTATATCGATGTCGAATTCTTGCAAAAGCAAGACCCAACGTATTAAACGGGGTTTAGCATCTTGCTTAGAAAGCAAGTACTTTAAAGCCGAGTGGTCTGTGTAGACAACCGTCTTTGCTAGCACCAAATAGGATCGGAATTTGTCAAACGAAAAGACGATTGCAAGGAGTTCCTTCTCGGTGGTAGTGTAATTAAGTTGGGCTCCTTGAAGTGTCTTACTAGCATAGTAAATGGGCTTGAAATGTTTTTCTATTCTTTGCCCCAAGACGGCACCAATAGCAAAGTCACTGGCGTCACACATAAGTTCGAATGGTATTGACCAATTCGGCGATATGAGAATCGGTGACTGCGTGAGCTTTGCTTTAAGAAGATTAAAGGCGGTAAGACACTCGTTCGTAAAGATAAATGGAGCGTCCTTCTCAAGAAGTTTGTTCATGGGGGTTGCAATTTTGGAAAAATCTTTAATGAACCGCCGGTAAAAACCGGCGTGCCCCAGAAAACTTCTAACACCTTTCACATTCGTTGGTGGTGGTAATTTGGCTATTACTTCCACTTTAGCCCGATCCACCTCAAGACCTGCACAAGAAATTTTATGACCCAATACAATTCCCTTTTTTACCATAAAATGGCATTTTTCCCAGTTCAGTACAAGATTTGATTCTTCACACCTAATCAACATACGCTCAAGATTTTTAAGACATGAGTCAAAAGAATCACCGAAGACTGAGAAGTCATCCATGAATACTTCCATAAAATCTTCAATCATGTCATGAAAAATAGCCACCATACATCTTTGGAAGGTAGCAGGAGCATTGCATAAGCCAAAAGGCATACGCCGATAGGAGAAAGTACCATAAGGACATGTAAAGGTCGTTTTCTCTTGGTCCTCGGGTGCTATAGGGATTTGGAAATATCCCGAGAAACCGTCAAGAAAACAATAAAAATTCTTTCCCGCTAATCTTTCCAACATTTGATCAATGTAAGGAAGGGGAAAATGGTCTTTTCGGGTAGCATCATTTAATTTCCTGTAGTCAATGCATACCCTCCAACCCGTGATAGTCCTGGTAGAAATTAATTGGTCGTTTTCATTTGTGACAACGGTCATGCCACCCTTTTTGGGCACGCATTGGACCGGACTCACCCAAGGACTATCCGAAATTGGATAAATAAGACCCGCATCTAGGAGTTTTACAATCTCCTTCTTAACAACTTCTTGCATATTGGGGTTGAGTCGCCTTTGTCTTTGTACACACGGCTTATAGTTATCTTCCATTAATATCTTATGTGTACAATAAGAGGGACTTATACCCTTGATGTCATGAATTTTCCATGCTAGAGCCGTTTTATGGGCTTTTAACATGGAAACAAGCTTAGATTTCTCACTTACAGAGAGTTCGGATGAAATGATCACCGGGAGAGTAGAACCTTCTTGTAGGTAAGCATATTCCAAGTGATTTGGAAGTGGCTTTAGTTCCAAAACGGGAGGTTCTTCAATCGATGTTTTACATCGGTATTCATTCCCTAAATCCAACTTTCTGTACTCTTCATCATTTGGCTCATATCCGTTAGCCATCAAAGTGGTCAACATCTCCACTTCTTCCACCATTGTTTCATCATCACCTTCCGCAAAAATGCATTCTCCTGTACCGTGCAATTCTGGAAATTCCTGCAATAACTCCGAATACGTGTCTACGGTTTGCAAATAATAACATTGATCATCAGTAGACTCGGGGTATTGCAAGGCATGGTCAACGGAAAAGGTAACCTTCATATCCTCAATACTAAGGGTCAATTTCTGCCCATGAACATCTATCATAGCTCTAGCGGTATTGAGGAAAGGTCGACCTAATATAAGAGGCACACGTGTGTCCTCCTCCATGTTTAGAATTACAAAATCAGCCGGAAATACTAGGGTACCTACTTTTACTAACATATTCTCTAAAATTCCACGAGGGAATTTAACAGAGCGGTCTGCTAGTTGGATTGCCATTCGAGTTGGTTTCAGTTCCCCGGGGTTTAGCTTAACATATAATGAATAAGGCATTAAATTTATGCTAGCCCCTAAATCCGCTAATGCTTTAATGCATTCCAAATCTCCCAGGAGACATGGTATGGTAAAACTTCCAGGATCAGCTAACTTTTTCGGTATTTTGTTCATCAAAATTGCTGAACAATTTGCATTCATGGTGACGGATGAAAGTTCCTCCATTTTCTTCCGATTAGTAAGTAAGTCTTTTAAAAACTTAGCATACTTGGGCATACCTGAGATTACATCAATGAAAGGCATGTTTATGTTAATTTGTTTAAACATATCTAGGAATTTCGACCTTTCGGCCTCTAGCCTCTCTTGTTGTTGTTTTCTTGGGTATGGGAGCGGTGGTTGATATGGTTTCACTACGGGTTTTTCCCGTTCTTCCTTTTCAACCACTTTTTCCGGCTCCTTAACCGGTTCATCATTTTGGTTCAATGGAACCCTGAAATCAGAATTTTCGGGCATTTTTGGAGCATCGTATGCTAGACCACTCCGTGTGGTGATAACATTTGCGTGCTCATTTCGTGGGTTTTTACTGGTATCGCCCGGTAAACTACCTGGTTTCCTCTCGCTCAGTAAATTGGCTAAACCACTCATTTGTTTTTCTAAATTTTGAATTGATGCTTGTTGGTTTCTAAATTGATGTTCGTTTTTCTCGTTGGTTTGGTTTATATTTGTGACAAGCTGAGTTTGTGATGTAATTAACTTTTCCAACATACTCTCTAAATTTGACTTTTTCTCTTCCTGTTGGGGTTTTTGGTAAAAACCCGGAGTTTGTTGTTGGAACCCACTACCTGACCCTTGTTGAAAATTGGAAGTTTGACCTTGAGGGTTGTAGGGGTTGTTAAAGTTCCGGTTAAATTGGGCTCTTCCCTGAAACTGGTTATTATTTCTTTGGCTTATGAAAGCCACTTCTTCTTTTTGAGCCATGGTTAACCCGGCATCACAATCTTTTCCTAAGTGGAGACCTCCACAGTATTCACAACCTACTTTCATACTATGGATTTCCTTGGTGATTTTGTCCATGTTTCGGACAACACCATCTATTTTTACACCTAGGGAGCTTAAGTCATCATAAGCACCGGCGCTTTGGACTTGAGCATTTCGAGTAATTGGGCGTTCTTGATGCCACTCATGAGAATAATCGGCTAGTTTCTCGATTATCTCATAAGCCTCTTGCTCGGTTTTGTCCATAAGAGAACCACCGGCCGCTTGGTCAATTGAAATTCGGGTTGCTACATCACAACCTTTGTAAAAGATTTGGACCTTTTGAAAGGTATCCAAACCATGGTTTGGACAACCTCTTAGCATTTTGGAAAATCGATTCCATGCTTCGTACAGGGTTTCCATCGGCTTTTGACAGAATTGGGTAATTTCGTGTTGGAGTCTCGCGGACTTGGATGCTGGAAAATATTTCTTAAGAAATTTTTCCAACATACCATCCCACGTTTCTATCGTAGCCTCGGCCAATGAATCTAACTAACTTCGTGCTTCCCCTTGGAGTGTCCAAGGGAAAAGTCTTAATAATATGGCCTGGTCAGTTTCTGGTTTAAGTTTAAATAGAAGACATATCTCTTGAAAGAGACGAATATGTTCGTTTGCATCTTCATTCGGACCACCACCAAATTGACACCTGTTATTAATCATTTGAAGAATAGGTCCTTTTATTTCAAAAGTTACCTCACCAGTAGGTGGAGTAATAGCACTACCTTGTCCGGTCCGGGTTGCTTTCATCTTTGCTGCCATTGATTGTCGTGGTACCAACGGTCTTTCTCCTTCCATTTCAAAATTTGGGGGTTGAACGGGTTTACCAAAGTCAGAATATCGAGGCTTGGTCGTACTTGATTCTGAATCAAAGGTTTCTTGCTTTGATGAAGATTCAAAAATTTCAAGTACTTCTTTTGAAATCCTACCAAGCTTTCTATCAGGTTCTGTAAACGGTGTAAGTAATGGAGATTCTGAACTTCGGGTATGTGGCATATGCGACCTATAAACTGTCAATCACACAACTAACAAAAATTATTAAACATACCGATTCTATAAGTTTAAAGATCAAAGATTATTAAAAATTTAAAATAATTAAGAAACTACTTAATCACAAATCAGTTAATAATTCTATTTTGACACAAAACTGTCCCCGGCAGCGGCGCCAAAAACTTGATGTGCGAAAAGTGGTATATGAATTATCGTATGGAAAATACCGGTTTTAGAGATTGCTACACACTAACGGGCAGTGTACCCGATCGTGTAGTAGTATAGTAACTGGTTTAGTTCCGTGTATCGTTCCAAGGACAGTTATATCAGTCAAATTAGAATTAGAAACTATATTATGATTAACTAAGTGAATGAAAGTTAAAAGTACAAGTTTTATGTTTTGGTGGCTATTTAACGATTTAGCCAAATCAAAGAAGGTTAAATGTAAAAAACAATATTTTTGTCTTTTAAGTTTATGAAATGATAATAAGTGCAAATAAAGCAAGTAAGATAGTTTTGAATTAAATCAAAGAGATGAAATGTTTATCTAGATATTTTACCCTCGGTATTGGATGTAAATTAGATATTAAGCCCTGATTGAATAATTATGTGTGTAGTTATCTAATAGGTTCACTAAGAGTTCTCTCGGATAAACACGCAAATACAATAACAAGATCAAGGGTTCCCTTTTCACTATAGTTCTTGTATTTGTAATCAAATAATTATAAGTATGCTAATCACCTAAATCGACTCGCCAAGAGTTCTCTTTAGCAAGTACTCAAACTAGAATTACTAAGCGAGGGTTCCCTATTACTTAGACCTTTTCGTTTGTGACTAGTTGATCAACAAGCTTAAAGACTTGAATAACAATTGCCTTTGCGTTCGCTCTACACAATTCATTCCTATTTTGTTTAACCGTTTTAATCTAGTTTACCCCCTTGGTCCGGTTTAGCAAACAATCAATCTAAGACAAGTTGATTGTAAATCAATATGATACATCAACAAGAGTTCTCTTTATCAACAACATATCAATTAACTAGATACAAATGATTTTAACAACAATAAGCATGGTTCTTAATTCAAGCTTCAATCTATCACGCATAATACATTCAATCAATAAGATTACATCCAATACCTTGGTTATTAATCTAGACAAACATTATAGAAACTAGCCAACAATCATGGTAACAGACAACAATACAATCAAATTATTAACTGAAATCATTGCTGAGAACAAGTAAATAACCTACAAGAACAAGAGTTCTTGGATGAGGAAGATGTTGATAGATGATGCCTTGATGTTGAGCCTCTTCAAAGAGGTTGGAATTCTCCAAAATGCTCTTCAAAATCGCCTCTAAAACTCTCTGGTGCGTAACTCTCATGAAACAGTCCCAAAACTGATGTTTTAAAGTGGAGAAATTAGGTAAAAAGCAGAAAAAGTCGGGTACACCTACTTCGGGACGTCGTCCTAAAAGGCAGGACGGCGTCCCGGTATAAAGATCAAGACGGCGTCTCGAATGACCATGACGGCGTCCCACTTCAAAGGGCAGGACGGCGTCCTGCTGTACTATTTTTGACTCTTTCGTTTTCTTTTCAATATTATTTCATTTGGACGAAACCTATCATATCGGAAGCCTTGTTTTATTATTTTAGAGTGGTATTTTGACCCTAACTCGTATCGGGATCAACCAATGTCATAAATCATCGAAATTCTTTGCAAATCATTCTTCCGATACAAAGTCGCGCATCTTGGCTTATCACTTGTAGATCACCTTCATTATCTTCGATTATAGAGCGTTTTAAGCGATATTGCGATAGATATATATGATGTAATTGAGCAATATCAATTACATCGCGAGGTAATTGACCTCTATATGATACATTTTACAAACATTGCATTCGTTTTTAAAAGACAAACTTTCTTTACATCGAAAGTTGACGGCAATCATACTATTTCATAATACCTCCAACTATAATTGACTTAATAATAATCTTGATGAACTCAACGACTCGAATGCAACGTCTTTTAAATATGTCATGAATGATTCCAAGTAATATCTCTAATATGAGCAAATGCACAGCGGAAGATTTCTTTCATACCTGAGAATAAACATGCTTTAAAGTGTCAACCAAAAGGTTGGTGAGTTCATAGGTTTATCATAACAATCATTTCAGTATATTAATAGACCACAAGATTTCCGTTTATAAATATATGTACACTCGCAAGTGTATAAAAGTACTCTATAAGTTGTAGGCACCCGGTAACAAGCCTTAACGTTCATGTTTTACCCTCTGAAGTACACCTGACCAGGTGTGTTTAATATAACTTCGAAAACTAAAACATCTCATAGTTAGGATGGGGTTTGTCAGGCCCAATAGATCTATCTTTAGGATTCGCGCCTATCGTACATAGACAAGTAGTTTAATGTTACCAAGCTAAGGGTATATTTCTGGTTTAAATCCACGTAGAATTTGTTTTAGTACTTGTGCCTATTTCGTAAAACATTTATAAAACAGCGCATGTATTCTCAGCCCAAAAATATATATTGCAAAAGCAATTAAAAAGGGAGCAAATGAAACTCACCATACTGTATTTTGTAGTAAAAATACATATGACGACATTGAACAACTGAACAATGCAGGGTTGACCTTAGATTCACGAACCTATATCATTTATATATATATATTAAAACATATAAAAAAATCAAATAATTTCATCTATTAATTATATAGTATTTATATATTTAGTGTTATAGTTTATATATAATTTGTACTAAATTCTAATACATTTTATATCTTAAATTGCATGTTATATATGTATTGATTTTATATATATACCTAATAGAAATGTTAATTAATTTTTTTTAATATATAATTATAGGTAATATTAATATAATTTTAGTATAAGTATATTTTTATATACAAAATTTTTATTTGTTATAATAATATAATAATAATAATGAAAATGGAATTTTAACTAAAAAGGTAGTTTTAATAATAATAGTTATAATAATAATATTAATCTTAATAAAAATACTAATTTTAAATGATACTTTTGTTATTTCTAATAATTATGATGTAAATGTAAATTTTAATAAAGATGATAATTTTAAAACAAAGGTTCTTTTAATAATAATAATAATAATAATAATAATAATAATAATAATAATAATAATAATAATAATAATAATAATAATAATAATAATAATAATAATCTTTATTTTTTTATACCATGCATTATCATTATCATCATTCATCATAATCAACACCTTCCTCATCATCAACATGTATCATCATCATCATCGATACCATCATCATCATCATTATAATCGTGTCACCATAGCCATATCATCATCATTCGTTATCCTCTTCATCATATAAACCCAAGATCATCATCATACCATCATCCTTGTCATCATCATTCGCCATCATTATCATCATCACTCCTCTCATCATCTATACTTAATATCATCTTCTTCGTTATACACGTATATCATCATCGTCATCTATCATCATACATCATCATCGATTCCTAATCATAACCATCATCTTGATTCATAACCATTCCATGGCATCACCTCGTCAATCATGCATCATCGCATCGTCGTTTCACAGCAACTACATAATTCGAATTTGGCCCAATAACGTAAACAATCACGGCCCAACGTCTGAATTTTCTAAGCCCACTAAATATCCTAACTTATTATTTGATTTAAGTTTAGTAAAGTCAAATGAATTTTAGTAGTTGAGTTATAAAGGGGACCAGAAACAGGAAAACATCACGGTCATCATCTCTCTCACATTGTTCATCTTCTTCTTTATTGTAATCGTCACTGTATCACTTTATCGAGTTTTAAAATGGAGTAGCAATAGCATAGGAGTAGTAGCAGCATAATGAATACGAAGGTGGTGGTTGTATATGGTGTTGTTCAACGAGAAAGAGAATAGAAACATAAAATAGCAGCTGCAACAGTTCACGAGGGCTGCCAAGCAGAAATCAAGTAACAACAAGATGGATGGTGCACTATGATGGAGGTTTCATGGTGGTTCATGGCAGCCGGTGGTGGTGTATTGCCGGAGATGACAGGTGTTTTAAGGTGACGGTTGTAGTGACCCGAACTTTTCCATGTTTATATATATATTAAATGAAATTGTTATTTACATGATTAAGTGTTTCCAACATGTTAAGCAATCAAACTTGTTAAGACTTGATTAATTGAAATAGGTTTCATATAGACAATTGACCACCCAAGTTGACCGGTGATTCACGAACGTTAAAACTTGTAAAAACTATACGATGACATATATATGGTTATATATATAGTTAACATGATTTTATTATAAGTATGTATCTCATTAGGTATTTTAACAATGAGTTATATACATAAAAATGAGACTATTAATTTAAGAAACTCGAAAACGATATATATAACGATTATCGTTATAACAACGTCTTACTAGGTACATATGAATCATATTAAGATATTGATACACTTGGTTAATTATGTTAAATGATAAGTAAATATATTATTAAGTGTATTAACAATAAAATACATATGTAAAAATAAGACTACTAACTTAATGATTTCGAAACGAGACATATATGTAACGATTATCGTTGTAACGACATTTAACTGTATATATATCATACTAAGATATATTATATATCATAATATCATGATAATATAACAATTTAACATCTCATTTGTTATAATAAACAATGGGTTAACAACACTCAACAAGATCGTTAACCTAAAGGTTTCAAAACAACATTTACATGTAACGACTAACGATGACTTAACGACTCAGTTAAAATGTATATACATGTAGTGTTTTAATATGTATTCATACACTTTTGAAAGACTCCAAGACACTTATCAAAATACTTGTACTTAACAAAAATGCTTACAATTACATCCTCGTTCAGTTTCATCAAAAATTCTACTCGTATGCACCCGTATTCGTACTCGTACAATACACAGCTTTTAGATGTATGTACTATTGGTATATACACTCCAATGATCAGCTCTTAGCAGCCCATGTGAGTCACCTAACACATGTGGGAACCATCATTTGGCAACTAGCATGAAATATCTCATAAAATTACAAAAATATGAGTAATCATTCATGACTTATTTACATGAAAATAAAATTACATATCCTTTATATCTAATCCATGCACCAATGACCAAAAACACCTACAAACACTTTCATTCTTCAATTTTCTTCATCTAATTGATCTCTCTCAAGTTCTGTCTTCAAGTTCTAAGTGTTCTTCATAAATTCCAAAAGTTCTAGTTTCATAAAATCAAGAACACTTTCAAGATTGCAAGTTACTTCCTAGTTTTCTAAATCCATTCCAAGTAATCATCCAAGATCAAGAAACCCTTGTTACTTACAGTAGGTTATCTTTCTAATACAAGGTAATAATCATATTCAAACTTTAATTCAATTTCTATAACTATAACAATCTTATTTCGAGTGGAAATCTTACTTGAAATTGTTTCGTGTCATGATTCTGCTTCAAGAACTTTCAAGCCATCCAAGGATCCTTTGAAGCTAAATCTATTTTTCTCATTTCCAGTAGGTTTATCCAAGGAACTTTAGGTAGTAATGATGTTCATAACATCATTCGATTCATACATATAAAGCTATCTTATTCGAAGGTTTAAACTTGTAATCACTAGAACATAGTTTAGTTAATTCTAAATTTGTTCGCAAATAAAAGTTAATCCTTCTAACTTGACTTTTAAAATCAACTAAACACATGTTCTATATCTATATGATATGCTAACTTAATGATTTAAAACCTGAAAACACGAAAAACACCGTAAAACCGGATTTACGCCGTCGTAGTAACACCGCGGGCAGTTTTGGGTTAGTTAATTAAAAACTATGATAAACTTTGATTTAAAAGTTGTTATTATGGGAAAATGATTTTTATTATGAACATGAAACTATATCCAAAAATTATGGTTAAACTCAAAGTGGAAGTATGTTTTCTAAAATTGTCATCTAGACGTCGTTCTTTCGACTGAAATGACTACCTTTACAAAAACGACTTGTAACTTATTTTTCCGACTATAAACCTATACTTTTTCTGTTTAGATTCATAAAATAGAGTTCAATATGAAACCATAGCAATTTGATTCACTCAAAACGGATTTAAAATGAAGAAGTTATGGGTAAAACAAGATTGGATAATTTTTCTCATTTTAGCTACGTGAAAATTGGTAACAAATCTATTCCAACCATAACTTAATCAACTTGTATTGTATATTATGTAATCTTGAGATACCATAGACACGTATACAATGTTTTGACCTATCATGTCGACACATCTATATATATTTCGGAACAACCATAGACACTCTATATGTGAGTTTCATTTGATTCCCTTTTACTCTTTACATTTTTGGGACTGAGAATACATGCAAATGCTTTATTAACTGTTTTACAATAATTATATGCGTGAGTTTCATTAATCCCTTTTTAAATGCTTTTGCAATATATATTTTTGGGACTGAGAATACATGCGCTGTTTTTATAAATGCTTTACGAAATAGACACAAGTAATCGAAACTACATTCTATGGTTGGATTATCTAATCGAATATGCCCTTTTTATTAAGTCTGGTAATCTAAGAATTAGGGAACAGACACCCTAGTTGACGCGAACTCTAAAGATAGATCTATTGTGCCTAACAAACTCCATCCAAAGTACCGGATGCTTTAGTACTTCGAAATTTATATCATATCCGAAGGGTGTCCCTGAATGATGGGGATATTCTTATATATGCATCTTGTTAATGTCGGTTACCAGGTGTTCACCATATGAATAATTTTTATCTCTATGTATGGGATGTGTATTGAAATATGAAATCTTGTGGTCTATTGTTACGATTTGATATATATATAGGTTAAACCTATAACTCACCAACATTTTTGTTGACGTTTAAAGCATGTTTATTCTCAGGTGAATACTAAGAGCTTCCGCTGTTGCATACTAAAATAAGGACAAGATTTGGAGTCCATGTTTGTATGATATTGTGTAAAAACTGCATTCAAGAAACTGATTTCGATGTAATATATTTGTATTGTAAACCATTATGTAATGGTCGTGTGTAAACAGGATATTTTAGATTGTCATTATTTGATAATCTACGTAAAGCTTTTTAAACCTTTATTTATGAAATAAAGGTTATGGTTTGTTTTAAAAATGAATGCAGTCTTTGAAAAACGTCTCATATAGAGGTCAAAACCTCGCAACGAAATCAATTAATATGGAACGTTTTTAATCAATAAGAATGGGACATTTCAGTTGGTATCTGAGCGTTGGTCTTAGAGAACCAGAAAATTTGCATTAGTGTGTCTTATCGAGTTTGTTAGGATGCATTAGTGAGTCTGGACTTCGACCGTGTTTTCTTTAAAAATGATTGCTTAACATTTTTGTTGGAAACTATATATTTTTAACATGTGAATATTATGTGATATATTAATCTCTTAACATGTTTGATATTGTGTGATAGATGTCTACCTCTAGCACAAGTCCCATTGACTCACCTAATAATAACGAAGAGTCGAATATATATTGGACTGATTCACATGTTCCCGAAGAGGAACCGGAAGAAGAATCAGAACCGGAAGAAGAATCAGAACCGGAAGAGGAGGAACCGGAGGAGGAAATAGAACCGGTGGGGGAAATAATAAAACGGTTAAGTAAAAGAAAATCCTCAACCAACCGACCAAGGTTAATTATGGTCAATGGTGTTTCCGCCAAGGAAGCAAAATATTGGGAGGATTACCAATTCTCCGATGAATCGGATTCCGACGAGAATTCCGATGATGTTATAGAAATTACCCCAACTGAATTTAAAAAGGCAAAAGAAAATAATAAGGGAAAGGGCATAAAAATAGAGAAATCTAATTCCAACCCCGATGAACTTTATATGTATCGTCAACCCCCGAAGCCCTTAAGTTGTAACAATGACCCGGGAACCTCTAAACCACCAGGTTTTTCTAAACCGTTGTGGAAAACGACAACTCGTATTAGGGGAACATCATATATCCCTAGAAACTTGGCAAAATAAACCAAAACCGAAGAAGAAGAAGAAACGAGCGAGTCGGAATAAGATAGTTGTATTCGTGTGGTGTAATATATGTAATATAGTGTGCTTATGCTTTATGATATATGTAAAAATTGCTTGTATTAATAAGTATTTTTTTTTATGAATCTAACTCTTGTCTATTTTGTAGCGACCCGACCAAATCTTCATTGACGGCGCCGACTACTTAGGTCCCGTTACGTGGTCGTAGTCCCTATATGAGACTCGTTTGACCAAAATTATGTCGCATTCTTTTGAAACGTATCATGCTTGCAAAGTTTAGTTTACAAAACCGTTCGACGACAAGTTTAAGTTTACAAGAGTATAAAGTATAAGTGAAATAACTTGCGACATAATTAGTTTAAAATCGCGGTTGCTATAAATAGCGTACGTATGTAAACAATATGTTTGAATCCAAAGGTGCTATCACTAGCGTATGTATGTATGTATGCTTGACCCCAAGCAAGAAATCAGAGTGTATGCATACATGCTTGACTCCAAGCAAGTATGAGTATACGCGGAAGCATGTATCAAATACCCAAGTATGAACCTGAGAAACATATAGAAAACTGTCAACGAAAAACGTTGGTGAAATCATAGGTGTTTTAGTAATCGTTGTATTTGAACCACAAGATTTAGTATAATATGATTATCAAAATCATTTGCATTCCAAAGTTGTTGTTTGTATCCCGGGCACCCAATTATCAAACTTAACTGTTTTGCACCCTTTGCGTAGTGTTAGAACATACACTAGACCCGAAAATATATTTCATCCGCTAACGGTAGCGAACCGTCCGAATGAGGCTCGTCAAGCCCATGTGATCACATAATATAAGTTCACATTTACACCCTGCAAGTGTAACTAATGATAATTGAATTGAGGCTTTTTGTTCAAACCCGTACGTGGAATGTTCGTTTTCGTACTTGTGTTCAATGTATAAAAGTATGATACGTATATGTTTCTCATCCCATAGTTTAAAGCATAAAAGTTGTTTGAAAGATGGGACTATGATCTCACCTCGAGTGCACGAGTATAAAAGTACTTCACAAAGTAAACGTGTGCATGATAGTTGCTTAGCCTTGACCTAAACAAGTAAGTTGTATTAATTAACCGGTTACGACACAAGGTCGGGCGAAATGTGTTCAATTAGTCCTATGGCTCATTACGACTTGATTATATAGCATGTGAATCACGTTGTCAAGTTTCATGCAAGAATCAAGTATAAAATAAGATTAGAACGATTGTATAAGTGTTTTGTTAAGTTTGACTAAAAGTCAAACTTCGTCAAAGTCAACGAAAAAGTCAACGGGGTCGGGTCGGGTCCCGAACTATTTTTCTGAGATTTTTATTCATATATAAGCATGTTAGAACAAGTTACATGTGAATCGGAGGTGCGTAGCATCGCAAACATTTTTCGAAATTTGACAAAGTAGGTCAGAACCCAAACACGGCTATTGCCGCGCCGCGGCCAGAGGTGTCGCGCCGCGACATTAGGCGTGGCCTGGTACCTGGTCAGTTTCAAAAGTTCAAGTCTTGATCCAAAATTTAATTTAGCACAAAACGCAAACCGTAAACACTTAGAATATGCATCTTATATCATTGGAAAGGTCTTTTGACAAGGAATTCAATTAACTACCTTTCACCAAGCAAAAACATCAATTACAATAACCGAAAACTCGTCAATTGATCAAGAAAGGTTTATTTTCAAAGTTTCAATTTCGTAAAACGTATTTTATGATTCGGGAATCCAATTTACACATACGATATGCCGTTTCGAAGGTAATTAAGCATACATTGCATCTAAACACTTACTAACAACATTAACAAGCATTCAACGCATCAAAAGTTCATTTCAAAGTCTATCAAACCCTAACCAAAATTCACAAAAATCAATAATCATGTGTTTGAAGTTTTCTTAATCAACCTACGCATCAAAACGAAGCTAGTGATACTAGTAACACAATTAAAACATGAACTTTAACAATCAAACAACATTTAATCTTCCAAAATGCAAGATTAAGCAAACCCATTTCAAATGTTCAAACTAGTTACTCAAAACAACAAATCGAGCAAACAAAATATATATTCATGTTACACACGAGCCATAGACACTAACTAACACCATTTCAAGTATAAAAACACGAATTTAGAGAAAATCTAGAGTTTTAGAAATGTTACCCAAACTTGATGAAATTGGTACCAAAATGTAGAGGATGAAGAGAGGATCACGAAAATGTAATTTGTTTTGATGTTTGCTTCTTGATTCGAATTTAGATGATGATTTTGTGAGTTGGGTGTTTGAGTTCATAAAATGGAAGTAGAGAGAAAATGGGGAGGTGGAGGATGGAGTGAATGAATGGTGGAGAGTGGGGTTTGACTAGTTGACCTAGTCAACTAGTTTGGCCCCTTTGCAACTTTGGTCCCTCAAGTTTGAAAGCGGGTGCGGGAATTAACCAAACGAATATTTTAAAAACGCTCGAGTAAACGAGTGATGTTATAATTAAATAACGGGAATATTAAGAACGTTAGTCAACGGAAAATACGATTTTAAATAACGAAAGGTATTATTTAAAAAAAAAAGATGGTGTTAAAAATAAATTTAATGGAAAAATGCGGGATGTTACATTACCTACACCTTAAAAGAAATTTCGTCCCGAAATTTAGTTGGAAGTAGTAGTCGTTGTTTCTTTCTCGAGATCTTGCGTTGTCGGTTCTACTAATAAGTGAAGGTACTCCCTCGGGTATTTCAACGAACTTCGACAGTCGCGATTTTACGTTCGTTTAAAGTTTGGTTCCACGATTTATAGTTTCACCAACGTTACCTCCTTGGAAGTGAGGTTTATCGTTGATAGTAAGTTCATCGAAGAGGATAACAAGTTCTTGTCTCGCAAGACACGCCTTTAAGTTTGATACACAGAATGTAGGATGAACGGAATTTGTTTGAGTCGGAAGTTCGAAGCGGTAAGCAACGGGCACAACACGCCCCAAGATTTCAAAAGGATTAAAAATATCGCAGATTTAGCTTTCTATGTTTCTGAAACGGACTACACCTTTTCAAGGTGCGACTTTTAACGTTACGCAGTTTCCCACATGGAATTCAAAAGGTTTACATCTAACATTGGCATAGCTCCTTTGGCGACTACGGGCCGTCTCGAGCCTTTCTCGGATTGAAACGATCTTAAAGGTTACTTCATGAATGAGTTCGGGCCCGATGACTTGATTATCATTTACTTGGTTCTACAAAAGGAGAATGACGTTTCCGGTCACATAAGTTTTCAAAAGGTGTGACGTTAAGACTTGAATGATAACCCTTGTCGTAAGAGAATTTAGTTAAAGGTAAAAACTTTTCTAAAGTAAATTTGAAGTCGATAACACGAACTCGTATTATGGTTTCCAAAGTTTGAATCATATGTTTGCTCGGTCCGTCGGGTTGTGGTTGATGTGTTGTACTCATGTTTAAGCGTGGTCCCGAGGCTTTTTGTAAGGCACTCCGAAATCTAGAAGTGAAATGAGAATCTCGATCCAAAACGAGGTACATTTCTTTAAGGTATATTTGAAAAAGTTTGTTAGGACTTGAAAACGTTAGATAGAACAAGTTTCTCAAGAAATTCGCGCCGCGGAAGATTTATCGATTTTCAAAAATGTTCGTTAGGACTATTCACCCTCGTGGCGAATGCTTGTTGATAATGCTAAAAACGAACATATATTTCATAACATTATTCCTCAAGAAAGACAAGCTTTTAGTTGCAATTGTTCTATTTACAAGTGATATTCGTTTAAATAATAAAAGGTGAAGACAAAAGACAGATTCGACGAATTGAAGACGCAAACGACCAAAAAGCTCACAAGTACAAAAGACAATAAAAAAGGTTCCAATTATTGATAAGAAACGTCTCGAAATTACAAGAGTACAAGATTCAAAACGCAAAGTACAAAATATAAAATTGTACGCAAGGACGTTCGAAAATCCGGAACCGGGACCAAAGTCAACTCTTAACGCTCGACGCAACGGACTAAAAATTACAAGTTAACTATGCATATAAATATAATATAATATATAATTAATTATATTAATTATATATATATTATATTTATAAATAAAAACCGTCGGCAGAGAAAGACTCCAAGATGTGAGCTGGAATTTCAAACTCCGCGACTCGCGGAGTTTGAAGGCCAAAATGGCCGCGAGTCGCGGAGCCCCAAAATGAAAAAATGCCTATAAAGCCAACCGAATTCTGAACGCAAAAAATCAATCTTTTTCTTCTTCTTATCATACGAAAAACATATATATATATTTATAATTTATATTTTAATTTTAATTATAATTCTAATAATAAGGGTATGATAGCGAATGTTGTAAGGGTGCAAGTCGAAATTCTGTCCGTGTAACGCTACGCTATTTTTAATCATTGTAAGTTATGTTCAACCTTTTTATATTAATTTCTCGTAGCTAAGTTATTATTATGCTTATTTAAAACGAAGTAATCATGATGTTGGGCTAATTACTAAAATTGGGTAATTGGGCTTTGTACCATAATTGGGGTTTGGACAAAAGAACGACACTTGTGGAAATTAGACTATGGGCTATTAATGGGCTTTATATTTGTTTAACTAAATGAAAGTTTGTTAATGTTAATATAAAGATTTATAATTGGGCGTCCCTATAAATTACCATATACACTCGATCGGACACGATGGGCGGGGTATTTATATGTACGAATAATCGTTCATTTAACCGGACACGGGAATGGATTAATAGCCACTAGAATAATTAAAACAAGGGTGAAATTACATTCAAGGGTAATTGGTGTAATTGTTAACAAAGTAGTAAAACCTTGGTTTACACGCAGTCGATAACCTGGTGTATTCATTAAACAAAGTATTAAAACCTTGTTACAATTCGAATCCCCAATTAGTTGGAATATTTAACTTCGGGTATAAGAATAATTTGATGAGGACACTCGCACTTTATATTTATGACTGATGGACTGTTATGGACAAAAACCAGACGGACATATTAAATAATCCAGGACAAAGGACAATTAACCCATGGGCATAAAACTAAAATCAACACGTCAAACATCATGATTACGGAAGTTTAAATAAGCATAATTCTTTTATTTCATATTTAATTTCCTTTATTTTATATTTAATTGGACTTCTAATTATCGCATTTTTTATTGTTATTTTATTTAATTGCACTTTTAATTATCGTACTCTTTAATTATCGCAAGTTTATTTTATCGCACTTTTATTAATTCGCAATTTCATTATCGTCATTTACTTTACGCTTTAATTTAAGTCTTGTATTTATTTTATATTTTACATTAGGTTTTAACTGCGACTAAAGTCTTAAAATCGACAAACCGGTCATTAAACGGTAAAACCCCCCCTTTATAATAATAATATTACTTATATATATGTTTGTATTTTTATAAAAGTAAACTAATATAGCGTTGAGCTTTGTTTAAAGATTTCCCTGTGGAACGAACCGGACTTACTAAAAACTACACTACTGTACGATTAGGTACACTGCCTATAAGTGTTGTAGCAAGGTTTAAGTATATCCATTCTATAAATAAATAAATATCTTGTGTAAAATTGTATCGTATTTAATAGTTTTTTTCCTTGTAAAAATTAATAGTATTTTATACCCCTCTGCTTTGACATCAAGTATTTTTGGCGCCGCTGCCGGGGACACTCTTAAACGCCGGAAGCGCAACGCTAATATAAAAAAAAAAAAAAAAAAAAAAGATTTTTAGCTTACTTCTATTAAAAATTCGCTTTTGTAAAAATACGTTTTAATTATTCGAAAACATAAAAAGAAAAACAAAAATATAAGTATTTTTAAGATTTTGTTAAATATTTAAGTTTTATAAGTTTCTTTATTTTTATTTTAGTTTATAAAAATATAAATTTTATTTTAATATCTTTTATTTATATATAAAAACAAGAAACCAGAAAATAAAAAATTAAATAAAGAAAAAACGCGTCGAATTTAAAGCTGTCATCTGAATTTCTGAACCCCGCGACTCGCGGGGTTTTATTCATTAAATACCGCAACTCGCGGAGACACCCTGACACGCCGACAGAAGCCCTAATTCAGCATTAATTACGATTAATTATTAATTATTATTATTATAACCCTAATTATTATTAATATTATAATTAAGTTTTATTTTAATTTAAGTTTTATTTTAATTTATATTTTAGTTTAATTAGTTTTATTAAATTATAAAATTAATAGTTTAATAAAATAAATAATATAAAAATAATATTTTTATAAAAATTGTACTTTTTACAACTTTTTATATATTTTTGTATTTTGTCCCTTTTTAATCGTTGTAGCGTAACTTTTGTATTTTTAGCTCATATTTAATTTTAAACTTAGTTTTTGCTATAGTCATTTTTACTCCTAGATTTTTAGGCTTTGCCGTAGAATTCCTTAAGTGCTTTTTCTTTAGACTAAGATTTAGGTGCTTTAGAATTTTGCGACGCCTTTTTAAGTTTTAGTTTCTTTTTAAGTTATTTCCATTTGGGATTTAGTTTTTCCTGTAAGCTTTAATATTTTTAGACGACCTTTTACTATGTATCAATTATCATTCCAATTAATAATTTCAATTTGCGATTATAATTTTAAATTAGTTGTAGTAATAAGGTTAGGTTAGTCAAGTATTTTTAAGTTTTTATAAGTTTCTTTTATTTTTCCGTCACCTTTTATTTTTCAACCATTTTTTCTTTTTTGACCTTTTTCGACGAACTCTTTTTCTCTCTTATTTCTCGCCATTCTAGTTTTTAGGACTTAGAATTTTTTCTACTTCTTATCTAAATTTCTTAAAATTACGAAAATTTATTTTAAGTGGTTAAATTGATAGACATCAAAATTTTCTGGTTCGTAGTAATAGTTGGATTTGTACGTGGACCGGGTTATTGGAGCCAAACAGTCCTCAATTATATTGAGACCAAACGAATCCTGCCCCTCTGCTGCATCTTTTGGCTATTCGAAACGTGGGCAAAATCAGAAAAGTCTATTGATTGGATAACTTATTATAATTTTTCTTTCCTTTTAAAAACTAATAGGATATTCAGTGAATGCACCGAGCAAGACGTTCACCACATTTTGTACGTTCACCACCTGTAACTAGATCAAGACATTTAGAAAATATAACCGCCGTTGTTTTTTCTTTAGAATCGTCATCCAGTCGACCAAGTACTTCAGTTCAAATTTCCGATAATCCATTTTTTGAACCCGACCTCACAATTGAGAATCCGAAAAATATTCAGGAACGGTTCATAGATCCTGAACCACTAAACTTTCCTCCGGAGCCACCAATCATTCAAACAGAGATTGTTGAGGAACGAACCATTAAATCAGAATCATCTAGTGATACCGATTCAACAAATTCAATTATGGAGAATCTGGAACCTTTAAGTATGGAAGACCGAATGAGAGCTAAACGCACTGGCCAAGGTCACGCAATTACTCATCCATACATTAATGCGCCAGATTATGAAATCAAAGGACAAATTCTACACATGGTGACTAATCAATGCCAATTTAATGGTGCGCCGAAGGAAGATCCAAATGAACATCTACGTACCTTTAATAGAATTTGCACACTATTTAAAATCCGAGAAGTGGAGGATGAACAGATATATCTCATGTTATTTCCCTGGACTTTAAAGGGAGAAGCCAAAGATTGGTTGGAATCGTTACCTGAAGGGGCGATCGATACATGGGACGTTTTAGTTGACAAATTTCTTAAACAATTCTTTCCTGCATCTAAAGCCGTAAGACTTCAAGCAGAAATTGTTACGTTCACACAGAAACCAAATGAAACTCTATATGAGGCATGGACAAGATATGGAAAGTTGTTAAGAGGATGTCCGCAACATGGTTTAGACACCTGTCAAATAGTACAAATATTCTACCAAGGATGCGACATCACTACAAGAAAAGACATAGATATAGCAGCTGGTGGTTCTATTATGAAGAAAACCGAAACTGATGCTTACAAAATTATTGATAACACTGCTTCCCACTCACATGAGTGGCACCAAGAAAAAGATATCGTTAGATCATCTAAAGCAGCTAGAGCCGATTCTAGCCATGACTTAGATTCCATTTCCGCAAAGATAGATGCTGTGGAGAGACGAATGGAAAAGATGACTAAAGATATTCACTCAATACGAATTAGTTGTGAGCAGTGTGGAGGACCACATTTGACAAAAGATTGTCTCAGTATTGAATTAACAATGGAACAAAGAGAGAATATTTCATACATAAACCAAAGGCCTGGAAATAATTATCAGAATAATTATCAACCGCCAAGACCAATTTACAATCAAAACCAGAATTATAACCGAAATATTCCATACAACAACCAACAAGGTCCTAGCAATCAACAAGTATCCAATAATACTTATAATCAGCAAAGACCTAATTTTCAAAACAAACCACCACAACAAACCGATGATAAAAAGCCGAATTTAGAAGATATGATGACAAAGCTAGTTGAAACTCAAACGCAGTTTTTCACATCTCAGAAACAAACCAATGAACAAAATGCTCAAGCATTTAGAAATCAACAAGCTTCTATTCAAAATCTGGAACAAGAAGTAAGTAACCTAGCAAGGTTAATAGGTGAAAGAAAACCGGGAAGTCTACCTAGTGATACAAATGCTAACCCCCGGAATGAAACAGCTAAAGCTATTACCACAAGAAGTGGTACAACACTTAAACCACCTGAAATACCTGTAACTTCTGATGAAACTATTCCTACTCCACAAGAACCACAACCTGATCAAGATAAGGAAAAAGAACCGGTAGTTGAGAAGGTTAATGAAGATAACAAAGTTAAGGATAAACCTTATGTTAAACCATACCAACCACCACTTCCTTACCCAAGTAAAATGAAGAAAGAAAAACTTGAAGCCGAGCAATCCAAATTTTTGGATATGTGTAAACAGATAAATGTAAATCTTCCTTTCATTGATGTGATTTCAGGAATGCCTAGATATGCTAAATTCTTGAAAGATCTAATCTCAAATAGAAAGAAAATGGAAGAACTCTCGGCTGTTACTATGAATGCTAATTGTTCAGCAGTGCTGTTGAATAAGATACCAGAAAAACTATCTGATCCAGGAAGTTTCACAATTCCATATTTTCTGGGTAGTCTTAGTTCAATAGAAGCATTGGCAGACTTAGGTGCTAGTATAAATCTAATGCCGTATTCACTATACGCTAAACTAGACCTTGGAGAATTGAAACCAACAAGAATAAGCATCCAACTAGCCGATAGATCAATAAAATATCCTAGAGGGATAATGGAGAACATGCTAGTTAAAGTTGGTACTTTAGTATTTCCAGTAGATTTTGTTGTTTTAGACATGGAAGAAGATTCTCAAGTTCCTCTCATATTAGGAAGACCATTCTTAAACACGGCTAAAGCAATGATAGACGTGTTCGGTAAGAAACTGACCCTAAGTATAGAGGATGAGAGTGTTACCTTTTCAGTTGATAGAGCAATGCAACAACCACAATCTGCAGATGATACATGTTATTATATTCAAACTATAGATGCACATGCAGAATTATTAGAAGAGTTTCCAGAATTACAAGGAACAGGAGAATGTTCTTTAGGAGAAGGTAATGAACCAATTGATGAAGCTGAAATGTTAGCTACACTTATAGCTAATGGATATGAACCAACAACAGAAGAAATTCACATGCTAAAAGAAGAAGACAGATATCGATATAAATCATCGATAGAAGAACCTCCGAAATTAGAGTTAAAGCCACTTCCAAACCATTTGGAATACGCTTATTTACATGGTGAATCTGAATTACCGGTAATAATATCGTCTTCTCTTACTGAAAATGAGAAATCAAAACTCATTTCTGTGTTGAAAGCTCATAAACCAGCCATTGCATGGAAGATTCATGATATTAAAGGAATAAGTCCTTCGTATTGCACACATAAAATCCTTATGGAAGAAGGTCATAAAACGTATGTGCAACGCCAACGAAGACTAAATCCAAATATGAAAGATGTAGTTAAGAAAGAGATTATTAAACTGCTAGATGCAGGTTTAATTTATCCAATCTCTGATAGTCCATGGGTAAGCCCAGTTCAATGCGTGCCTAAGAAGGGTGGCATGACTGTCATTACAAATGAGAAAAATGAGCTTATTCCTACTAGAACTGTAACAGGATGGCGTGTATGTATTGATTATAGAAAATTAAATGACGCCACCAGAAAGGATCACTTTCCCTTGCCTTTCATAGATCAAATGTTGGAAAGATTAGCCGGAAATAGCTACTATTGTTTTCTAGATGGATTTTCCGGATATTTTCAAATTCCAATAGCACCCGAGGATCAAGAGAAAACCACATTCACGTGCCCTTATGGTACTTTTGCTTACAAACGCATGCCATTTGGACTTTGTAACGCCCTTGCAACCTTTCAAAGGTGCATGATGGCGATTTTTCACGACATGATAGAAGAATGCATGGAAGTATTCATGGATGACTTTTCAGTCTTCGGTGATACATTTAAATCATGTCTAGTTAATCTGGAACGAATGCTAATTAGATGCGAAAAATCAAATCTAGTACTTAATTGGGAGAAATGCCATTTCATGGTTAAAGAAGGCATCGTTCTTGGACATAAAATTTCAAAAGAAGGAATTGAAGTGGATAGAGCTAAAGTAGATGTAATTGCTAAACTTCCACATCCCACAAATGTTAGAGGAGTTAGGAGTTTTCTAGGGCATGCCGGTTTTTACCGACGTTTCATAAAAGATTTTTCAAAAATTGCCACTCCTATGAATAAACTCCTAGAAAAGGATGCTCCATTCATCTTTTCAGATGAGTGTATCAAATCTTTTAATATTCTTAAAGAGAAACTCACTAATGCACCGATCATGATAACACCAAATTGGAATCTACCATTTGAACTAATGTGCGATGCAAGTGATTTTGCAATGGGAGCCGTTTTAGGACAAAGGATTGAAAAACGATTTCAACCTATATATTATGCTAGTAAGACGTTACAAGGAGCACAAACAAACTATACAACTACTGAAAAAGAACTCCTTGCTATTGTCTTTGCTTTTGACAAATTTCGATCATATCTCGTTCTAGCAAAAACGGTGGTCTATACCGACCATTCTGCTCTTAGATACCTATTTTCAAAACAAGATGCTAAACCAAGATTAATCCGTTGGATCTTACTCTTACAAGAGTTTGATATTGAAATCCGAGATAAAAGAGGAGCAGAAAATCTCGCCGCTGATCATCTTTCTCGTCTTGAAAATCCCGAATTAGAAGTTCTAAATGAATCAGCCATACGAGACAACTTTCCTGATGAATATCTATTGAAGATAGATTATAAAGAAATCCCATGGTTTGCAGACTATGCAAACTACTTAGTTTGTGGATTCCTTGAAAAAGGATTATCATACCAAAGACGAAAGAAATTCTTCAGTGATATAAAACACTATTTCTGGGAAGATCCACATTTGTTTAAAAGTTGTCCCGATGGAATAATACGCCGATGTGTATTTGGAGATGAAGCTAGTAAAATATTAAACCATTGTCACACAGGACCAACAGGAGGGCATTATGGGCCTCAACTAACAGCAAGAAAAGTTTATGAAGCTGGATTCTATTGGCCTACAATTTACAAAGATGCACACCTTCTTTGCAAATCCTGTGATGCATGTCAAAGGGCCGGAAAAATAAGTCAACGTGATGAAATGCCACAAAATGTCATCCAAGTATGTGAAGTATTTGACATTTGGGGTATTAACTTTATGGGTCCATTTCCAAAATCTAATAATAATCAATATATACTCGTAGCCATTGATTATGTATCTAAATGGGCGGAAGCACAAGCTCTCCCAACTAACGATGCACGAGTTGTAGTCAACTTTTTAAAACGTCTTTTTGCAAGGTTTGGAACACCGAAAGCTTTAATAAGTGATCGGGGTACTCATTTCTGTAATAATCAACTTGAGAAAGTTCTTAAAAGATATGGAGTAACTCATAAAATCTCCACCTCATATCATCCACAAACAAGTGGACAAGTTGAAAATACCAACCGAGCTTTAAAACGTATTCTAGAGAAAACCGTAGGATCAAATCCGAAGGAATGGTCCATTAAATTGGAGGATGCACTCTGGGCTTTTAGAACAGCCTACAAAACTCCAATTGGAACCACACCTTTTAGACTTGTTTATGGAAAAGCATGTCATCTTCCAGTAGAAATTGAACACAAAGCATTTTGGGCTTTGAAAACATGTAATCTTGATTTACATGAAGCCGGACGTCTACGGTTAAGTCAACTAAACGAATTAGAAGAATTAAGACATGAAGCATACGAAAATTCGTTAATCTATAAAGAAAGAACGAAGAAATGGCATGATAAAAGAATCAGAAGTTCAAAAGAATTTAAAGAAGGAGACAGAGTTCTTCTTTTCAATTCACGATTCAAGCTATTTCCTGGAAAATTGAAATCAAGATGGTCTGGACCATTCATAGTCAAAAGAGTTTTCCCATACGGAACGATAGAATTGATAAATTCAAATGGGATTGAATTTAAAGTTAATGGTCACAGAGTTAAACATTACATACATGGTCCGATGGAAGTCGACAACGAAGTTAATCACAATTTCGACACCACAGCTAACTAAGTGTGGGGAGAATCAAGTCTTTAAAGGATAATATGTATTTCTGTTAGAGTTAGATTGTCTGTTTTCGTGTAGTTCTCGAAAATGGAACCCGAATGGTCTTTCCCTAGCAGACCCTAAAGAACTAGTCTTCTCCCCCCATTCTGAATTTTTATTTTTTTTAGGTTTTTACAAAATGAAGACTGCCTGTGAACTAAACCATGGTCTAATGCTACACGCTTTGATCACTAAACGTAATAATGACATACTACCGAGTGAAATAGTATCAGTAATCAGAGAAAGAATGGACGGAGTTAGAAAAGAATCCAGATGCGAAGATAATAAGTTACAATTTGGTAAAGGAAAATCAAAATCCGCAGCGAAAAGAAGAGCACGACACCTAGAACGATGTCACAAATGCGGAAAATGGTAACATGGAGGTAAATGTTCAAATAATCAAACCTATTCAAATACCGAATTTGTTACTTTATGCAGAGACGGACCGTTCATATGTTTAGAAGAAAAGACACTGAATGCTCGAGGTTACGCCTATGTAGCCATGGAAAACCAATTAAACCGACTATCTTATGAATGGGATAGATCATATAACTAAGAAATCTATTTCACAGGTATGTCTGTACAGTTTTTATTTTTATTTTTTATTTTTAACCTTTTGATAATAAACGCTAATTTGTTCGCTAAAAAGTATTAAATTGGTATTGAATAAAATTAGGTTTGGCGACCGAAATTATTGATATCATTCAAAAATTTATTACATCACTGCGAAATTTAACGTTTATTCTTAAGGTATAAATATCTTTAATCAATCAAACCAAAAATATTTCAAAAATTCGTCATGAGTTAAATTAGGTCTTGGAACCGAAATAACTTTACCGAAAAGAGGGGCGCATATTTTTGATAATATTTGATTGATTAAAGTGGGATAAAAAGACAAAAAGATTTTTAAATTTATTTTTACCATGTTTTTAAAATTAATATTTAAATCTTAAATTAATATTGTAAACTTTGTAAAAACAATATATTTAAAATTGTAAATATTTGAAAAATTAATATAAGTTTGGTATGAATTTGTAAATTTTTAAATTAAATTTGGTGTGAATTTTTAATTTTTTTTTAAAAAAATATGAATTTTTAATTTTATGCATTTCAAATTTTAAGTTTGGTGTGAATTTTTAATATTAATTTTGAATTTTATATTTATGTTGTGTGAATTTAAAAACAAAAATTTACTTTATCTCATTAAGTTAAAAATATGATTTTTAAAATTCGTCGTAAGTTGAAGACTAGGTCTTTGAACCGAAATTGCTTTACCCGAGGAAGGGACGAGAACTTTTATTATCATTATTTTTAATCTTATTGAATTAAAGTATGCCAAAAACATTGAAAAAACCCAAAAATCTTAGCTTTTAAAACAATCGCTACAAAAAGACAAATTTTAAAATTTTGTCGAGGGACGGACTAGGACATCGATCCGAAACGACCTCGTTCTAAATAACAAGGGAAACAAAATTTTAAAATTAAGTACTTAATTGTTTCAAAAGTTAATGATTATATATATAAAAAAAAAAAAAAAAAGCTCCGCGACTCGCGGAGTTTGGAGGGTAAATCCCTGCGACTCGCGGGAAGACCGGATTACAGAAAAAAAATAAAGAGCTGCAAACTGATCAGTTTCACTCCCCCACCCAAACAAACTGCGAAAAACACTCCGAAAATACACCCAAAAACACCCAAAAAAATCCCAATTTTTAACCGTTAATCACCAAATTTTTTGCTAAAATCATGTTGAGAAGGATGCTATCTAAGAATTACTCAAGAAAAACGGTAAATTTCTACACCTAAACACCATTTAATCCGAAATTTGGTGTTCTTGAGCTATTTTTTTCCCAATTTGATTTTGATGCTTTTTAGTGTAATTAGGCTTAAATTGTTTATGTATTATGCTTGTATAACCTAGATTGATGCTGTTTAACATGATTAAAAGCCTTAAACTTCAAATTTTGAATAATCTAGGGTTTGTGTTCTTGAGCAAATTTGGGGCTTTTTGATATAAACAGGTTATGGCCGATTTTTGTCATGAATTGTTACTAAAATAAGTAGTGTAACATGTCTAGGTAGTTGAATGATCCAAACTTTGAGCCTAAACATGATTTTGAGAATTAAAGTGGACTTTTTCAAGTCTAAAATTCATGAACTTGATTTTTGAAAGATAATGCCATTTGAGACTTGTTTAATTGCTAGTAATGATTATTTTGAAATGTTATTTGAGTTGAATGCTTATGAACTTGGCGAACATTTTCGTATATGCTTATTTGAAAAAGTGTAGATTTGATAAAAATGTGAAAATGAGCTTAAGTTTGATATAAATTGATAATGTCATTGTAATTATTTTGATTGATGATTTTGCTGACACTAATGCATATTTGGATGCACAAAAATTGTGTTTGATGTGTTTTGCAGAATGAAAGGGGTGAATCTTCATCCCAAGCCCGCAATGCTCCTGCTGAGAATTTGGAACAACAGGAGGTGGATAACTACTACAAGCAGGATGTACCTCATCCAGTCATGACCTTTTTCGATATGCACTTGGAAGAGTTGCACCCGAACCTGAGATTTGACAGACTTTGGATAGATTATCCAAAATATCAACGGGGTTTGCATACTCTTCATTCTAAGGTTGTTGAGGTACCGAGGGTCATAGAATAGGGACCCTTAGAAGTTGTAGAATTGGCCGGGCCAATTAGGGAATTACTTGTACAGAGGTATGGTAATTCTTCTTTTAATGACTGGGTACATTTATTCACCATACGTAGACCTGTATATAAAGTATGGTGTGAAGAATTGTTATGTAGTATAGAATTGAATGATCGGGTAGCTAGTTTAACCGATCGTTCTTTTATTAGATTTTTGTTAGGCGGTTCGATGCGCCACATGTCTTTACTGTACATGGCTCAGGCTTTACGTATATATACGCCTGAGGAGTTAGCGTCTGCCGATTGTAGAGGATTAATACTAAACGGTAGAAAGATAGATGAAAATTTTGATACACACGGTGTGTGAAGTCAAATGACAAGCCATCACCGTTTCAAAGGGGGAAATTACTCTTATTTGGATATAGATAGAGCCGAATTAAGAGTGATACATAGGTTTTTAGCTAATTCGATTACACAAAGGGGTAAAAACAAAGAAAAGGTAAATGAACAAGATTTGTTTTACCATATGTGTATTCGAGACCCACAAAGCGCTGTAAGTATACCATATTGTGTGGGTTATTATTTATCAGCTATGGTTCGGGGGATGCGACCACATAGCATAATAGGAGGTGGTATTTTTATTACTTTGATTGGTGAATATCTCGGTGTGGATATAAGTCGGGGGGGATTATTACTAGAAGAGCCGGAACCCCGCGATACTATAGGTTTAAATGTATACCATGGTGCGAAAGTTTTGAAGAGGCGAAATAACGCCGCAGTACGATACCATGGTAGACATCCACAGGTGGAGAGAAACCAGCAACAAGGTAATGTAGGAGGGGGGAATGAGATGCAAGAAATGCATAGGTTTATAGCTTCTCAGGAATACGAAAATGCTAGACAGAGAGCATTTGAAGATTGGCAAGTTCATCAGAACCAAATCATAGCTCATTGCCAACATATAGGTAGAAACTATATTCCTACACCGAAACCCATCTTCCCTCCTTGGTCTATAGAGATGCAGCCACCATATCCTACGTATGACCCTGCCGAAGCATTCTATAGCACTTATGGTTATGCCTGGAACCCCTATTGGTACCAATATCATCCTTAGTTTACTTATTATTATTATTATTTTTTTTAATTTTGTAATTTGTAATTATTGATACGTTTAATACTTTTGTTAATATTGTAATCATTTTTATAATTATTTAATTTTTATTCTTAGATTTTAATAATTTTTGAATGTGGGGTAATATACCAAACTTCAAAAATATGTATATATGTTTGCAGTTTATCTTATGTACACAACAGGGTAAAACAACGCATTTTCAAAGACTGGCATTAAGTTCAGCAAAAGCAACTAATTTTGACGACAAGATGCAAAATATATGTGAAATAACAACAAGACGGAATGAACAAATGATGTGCACCATTTATCATTAAGCAAACAAACGCCAATATATTTGGAAACTTTGGTAAAATTTAATCATTTTCACACAAATCACCCTCAATAATTTAAATTGTTACTGATTTCTTGCAAATGAGGGCATTGCAAGATCTTAAGTGTGGGAAGGGGTTAAATTCTTTCGGATTTTAAAATTTTTATCTTATACACTTGGTTACCATTAAAAATACTAGTAAAGCAGTAGTTGTATTAGAATCTAGTGCTCTCTGATAATAAAGAACAGCCCTGGTCTTATATACTGACTACCCAATTCTAGTAAAATTTTTCAAAATTTTCAATTAAATGAATTCAAAATCATGTTTATACATATTTATGAACGATAAAACTAGGTTTTAACACCGAAATTATTGTTACCTCGGAAAGGACATAAATTGAGAAACAAACTAAAATGTTAAAATTCATTTAAAATGGAATAGAGGACGATAAAAAGGAAAATAAAAGGCAAGTGTGGGAAAATTTACCAAGTTATCTTAAACATATGTCACATATATCTGTAACAAATAACTGAAAATACTTTTGCTTTGGACTAAACTAAACTGTTTTACCCGATGAAAGAAAAGAAGAGATGGATCTACACGATGAATCAATTCCATCATTAAAAGGAAGTAAAGTCTTCCGAAAAAGACACGCGCTTCTTGATTTAGGTCATGAAGTTGTCGTCCAGACCAGCTGTAGGTTGACAAAAAATCTAGAAAAGTCATCACTAAAATCAGCAGGAAATCCACGGACCTCAGCATTAAACAGGGTCGCCAAGTGGTCAGATTTATCCCAACCATGAGAAGGATTTATCTCGTACAATGGGGGGGCACCATGCAAATTAGCTGGATAAGACTAATGAATCAGATCCCCAGAAAGGATAATCTCCTTAAAGATTAAAAATCAGCTTTTAAGACTAATATTACTCAATCCTAGAGATTGACCTTAAAGATTGAGAATTCAAACTCATGGAATTCAATGATATCTAAACTCGAGCTTGAACGAGAAAATATTTTGATCAAAATTACAAATCGATTTGTTTTCTGAAAACCCTATTTTCAATGCGTTCATTACCATTGAACGTAAAATCCTAGGAATTCACCTGGAATTCATTAGGTCACCTGAACTAAATCGGGTGTCAACCGTAAGAACGGTGGTTGCATAGCATGGTCAAAGACAGGACCTTGTGCCAGACCGAAAAAATTATAAGGGTGAGCTTTACTATTGCTCCTACCAAGGATAGTAATTGCGTCCGACACGTTATAGACCATAATCAAAAGCATGTCACGGGATATTGCCTTAACAGTTGCTTGTTCAACGCTTTCCTTTCAACCGGACGGTAGTTTACCGAAAGATAATATACGGGACAAGTAAACTGGGCGTGTTGCTTTCCAAATACAAGGTTAGCAAGTGGGTGACACAAAACCGCAAGTTTTGAGCTAAAATTTTCAAATCTGAAACCCACCAAACCCACAAAAATATTTTGCAAATACCGGTAAAGGGTTATTCCGGAAAACTTATCTAGGGTAAAGACTAGATTTAATTTTCAAAAGATCAAATGTTTTCATAAAGATCCAATTTCCTTAATGGATCTAAATTTTTATAGTCATGTGGGACTGTAAACCATATCGTTACTACCATTGTTTATACCGCCGTATAGAAATCACTGATGTACAAAGTGTGAAGAATAAAGAAGTGATTCTAGTATTTCAAGACGATATTGCTTGAGGACAAGCAACGCTCAAGTGTGGGAATATTTGATAATGCTAAAAACGAACATATATTTCATAACATTATTCCTCAAGAAAGACAAGCTTTTAGTTGCAATTGTTCTATTTACAAGTGATATTCGTTTAAATAATAAAAGGTGAAGACAAAAGACAGATTCGACGAATTGAAGACGCAAACGACCAAAAAGCTCAAAAGTACAAAAGACAATCAAAAAGGTTCCAATTATTGATAAGAAACGTCTCGAAATTACAAGAGTACAAGATTCAAAACGCAAAGTACAAAATATAAAATTGTACGCAAGGACGTTCGAAAATCCGGAACCGGGACCAGAGTCAACTTTTAACGCTCGACGCAACGGACTAAAAATTACAAGTTAACTATGCATATAAATATAATATAATATATAATTAATTATATTAATATTATATTTATAAATAAAAACCGTCGGCAGAGAAAGACTCCAAGATGTGAGCTGGAATTTCAAACTCCGCGACTCGCGGAGTTTGAAGGCCAAAATGGCCGCGAGTCGCGGAGCCCCAAAATGAAAAAATGCCTATAAAGCCAACCGAATTCTGAACGCAAAAAATCAATCTTTTTCTTCTTCTTATCATACGAAAAACATATATATATATTTATAATTTATATTTTAATTTTAATTATAATTCTAATAATAAGGGTATGATAGCGAATGTTGTAAGGGTGTAAGTCGAAATTCTGTCCGTGTAACGCTACGCTATTTTTAATCATTGTAAGTTATGTTCAACCTTTTTATATTAATGTCTCGTAGCTAAGTTATTATTATGCTTATTTAAAACGAAGTAATCATGATGTTGGGCTAATTACTAAAATTGGGTAATTGGGCTTTGTACCATAATTGGGGTTTGGACAAAAGAACGACACTTGTGGAAATTAGACTATGGGCTATTAATGGGCTTTATATTTGTTTAACTAAATGAAAGTTTGTTAATGTTAATATAAAGATTTATAATTGGGCGTCCCTATAAATTACCATATACACTCGATCGGACACGATGGGCGGGGTATTTATATGTACGAATAATCGTTCATTTAACCGGACACGGGAATGGATTAATAGCCACTAGAATAATTAAAATAAGGGTGAAATTACATTCAAGGGTAATTGGTGTAATTGTTAACAAAGTAGTAAAACCTTGGTTTACACGCAGTCGATAACCTGGTGTATTCATTAAACAAAGTATTAAAGCCTTGTTACAATTCGAATCCCCAATTAGTTGGAATATTTAACTTCGGGTATAAGAATAATTTGATGAGGACACTCGCACTTTATATTTATGACTGATGGACTGTTATGGTCAAAAACTAGACGGACATATTAAATAATCCAGGACAAAGGACAATTAACCCATGGGCATAAAACTAAAATCAACACGTCAAACATCATGATTACGGAAGTTTAAATAAGCATAATTCTTTTATTTCATATTTAATTTCCTTTATTTTATATTTAATTGCACTTCTAATTATCGCATTTTTTATTGTTATTTTATTTAATTGCACTTTTAATTATCGTACTCTTTAATTATCGCAAGTTTATTTTATCGCACTTTTATTAATTCGCAATTTCATTATCGTCATTTACTTTACGCTTTAATTTAAGTCTTGTATTTATTTTATATTTTACATTAGGTTTTAACTGCGACTAAAGTCTTAAAATCGACAAACCGGTCATTAAACGGTAAAAACCCCCCTTTATAATAATAATATTACTTATATATATGTTTGTATTTTTATAAAAGTAAACTAATATAGCGTTGAGCTTTGTTTAAAGATTTCCCTGTGGAACGAACCGGACTTACTAAAAACTACACTACTGTACGATTAGGTACACTGCCTATAAGTGTTGTAGCAAGGTTTAAGTATATCCATTCTATAAATAAATAAATATCTTGTGTAAAATTGTATCGTATTTAATAGTTTTTTTCCTTGTAAAAATTAATAGTATTTTATACCCCTCTGCTTTGACATCACTTGTATAGTGTGAAGAGTCTCTCTCTCCATTGAGAATTTAGGTAGAAGGTTTCCTTAAATGGGAGTACGAGTATAAGGCGAGAGAAGCTTCCGTCTCGATGTGAGCATAATAAGCATATTGTAGTTCGTCGATAAAACTGTTCGAAAACGAGATAGTATACACGTGTAACATATGTTTGAAGTTGAAAGAATTTGTCATTCCTTCGGAAGCATGGGTATAGTTCGACAATAATCGAAGATGTGTCCCTGGTATGGTTGTTATCAACATTCTCGGAGTTTTCGGATATTCAAACAAGAAAAATGAAGTCATGTACATGGCACATGGTGGTGATTAGGTTGATCGAGTCCAATCACCATCACGAGTCATTAGAACTTTGGTATGACTTATCATATATAACCACGTTGATCGAGTGTCGTTATATTACGCTAACTCATACCTCCATCCCCACATTACTCCATAGGTTCAGGTTCGTGTAATCGTGAAGTTTTAAAATGAACAAAGCATAGCGACATCACCAACGTGACTCGTATTTAATCGCAAGAATTAGTGCAACTCTAAAGAAGCGTTCTCCGAGGGAAGTGTATAAATTATTGTTCACGTCATTGCGGTTCAAGTCAAGCGATAATGCCCTTAGGCACGAAAAGAGTAACGAATCATGATAACAAAAAGTACGCAACCGTAGTGATAATTAGCGATGACGATACTCTCCTAGAGTAGTGATGGTAGTAACAAGAAGTGGTAGATAGTAAGGAACACCGGTGTGACACCGATAGTAAGTTGAAATGGTGGCGAATCATAATCTGGGAGACAGGGTTCCCGGACAAGTGTGACCAATGAAGTCGTTGTCATCCTTACGCGCATGAATCTTGAATTTACGTGTGTTACCAGGAAGTGGCAGAATACGGATTCGTATGACGAAATTTTGGTACCATTATGGAGTTCACCTAAGAAAGATTCAAGTATATATGCACAAGTAGTCAAGTAAGTGCTATCTATAGCAAATGCAAGTCAGGATGCAATGATTAACTATCCGGTTGTAGTCTAGATTCACTAATGCGTCCTAACGACTCCGTCAGACACACTAATGGACATCCTAGTTCCCTACAACCAACGCTCTGATACCATCTGTAGCGACCCGACCAAATCGTCATTGACGGCGCCGACTACTTAGGTCCCGTTACATGGTCGTAGTCCCTATATGAGACTCGTTTGACCAAAATTATGTCGCATTCTTTTGAAACGTATCATGCTTGCAAAGTTTAGTTTACAAAACCGTTCGACGACAAGTTTAAGTTTACAAGAGTATAAAGTATAAGTGAAATAACTTGCGACATAATTAGTTTAAAATCGCGGTTTCTATAAATAGCGTACGTATGTAAACAATATGTTTGAATCCAAAGGTGCTATCACTAGCGTATGTATGTATGTATGCTTGACCCCAAGCAAGAAATCAGAGTGTATGCATGCATGCTTGACTCCAAGCAAGTATGAGTATACGCGGAAGCATGTATCAAATACCCAAGTATGAACCTGAGAAACATATAGAAAACTGTCAACGAAAAACGTTGGTGAAATCATAGGTGTTTTAGTAATCGTTGTATTTGAACCACAAGATTTAGTATAATATGATTATCAAAATCATTTGCATTCCAAAGTTGTTGTTTGTATCCCGGGCACCCAATTATCAAACTTAACTGTTTTGCACCCTTTGCGTAGTGTTAGAACATACACTAGACCCGAAAATATATTTCATCCGCTAACGGTAGCGAACCGTCCGAATGAGGCTCGTCAAGCCCATGTGATCACATAATATAAGTTCACGTTTACACCCTGCAAGTGTAACTAATGATAATTGAATTGAGGCTTTTTGTTCAAACCCGTACGTGGAATGTTCGTTTTCGTACTTGTGTTCAATGTATAAAAGTATGATACGTATATGTTTCTCATCCCATAGTTTAAAGCATAAAAGTTGTTTGAAAGATGGGACTATGATCTCACCTCGAGTGCACGAGTATAAAAGTACTTCACAAAGTAAACGTGTGCATGATAGTTGCTTAGCCTTGACCTAAACAAGTAAGTTGTATTAATTAACCGGTTACGACACAAGGTCGGGCGAGATGTGTTCAATTAGTCCTATGGCTCATTACGACTCGATTATATAGCATGTGAATCACGTTGTCAAGTTTCATGCAAGAATCAAGTATAAAATAAGATTAGAACGATTGTATAAGTGTTTTGTTAAGTTTGACTAAAAGTCAAACTTGGTCAAAGTCAACGAAAAAGTCAACGGGGTCGGGTCGGGTCCCGAACTATTTTTCTGAGGTTTTTATTCATATATAAGCATGTTAGAACAAGTTACATGTGAATCGGAGGTGCGTAGCATAGCAAACATTTTTCGAAATTTGACAAAGTAGGTCAGAACCCAAACACGGCTATGGCCGCGCCGCGGCCAGAGGTGTCGCACCGCGACATTAGGCATGGCCTGGTACCTGGTCAGTTTCAAAAGTTCAAGTCTTGATCCAAAATTCAATTTAGCACAAAACGCAAACCGTAAACACTTAGAATACGCATCTTATATCATTGGAAAGGTCTTTTGACAAGGAATTCAATTAACTACCTTTCACCAAGCAAAAACATCAATTACAATAACCGAAAACTCGTCAATTGATCAAGAAAGGTTTATTTTCAAAGTTTTAAGTTCGTAAAACGTATTTTATGATTCGGGAATCCAATTTACACATACGATATGCCGTTTCGAAGGTAATTAAGCATACATTGCATCTAAACACTTACTAACAACATTAATAAGCATTCAACGCATCAAAAGTTCATTTCAAAGTCTATCAAACCCTAACCAAAATTCACAAAAATCAATAATCATGTGTTTGAAGTTTTCTTAATCAACCTACGCATCAAAACGAAGCTAGTGATACTAGTAACACAATTAAAACATGAACTTTAACAATCAAACAACATTTAATCTTCCAAAATGCAAGATTAAGCAAACCCATTTCAAATGTTCAAACTAGTTACTCAAAACAACTAATCGAGCAAACAAAATATATATTCATGTTACACACGAGCCATAGACACTAACTAACACCATTTCAAGTATAAAAACACGAATTTAGAGAAAATCTAGAGTTTTAGAAATGTTACCCAAACTTGATGAAATTGGTACCAAAATGTAGAGGATGAAGAGAGGATCACGAAAATGTAATTTGTTTTGATGTTTGCTTCTTGATTCGAATTTAGATGATGATTTTGTGAGTTGGGTGTTTGAGTTCATAAAATGGAAGTAGAGAGAAAATGGGGAGGTGGAGGATGGAGTAAATGAATGGTGGAGAGTGGGGTTTGACTAGTTGACCTAGTCAACTAGTTTGGCCCCTTTGCAACTTTGGTCCCTCAAGTTTGAAAGCGGGTGCGGGAATTAACCAAACGAATATTTTAAAAACGCTCGAGTAAACGAGTGATGTTATAATTAAATAACGGGAATATTAAGAACGTTAGTCAACGGAAAATACGATTTTAAATAACGAAAGGTATTATTTAAAAAAAAAAGACGGTGTTAAAAATAAATTTAATGGAAAAATGCGGGATGTTACATATTTTACAGTATAAAAACACAAAATGGATAGACAACCGAATATTTTAAGAGACCTACCCGGAGACATGATTGATGAAATCTTGTCTAGAGTCGGTCAGAATTCTTTGGCACAACTATTTACGGCGAAATTAGTTTGTAAGACGTTCGAAGAACGTTCCAAGAATGTCTTGGTTTATAAGAGACTTTCGTTTGAAAGATGGGAGATATCACATTGGGAAACCCATAAGTTACGATGTGTTTACTTTGACGCATATATTGCGGGGAACCCAAATGCTATTTTACGCAACGGGTTAAGAAATTATTTTGACTCAATGTATCCGAATATAGGACTTCATGATTTAGAAAAAGCGGCTAACATGTAACATAAAGAAGCATGCTATGCTTACGGGTTAGTAATGTTCGCTTCTCACCAAAGTGAGAAAAAGAACATCGGGCTACAACTATTAAACAAAACGTTCCCACAAGTGACGGAGTCGGTAACTGGGGTAAGAAATGAGGTTTTTAGGTTATTACGAGACTGTTGGTCATTACGTAACTGATGTCAAAGCTAAGTGGTATAAAATACTATTAAATTTTAGCAGGAAAATACTATTAAATACGATACAATTTTACACAAGATATTTATTTATTTATAGAATGGATATACTTAAACCTTGCTACAACACTTATAGGCAGTGTACCTAATCGTACAGTAGTGTAGTTTTTAGTAAGTCCGGTTCGTTCCACAGGGAATCTTTTTAAACAAAGCTTAACGCTATATTAGTTTACTTTTATAAAAATACAAATATATATATATAAGTAATATTATTATTATAAAGGGGGGTTTTTACCGTTTAATGACCGCTTTGTCGATTTTAAAACTTTAGTCGCAGTTAAAACCAAATGTAAAATATTAAAAATGAATACAAGACTTAAATTAAAGCATAAAGTAAATAACGATAATGAAATTGCGAATAATAAAAGTGCAATAAAATAAACTTGCGATAATTAAAAAGTACGATAATTAAAAGTGCAATACAATAACAATAAAAATGCGATAATTAGAAGTGCAATTAAATATAAAATAAATGAAATTAAATATGAAATAAAAGAATTATGCTTATTTAAACTTCCGTAATCATGATGTTTGACGTGTTGATTTTAGTTTTATGCCCATGGGTTAATTGTCCTTTGTCCTGGATTATTTAATATGTCCATACGGATTTGTCCATAATAGTCCATCAGTCATAAATATAAAGAGCGAAAGCCTTCGTCAAATTATTCTTATTCCCGAAGTCAAATATTCCAACTAATTGGGGATTCGAATTGTAACAAGGTTTTAATACTTTGTTTAATGAATACACCAGGTTATCGACTGCGTGTAAACCAAGGTTTTACTACTTTGTTAACAATTACACCAATTACCCTTGAATGTAATTCACCCCTGTTTCAACAAGTCTATTAACTATTAATCCAGTTCCGTATCCTGTAAAATGAATAATTATTGGTATTTATAAATATCCCGCCCACCGTACCCAGTCAAGCGTATGTGGTTATATATAAATACGTCGAATTATAAGTTTGTATATTAAATTAACAAGGTATTGTTTAGTTAATATAAAACCCATTAATAGCCCATAGTCTAATTTCTACAAATGTCGTTCTTTTGTCCAAACACCAATTATGGTACAAAGCCCAATTATCCAATTTTAGTAATTAGCCCAACATCATGATTACTTCGGATTAAATAAGCATAATAATAACTTAGCTACGAGACATTAAATTAAAAAGGTTGAACATAACTTACAATGATTAAAAATAGCGTGGCGTTACACGGACAGAATTTCGACTTACACCCTTACAACATTCGCTAACATACCCTTATTATTAGGATTAAAATTAAAATTAAAATTAAAATTAAAATATAAATATAAATATATGCGATATAGATAGAGAGATGGATGGATTTTTGGTGATTTTTGCGATCAGAATTCGTTTGCTTTTATAGGGATTTTCGACTTTTGGGGCTCCGCGACTCGCGGCATTTTTGCCTTCAAACTCCGCGAGTCGCGGAGAATGAAATTACAGCTCAGTCCCTTTGGAGTCTTTCTTGCCGACGGTTTTTATTATTTATTATAATATATAAATAATTATACGAATTATTTAAATATTATATTATATTTATGTGCATAGTTGCCTTGTAATTTTCAGTCCGTTGCGTCGAGCGTTGAGAGTTGACTCTGGTCCCTGTTCCGGATTTTCGAACGTCCTTGCGTACAATTTTATATTTTGTACTTTGCGTTTTGAATCTTGTACTCTTGTAATTTCGAGACGTTTCTTATCAATAATTGGAACCTCTTTGATTGTCTTTTGTACTTTTGAGCTTTTTGGTCGTTTGCGTCTTCAATTCGTCGAATCTGTCTTTTGTCTTCACCTTTTATTATTTAAACGAATATCACTTGTAAATAGAACAATTTCAACTAAAAGCTTGTCTTTCTTGAGGAATAATGCTATGAAATATATGTTCGTTTTTAGCATTATCAAATATTCCACACTTGAGCGTTGCTTGTCCTCAAGCAATATCGTCTTGAAATACTAGAATCACTTCTTTATTCTTCACACTTTGTACATCAGTGATTTCTTTACGGCGGTATAAACAATGGTAGTAACGATATGGTTTACAGTCCCACATGATAATAAAAATTTAGATCCATTAAGGAAATTGGATCTTTATGAAAACATTTGATCTTTTGAAAATTAAATCTAGTTTTTACCCTAGATAAGTTTTACGGAATAACCCTTTACCGGTGTTTGCAAAATATTTTTGTGGGTTTGGTGGGTTTCAGATTTGAAAATTTTAGCTCAAAACTTATGGTTTTGTGTCACCCACTTGCTAACCTTGTATTTGGAAAGCAACACGTCCAGTTTACTTGTCCCGTATATTACCTTTCGGTAAACTACCGTCCGGTTGTAAAGGAAAGCGTTGAACAAGCAACTGTTAAGGCAATGTCCCCTGACATGCTTTTAATTATGGTCTATAACGTGTCGGACTCAATTACTATCCTTGGTAGGAGCAATAGTAAAGCTCACCCTTATGATTTTTCGGTCTGGCACAAGGTCCTGTCTTTGACCATGCTATGCAACCACCGTTCTTACGGTTGACACCCGATTTGGTTCAGGTGACCTAATGAATTCCAGGTGAATTCCTAGGATTTTACGTTCAATGGTAATGAACGCATTGAAAATAGGGTTTTCAGAAAACAAATCGGTTTGTAATTTTGATCAAAATATTTTCTCGTTCAAGCTCGAGTTTAGATATCATTGAATTCCATGAGTTTGAATTCTCAATCTTTAAGGTCAATCTCTAGGATTGAGTAATATCAGGCTTAAAAGCTGATTTTTAATCTTTAAGGAGATTATCCTTTCTGGGGATCTGATTCATTAGTCTTATCAAGCTAATTTGCATGGTGCCCCCCCCATTGTACGAGATAAATCCTTCTCATGGTTAGGATAAATCTGACCACTTGGCGACCCTGTTTAATGCTGAGGTCCGTGGATTTCCTGCTGATTTTAGTGATGACTTTTCTGGATTTTTCGTCAGCCTACAGCTGGTCTGGACGACAACTTCATGACCTAAATCAAGAAGCGCGTTTCTTTTTCGGAAGACTTTACTTCCTTTTAATGATGGAATTGATTCATCGTGTAGATCCATCTTTTCTTTTCTTTCATCGGGTAAAACAGTTTAGTTTAGTCCAAAGCAAAAGTATTTTCAGTTATTTGTACAAAAATATGTGATATATGTTTTGAATAAATTGGAGAATTTTCCCACACTTAGTTTCTTTATTTACCTTTTTATCGTCCTCTATTCCATTTTAAATGAATTTTAACATTTTGGTTTGTTTCTCAATTTATGTCCTTTCCGAGGTTACACTAATTTCGGTGTTAAAACCTAGTTTTATCGTTCATAAATATGTATAAACATGATTTTGAGTTCATTTAATTGAAAATTTTGAAAAATTTTACTAGAATTGGGTAGTCAGTATATAAGACTAGGGCTGTTCTTTATTATCAGAGAGCACTAGATTCTAATACAACTACTGCTTTACTAGTATTTTTAATGGTAACCAAGTGTATAAAGTAAAAAATTTTAAAATCCGAAAGAATTTAACCCCTTCCCACACTTAAGATCTTGCAATGCCCTCATTTGCAAGAAATCAGTAATAATTTAAATTATTGAGGGTGATTTGTGTGAAAATGATTAAATTTTTACCAAAGTTTCCAAATATATTGGCGTTTGTTTGCTGAATGATAAATGGTGCACATCATTTGTTCATTCCGTCTTGTTGTTATTTCACATATATTTTGCATCTTGTCGTCAAAATTAGTTGCTTTTGCTGAACTTAATGCCAGTCTTTGAAAATGCGTTGTTTTACCCTGTTGTGTACATAAGATAAACTGCAAACATATATACATATTTTTGAAGTTTGGTATATTACCCCACATTCAAAAATTATTAAAATCTAAGAATAAAAATTAGACAATTATAAAAACTATTACAATATTAACAAAAGTATTAAACGTATCAATCATTAAAAATTACAAAATAAATAAAACTAAGTATACTAGGGATGATACTGGTACCAATAGGGGTTCCAGGCATAACCATAGGTGCTATAGAATGCTTCGGCAGGGTTATACGTAGGATAAGGTGGTTGCATCTCTATAGACCAGGGAGGGAAGATGGGTTTCGGTGTAGGAATATAGTTTCTACCTATATGTTGGCAATGAGCTATGATTTGGTTCTGATGAACTTGCCAATCTTCAAATGCTCTCTGTCTAGCATTTTCGTATTCCTGAGAAGCTATAAACCTTTGCATTTCTTACATCTCATTTCCCCCTCCTACATTACCTTGCTGTTGGTTTCTCTCAACCTGTGGATGTCTACCATGGTATGGTACTGCGGCGTTATTTCGCCTCTTCAAAACTTTCGCACCATGGTATACATTTAAACCTATAGTATCGCGGGGTTCTGGTTCTTCTACTAATAATCCCCCCCGACTTATATCCACACCGAGATATTCACCAATCAAAGTAATAAAAATACCACCTCCTATTATGCTATGAGGTCTCATCCCCCGAACCATAGCTGATAAATAATAACCCACACAATACGGTATACTTACAGCGCTTTGTGGGTCTCGAATACACATATGGTAAAACAAATCCGGTTCATTTACCTTTTCCTTGTTCTTACCCCTTTGTGTAATCGAATTAGCTAAAAACCTATGAATCACTCTTAATTCGGCTCTATCTATATCCAAATAAGAGTAATTTCCCCCTTTGAAACGGTGATGGCTTGTCATTTGACTCCACACACCGTGTGTATCAAAATTTTCATCTATCTTTCTACCGTTTAGTATCAACCCTCTACAATCGATAGATGCTAACTCCTCAGGCGTATATATACGTAAAGCCTGAGCCATGTCCAGTAAAAACATGTGGCGCATCGAACCGCCTAACAAAAATCTAATAAAAGAACGATCGGTTAAACTATCTACCCGATCATTCAACTCTATACTACACAACAATTCTTCACACCATACTTTATATACAGGTCTACGCATGGTGAATAAACGTACCCAATCATTAAAAGTAGAATTACCATACCTCTGTACAAGTAATTCCCTAATTGGCCCGGCCAATTCTATAGCTTCTAAGGGTCCCCATTCTATGACCCTCGGTACCTCAACAACCTTAGAATGAAGAGTATGCAAACCCCTCTGGTATTTTGGATAATCTATCCAAAGTCTGTCAAATCTCAGGTTCGGGTGCAACTCTTCCAAGTGCATATCATAAAATGTCATGACCGGATGAGGTATATCCTGCTTGTAGTAGTTATCCACCTCCTGTTGTTCCGCATTCTCAGCAGGAGCATTGCGAGCTTGGGATGAAGATTCACCCCTTTCAGTCTGCAAAACACATCAAACACAATTTTTGTGCATCCAAATATGCATTAGTGTCAGCAAAATCATCAATCAAAATAATTACAATGACATGATCAATTTATATCAAACTTAAGCTTATTTTTATATTTTCATCAAATCTACACTTTTTCAAATAAGCATATACGAAAATGTTCGCCAAGTTCATAAGCATTCAACTCAAATAACATGTCAAAATAATCATTACTAGCAATTAAACAAGTTTCAAATGGCATTATCTTTCAAAAATCAAGTTCATGAATTTTAGACTTGAAAAAGTCCACTTTAATTCTCAAAATCATGTTTAGGCTCAAAGTTTGGATCATTTAACTACCTAAACATGTTACACTACTTAATTTAGCAACAATTCATGACAAAAATTGGCCATAACCTGTTTATATCAAAAAGCCCCAAATTTGCTCAAGAACACAAACCCTAGATTACTCTAAATTTGAAGTTTAAGACTTCTAATCATGTTAAATAGCATCAATCTAGGTTATACAAGCATAATACATAAACAATTTAAGCATAATTACACTAAAAAGCATCAAAATCAAATTGGGGAAAAATTTGCTCAAGAACACCAAATTTCGGATTAAATGGTGTTTAGGTGTAGAAATTTACCGTTTTTCTTGAGTAATTCCTAGATAGCATCCTTCTCAACATGATTTTAGTAAAAGATTTGTTGATTAACGGTTAAAAATTGTGATTTTGGGGTTTTTTTTTCGGGTTTTTCGTGGGTTATTTCGCAGTTATTTTGCTGTATGTGTGTGTTCTGAGCTGTTCTGCTCGATTTTATTTTTTTCTGATTTTTCGTCCCTCCGCGACTCGCGGCATTTAACCCTTCAAACTCCGCGAGTCGCGGAGTTTGGTATATATATATATATATATATATATATATATATATTTTTTATAATCTTTAACTTATAAAACAATTAAGTAAATAATTTTTAAAATTTTGTTTTCCTTATTATTGAGGACGAGGTCGTTTCGGATCGATGTCCTAGTTTGTCCCTCGACAAAATTTTAAAATTTGTCTTTTTGTAGCGATTGTTTTAAAAGCTAAGATTTTTGGTTTTTTAATGTTTTTGGCATACTTTAATTCAATAAGATTAAAAATAATGATAATAAAAGTTCTCGTCCCTCCCTTGGGTAAAGCAATTTCGGTTCAAAGACCTAGTCTTCAACTTACGAAGAATTTTAAAAATCATATTTTTAACTTAATGAGATAAAGTAAATTTTTGTTTTTAAATTCACACAATTTAAATATAAAATTCAAAATTAATATTAAAAATTCACACCAAACTTAAAATTTGAAATGCATAAAATTAAAAATTCATATTTTAAAAATTAAAAATTCACACCAAACTTAATTTAAAAATTCATATTATAAATTCACACCAAACTTATATTAATTTTTCAAATATTTACAATTTTAAATATATTGTTTTTACAATATTAATTTAAGATTTAAATATTAATTTTAAAAACATGGTAAAAATAAAATTAAAAATCTTTTTGTCTTTTTATCCCACTTTAATCAATCAAATATTATCAAAAATATGCGCCCCTCTTTTCGGTAAAGTAATTTCGGTTCCAAAACCTAATTTAACTCATGACGAATTTTTGAAATATTTTGGGTTGATTGTTTAAAGATATTTATACCTTAAGAATAAACGTTAAATTTCGCAGTGATGTAATAAATTTTTGAATGATATCAATAATTTCGGTCGCCAAACCTAATTTTATTCAATACCAATTTAATACTTTTTAGCGAACAAATTAGCGTTTATTATCAAAAGGTTAAAAATAAAATAAAATAAAAACTGTACAGACTTACCTGTGAAATAGATTTCTTAGTTATATGATCTATTCCATTCATAAGATAGTCGGTTTAATTGGTTTTCCATGGCTACATAGGCGTAACCTCGAGCATTCAGTGTCTTTTCTTCTAAACATATGAACGGTCCGTCTCTGCATAAAGTAACAAATTCGGTATTTGAATAGGTTTGATTATTTGAACATTTACCTCCATGTGACCATTTTCCGCATTTGTGACATCGTTCTAGGTGTCGTGCTCTTCTTTTTGCTGCGGATTTTGATTTTCCTTTACCAAATTGTAACTTATTATCTTCGCATCTGGATTCTTTTCTAACTCCGTCCATTCTTTCTCTGATTACTGATACTATTTCACTCGGTAGTATGTCATTATTACGTTTAGTGATCAAAGCTTGTAGCATTAGACCATGGTTTAGTTCACAGGCAGTCTTCATTTTCTAAAAAAATAAAAATTTAGAATGGGGGGAGAAGACTAGTTCTTTAGGGTCTGCTAGGGAAAGACCATTTGAGTTCCATTTTCGAGAACTACACGAAAACAGACAATCTAACTCAAACAGAAATACATAAACCCCTTGATTCTCCCCATACTTAGTTGGCTGTGGTATCGAAATTGTGATTAACATTATTTTCAATTGAATCATCAACAACTTGTATATCTTTGACTTTTACTTCAATCCATTTGTTGATTTCTTCCGTAACTTTCACAAATTCAACTAACATTGCCTTTTCTTTTGACGATAAATTGGATATTAATCGGTTATATAACTTAAATTTTCCTTTAATCTTAGCATCGTGAATCCGTTTATAAAGTTTCTTCGTTGAACTGTTAAAAATGGATTCATCTAATTTCGTATCATCAACGGCATTCTTTGTGATTGGATCATCATTAAGTTTTTCTTCATCTTCCCCACACTTATGCGTTTTTATTGGTCTAACAGTTTTGGTTTGTGGAGATCTAAACTTTCGGTTCATAAAGGTGATCGATGTATCACCATCCCTAAGTGTTATTCTACCTTTTCTTACATCAATGAATGCCTTGGTGGTTGCTAAAAATGGGCGACCTAGAATTAGAGGAATATCAAGGTTTTCCTCCATATTAATCACTAGGAAGTTTGTAACAAAGGTCAAACTTCCCACGTTAACAAGTAAATTATTTGCTATTCCAACCGGGAGTTTAATGGTTTGGTCAAATGATTGAACACCTATTTTGGTTGGTTTTAATTTACCCATGCCTAATCTTTTGTATAAGGAAAGAGGCATAATATTTGCACTTGCTCCTAAATCTGCGAGTCCATTATATACAGCACCATCATTAAGTAAGCAAGAAATGATAAATTCACCCGGGTCTCCTGCTTTAGTAAGTCGAGTTGGTTTGTAAACCTTTTTCGGGTGTTCTTTCCTTGGTTCTTTCATTTCTATTTGAATTTCTTGTTCACATTTTTCTTCGTTTCTTGGAATGGGAGGTTTGTATAGGAATTCTTCTTCATCACTCAAATTTGAATCCTCCCTATATTCCAGTTTTGATTTTTCATATGTTGTTGATAACATATTTATGTTTTCATTTTGAAGGTTTTCTTGGGTGGTGAAATTATGATTAACTTCATTGTCAACTTCCATCGGACCATGTATGTAATGTTTAACTCTGTGACCATTAACTTTAAATTCAATCCCATTTGAATTTATTAATTCTATCGTTCCGTATGGGAAAACTCTTTTGACTATGAATGGTCCAGACCATCTTGATTTCAATTTTCCAGGAAATAGTTTGAATCGTGAATTGAAAAGAAGAACTCTGTCTCCTTCTTTAAATTCTTTTGAACTTCTGATTCTTTTATCATGCCATTTCTTCGTTCTTTCTTTATAGATTAACGAATTTTCGTATGCTTCATGTCTTAATTCTTCTAATTCGTTTAGTTGACTTAATCGTAGACGTCCAGCTTCATGTAAATCAAGATTACATGTTTTCAAAGCCCAAAATGCTTTGTGTTCAATTTCTACTGGAAGATGACATGCTTTTCCATAAACAAGTCTAAAAGGTGTGGTTCCAATTGGAGTTTTGTAGGCTGTTCTAAAAGCCCAGAGTGCATCCTCCAATTTAATGGACCATTCCTTCGGATTTGATCCTACGGTTTTCTCTAGAATACGTTTTAAGGCTCGGTTGGTATTTTCAACTTGTCCACTTGTTTGTGGATGATATGCGGTGGAGATTTTATGAGTTACTCCATATTTTTTAAGAACTTTCTCAAGTTGATTATTACAGAAATGAGTACCCCGATCACTTATCAAAGCTTTCGGTGTTCCAAACCTTGCAAAAAGATGTTTTAAAAAGTTGACTACAACTCGTGCATCGTTAGTTGGGAGAGCTTGTGCTTCCGCCCATTTAGATACATAATCAATGGCTACGAGTATATATAGATTATTATGAGATTTTGGAAATGGACCCATAAAGTCAATACCCCAAATGTCAAATACTTCACATACTTGGATGACATTTTGTGGCATTTCATCACGTTGACTTATTTTTTCGGCCCTTTGACAAGCATCACAGGATTTGCAAAGAAGGTGTGCGTCTTTGTAAATTGTAGGCCAATAGAATCCAGCATCATAAACTTTTCTTGCTGTTAGTTGAGGCCCATAATGCCCTCCTGTTGGTCCTGTGTGACAATGGTTTAATATTTTACTAGCTTCATCTCCAAATACACATCGGCGTATTATTCCATCTGGACAACTTTTAAACAGATGTGGATCTTCCCAAAAATAGTGTTTTATATCTCTGAAGAATTTCTTTCGTCTTTGGTACGATAATCCTTTTTCAAGGAATCCACATACTAAATAGTTTGCATAGTCTGCAAACCATGGAATTTCTTTATAATCTATCTTCAATAGATATTCATCAGGAAAGTTGTCTTTTATGGCCGATTCATTTAGAACTTCTAATTCGGGATTTTCAAGACGAGAAAGATGATCAGCGGCGAGATTTTCTGCTCCTCTTTTATCTCGGATTTCAATATCAAATTCTTGTAAGAGTAAGATCCAACGGATTAATCTTGGTTTAGCATCTTGTTTTGAAAATAGGTATCTAAGAGCAGAATGGTCGGTATAGACCACCGTTTTTGCTAGAACGAGATATGATCGAAATTTGTCAAAAGCAAAGACAATAGCAAGGAGTTCTTTTTCAGTAGTTGTATAGTTCGTTTGTGCTCCTTGTAACGTCTTACTAGCATAATATATAGGTTGAAATCGTTTTTTAATCCTTTGTCCTAAAATGGCTCCCATTGCAAAATCACTTGCATCGCACATTAGTTCAATCGGTAGATTCCAATTTGGTGTTATCATGATCGGTGCATTAGTGAGTTTCTCTTTAAGAATATTAAAAGATTTGATACACTCATCGGAAAAGATGAATGGAGCATCCTTTTCTAGGAGTTTATTCATAGGAGTGGCAATTTTTGAAAAATATTTTATGAAACGTCGGTAAAAACCGGCATGCCCTAGAAAACTCCTAACTCCTCTAACATTGGTGGGATGTGGAAGTTTAGCAATTACATCTACTTTAGCTCTATCCACTTCAATTCCTTCTTTTGAAATTTTATGTCCAAGAACGATGCCTTCTTTAACCATGAAATGGCATTTCTCCCAATTAAGAACTAGATTTGATTGTTCGCATCTAATTAGCATTCATTCCAGATTAACTAGACATGATTCAAATGTATCACCGAAGACTGAAAAGTCATCCATGAATACTTTCATGCATTCTTCTATCATGTCGTGAAAAATCGCCATCATACACCTTTGAAAGGTTGCAGGGGCGTTGCAAAGTCCAAATGGCATGCGTTTGTAAGCAAAAGTACCATAAGGGCACGTGAATGTGGTTTTATCTTGATCTTCGGGTGTTATTGGAATTTGAAAATATCCGGAAAATCCATCTAGAAAACAATAGTAACTATTTCCGGCTAATATTTCCAACATTTGATCAATGAAAGGTAAGGGAAAGTGATCTTTTCTGGTGGCGTCATTTAATTTTCTATAATCAATACACACACGCCATCCTGTTACAGTCCTAGTAGGAATAAGCTCATTTTTCTCATTTGTAATGACAGTCATGCCACCCTTCTTAGGTACGCATTGAACTGGGCTTACCCATGGACTATCAGAAATTGGATATATCAAACCTGCATCTAGCAGTTTAATAATCTCTTTCTTAACTACATCTTGCATATTAGGATTTAGTCTTCGTTGGCGTTGCACATACGTTTTATGACCTTCTTCCATAAGGATTTTATGTGTGCAATACGAAGGACTTATTCCTTTAATATCATGAATCTTCCATGCAATGGCTGGTTTATGAGCTTTCAACACAGAAATGAGTTGTGATTTCTCATTTTCAGTAAGAGAAGACGATATTATTACAGGTAATTCAGATTCACCATGTAAATAAGCGTATTCCAAATGGTTTGGAAGTGGCTTTAACTCTAATTTCGGTGGTTCTTCTATCGATGATTTATATCGATATTTGTCTTCTTCTTTTAGCATTTGAATTTCTTCTGTTGTTGGTTCATATCCATTAGCTATAAGTGTAGCTAACATTTCAGCTTCATCAATTGGTTCATTACCTTCTCCTAAAGAACATTATCCTGTTCCTTGTAACTCTGGAAATTCTTCTAACAATTCTGTATGTGCATCTATAGTTTGAATATAATAACATGTATCATCTGCAGATTGTGGTTGTTGCATTGCTCTATCAACTGAAAAGGTAACACTCTCATCCTCTATACTTAGTGTCAATTTCTTACCGAACACGTCTATCATTGCTTTAGCCGTGTTTAAGAATGGTCTTCCTAATATGAGAGGAACTTGAGAATCTTCTTCCATGTCCAAAACAACAAAATCTACTGGAAATACTAAAGTACCAACTTTAACTAGCATGTTCTCCATTATCCCTCTAGGATATTTTATTGATCTATCGGCTAGTTGTATGCTTATTCTGGTTGGTTTCAATTCTCCAAGGTCTAGTTTAGTGTATAGTGAATACGGCATTAGATTTATACTAGCACCTAAGTCTGCCAATGCTTCTATTGAACTAAGACTACCCAGAAAACATAGAATTGTGAAACTTCCTGGATCAGATAGTTTTTCTGGTATCTTATTCAACAGCACTGCTGAACAATTAGCATTCATAGTAACAGCCGAGAGTTCTTCCATTTTCTTTCTATTTGAGATTAGATCTTTCAAGAATTTAGCATATCTAGGCATTCCTGAAATCACATCAATGAAAGGAAGATTTACATTTATCTGTTTAAACATATCCAAGAATTTGGATTGCTCGGCTTCAAGTTTCTCTTTCTTCATTTTACTCGGGTAAGGAAGTGGTGGTTGATATGGTTTAACATAAGGTTTAGCCTTAACTGTGTTATCTTCATTAACCTTTTCAACTACCGGTTCTTTTTCCTTATCTTGATTAGGTTGTGGTTCTTGTGTAGTAGGAATGGCTTCATCAGAAGTTACAGGTATTTCAGGTGGTTTAAGTGTTGTACCACTTCTTGTGGTAATGGCTTTAGCTGTTTCATTCTGGGGGTTAGCATTTGTATCACTAGGTAGACTTCCTGGTTTTCTTTCACCTATTAACCTTGCTAGGTTACTTACTTCTTGCTCTAGATTTTGAATAGAAGCTTGTTGATTTCTAAATGCTTGAGCATTTTGTTCATTGGTTTGTTTTTGAGATGTGAAAAACTGCGTTTGAGTTTCAACTAGCTTCGTCATCATATCTTCTAAATTCGGCTTTTTATCATCGGTTTTTTGTGGTGGTTTGTTTTGAAAATTAGGTCTTTGCTGATTGTAAGTATTATTGGATACTTGTTGATTGCTAGGACCTTGTTGGTTGTTGTATGGAATATTTCTGTTATAATTCTGGTTTTGATTGTAAATCGGTCTTGGCGGTTGATAATTATTCTGATAATTATTTCCAGGCCTTTGGTTTATGTATGAAATATTCTCTCTTTGTTCCATTGTTAATTCAATACTGAGACAATCTTTTGTCAAATGTGGTCCTCCACACTGCTCACAACTAATTCGTATTGAGTGAATATCTTTAGTCATCTTTTCCATTCGTCTCTCCACAACATCTATCTTTGCGGAAATGGAATCTAAGTCATGGCTAGAATCGGCTCTAGCTGCTTTAGATGATCTAACGATATCTTTTTCTTGGTGCCACTCATGTGAGTGGGAAGCAGTGTTATCAATAATTTTGTAAGCATCAGTTTCGGTTTTCTTCATAATAGAACCACCAGCTGCTATACCTATATCTTTCCTTGTAGTGATGTCGCATCCTTGGTAGAATATTTGTACTATTTGACAGGTGTCTAAACCATGTTGCGGACATCCTCTTAACAACTTTCCATATCTTGTCCATGCCTCATATAGAGTTTCATTTGGCTTCTGTGTAAATGTAACAATTTCTGCTTGAAGTCTTACGGCTTTAGATGCAGGAAAGAATTGTTTAATAAATTTGTCAACTAAAACATCCCATGTATCAATCGCCCCTTCAGGTAACGATTCCAACCAATCTTTGGCTTCTCCCTTTAAAGTCCAGGGAAATAACATGAGATATATCTGTTCATCCTCCACTTCTCGGATTTTAAATAGTGTGCAGATCCTATTAAAGGTACGTAGATGTTCATTTGGATCTTCCTTCGGCGCACCACTAAATTGGCATTGATTAGTCACCATGTGTAGAATTTGTCCTTTGATTTCATAATCTGGCACATTAATGTCTGGATGAGTAATTGCGTGACCTTGGCCAGTGCGTTTAGCTCTCATTCGGTCTTCCATACTTAAAGGTTCCAGATTCTCCATAATTGAATTTGTTGAATCGGAATCACTAGAGGATTCTGATTTAATGGTTCGTTCCTCAACAATCTCTGTTTGAATGATTGGTGGTTCCGGAGGAAAGTTTAATGGTTCAGGATCTACGAACCGTTCCTGAATATTCTCCGGATTCTCAATTGTGAGGTCGGGTTCAAAAAATGGATTATCGGAAATTTGAACTGAAGTACTTGGTCGACTGGATGATGATTCTAAAGAAAAATCAACGGCGGTTATATTTTCTAAATGTCTTGATCTAGTTACAGGTGGTGAACGTACAAAAGGTGGTGATCGTCTTGCTCGGTGCATTCACTGAATATCCTATTAGTTTTTAAAAAGGAAAGAAAAATTATAATAAGTTATCCAATTAATAGACTTTTCTGATTTTGCCCACGTTTTGAATAGCCAAAAGATGCAGCAGAGGGGCAGGATTCGTTTGGTCTCAATATAATTGAGGACTGTTTGGCTCCAATAACCCGGTCCACGTACAAATCCAACTATTACTACGAACCAGAAAATTTTGATGTCTATCAATTTAACCACTTAAAATAAATTTTCGTAATTTTAAGAAATTTAGATAAGAAGTAGAATAAAAATCTATGTCCTAAAAACTAGAATAGCGAGAAATAAGAAAGAAAAAGAGTTCGTCGAAAAAGATCGAAAAAGAAAAATGGTTGAAAAATAAAAGGTGACGGAAAAATTAAAGAAACTTATAAAAATTAAAAATACTTGACTAACCTAACCTTATTACTACAACTAACTTAAAATTATAATCGCAAATTGAGATTACTAATTGGAATGATAATTGATACATAGGTAAAAGGTGTCTAAAAATATTAAAGCTTACAGGAAAAACTAAATCCCAAATGGAAATAACTTAAAAAGAAACTAAAACTTAAAAAGGCGTCACAAAATTCTAAAGCACCTAAATCTTAGTTTAAAGAAAAAGCACTTAAGGGATTTTACGGCAAAGCCTAAAAATCTAGAAGTAAAAATAACTATGGCAAAAACTATGAATTAAAACTAAATATGAGCTAAAAATACAAATATTACGTTAAAACAATTAAAAAGGGACAAAATATAAAAATATACAAAAAGTTGTAAAAATTAAAATTTTTGTAAAAATATTATTTTTATATTATTTTATAAAAGTATTAATTTAAATATATAAATAAAACTAATTAAAACTTAATATAACTAAATAATTAAAATTAAATATTAATTTAATTAAAACCTAAATCTTAATTAATTAATAATAATAATTATTACTCCGTATTAATTGCAGTTAGGGTTTCTGGCAGGCGTGTCAGAAAAAGCTCCGCGAGTCGCGGTATTTCAAACAGCAAACCCCGCGAGTCGCGGGGTTCCAAAATTCAACCCTGGAACAGGAAATTTACGCGTTTTTCTTTGTTTTTTTTTTATTTTCTATTTTCTGTTTTTATATTTTCTGTTTATATTATTTTATTAAAATATTTATATAATTTAAATAAAACTTATCTTTAATAACTAAGATAAAAATAAAATACTTTATAACAATAAAAAAAATAGATTTATATATATATATATATTTTTTTTCGGTTTTTTATATTTATAAAATATATTTATAAAATAGATTAAATAAAACTTATATTTTTACAAACTAAAGAAACTTTATAAAACTTAAATATTTATCAAACTCCTAAAAATACATAAATTTTTGTTTTTCTTTTTATATTTTCGAATAATTAAAACGTATTTTTACAAAAACGAATTTTAATAAAAGTTAACTAATTTTTTTTTTTTTTTATATTAGCGTTGCGCTTCCGGCTTTTAAAAGAGTTTCCCCGGCAGCGGCGCCAAAAATACTTGATGTCAAAGCTAAGTGGTATAAAATACTATTAAATTTTAGCAGGAAAATACTATTAAATACGATACAATTTTACACAAGATATTTATTTATTTATAGAATGGATATACTTAAACCTTGCTACAACACTTATAGGCAGTGTACCTAATCGTACAGTAGTGTAGTTTTTAGTAAGTTCGGTTCGTTCCACAGGGAATCTTTTTAAACAAAGCTTAACGCTATATTAGTTTACTTTTATAAAAATACAAATATATATATATATATATATATATAAGTAATATTATTATTATAAAGGGGGGTTTTTACCGTTTAATGACCGGTTTGTCGATTTTAAAACTTTAGTCGCAGTTAAAACCAAATGTAAAATATTAAAAATGAATACAAGACTTAAATTAAAGCATAAAGTAAATAACGATAATGAAATTGCGAATAATAAAAGTGCGATAAAATAAACTTGCGATAATTAAAAAGTACGATAATTAAAAGTGCAATACAATAACAATAAAAATGCGATAATTAGAAGTGCAATTAAATATAAAATAAAGGAAATTAAATATGAAATAAAAGAATTATGCTTATTTAAACTTCCGTAATCATGATGTTTGACGTGTTGATTTTAGTTTTATGCCCATGGGTTAATTGTCCTTTGTCCTGGATTATTTAATATGTCCATACGGATTTGTCCATAATAGTCCATCAGTCATAAATATAAAGAGCGAAAGCCTTCATCAAATTATTCTTATTCCCGAAGTCAAATATTCCAACTAATTGGGGATTCGAATTGAAACAAGGTTTTAATACTTTGTTTAATGAATACACCAGGTTATCGACTACGTGTAAACCAAGGTTTTACTACTTTGTTAACAATTACACCAATTACCCTTGAATGTAATTCACCCCTGTTTCAACAAGTCTATTAACTATTAATCCAGTTCCGTATCCGGTAAAATGAATAATTATTGGTATTTATAGATATCCCGCCCACCGTACCCAGTCAAGCGTATGTGGTTATATATAAATACGTCGAATTATAAGTTTGTATATTAAATTAACAAGGTATTGTTTAGTTAATATAAAACCCATTAATAGCCCATAGTCTAATTTCCACAAGTGTCGTTCTTTTGTCCAAACCCCAATTATGGTACAAAGCCCAATTATCCAATTTTAGTAATTTGCCCAACATCATGATTACTTCGGATTAAATAAGCATAATAATAACTTAGCTACGAGACATTAAATTAAAAAGGTTGAACATAACTTACAATGATTAAAAATAGCGTGGCGTTACACGGACAGAATTTTGACTTACACCCTTACAACATTCGCTAACATACCCTTATTATTAGGATTAAAATTAAAATTAAAATTAAAATATAAATATGAATATATACGATATAGATAGAGAGATGGATGGATTTTTGATGATTTTTGCGATCAGAATTAGTTTGCTTTTATAGGGATTTTCGACTTTTGGGGCTCCGCGACTCGCGGCATTTTTGCCTTCAAACTCCGCGAGTCGCGGAGAATGAAATTACAGCTCAGTCCCTTTGGAGTCTTTCTTGCCGACGGTTTTTATTATTTATTATAATATATAAATAATTATAAGAATTATTTAAATATTATATTATATTTATGTGCATAGTTGCCTTGTAATTTTCAGTCCGTTGCGTCGAGCGTTGAGAGTTGACTCTGGTCCCTGTTCCGGATTTTCGAACGTCCTTGCGTACAATTTTATATTTTGTACTTTGCGTTTTGAATCTTGTACTCTTGTAATTTCGAGACGTTTCTTATCAATAATTGGAACCTCTTTGATTGTATTTTGTACTTTTGAGCTTTTTGGTCGTTTGCGTCTTCAATTCGTCGAATCTGTCTTTTGTCTTCACCTTTTATTATTTAAACGAATATCACTTGTAAATAGAACAATTTCAACTAAAAGCTTGTCTTTCTTGAGGAATAATGCTATGAAATATATGTTCGTTTTTAGCATTATCAGTAACCCTCGTCCCTTTGACGATGTTACAACACGCTGTCTTATCAACGGCCATAACGGTTATGTTCCACAAGACCAAGGATGAGAAGTAGTCCTAGTAAAACTAGAATGCATGACTTGTTTCTGGACGTATGAATTACGTGTCTTTATTGCCTTTGCTGAACGACTTGTGTACTAGCTAGAATTATCTTCACAACTATCTTGTATCAAAGTTATTGTGTGCTATATTTCATGCTTTATGTAAAATAAGCGGTATTGTAAGTTTGTAAAATATTGTATAAAAGTTTGAACGCGAAATATTATTATAATCAGTTTTTCATATAGAATTGTAGTAGTTGAATTGTATATTAGCTACTAAGTATGAACTTAACGGGTAGGTACTACCCGAATTTAAACTTATAAAACGCTAATATGAAGAAAAAGCTTTTATAAATGAGTTCATATTATGCTACGAAATACTATTAACTACTCTTAATATTCTGTATGATTAACTTGTTCCATTTGACAATTTTGAAGGAAATGGCACCGACTACTCGACACACCGTGAATATGAATGAAGAGGAATTTCGTACTTTTCTAGCTTCAAACGTAGCCGCAGTACAGGCTGCGCTACATACCAACAATAACCTTGGATCTAGCAGTACAGGAAATCGTGTAGGATGCACCTACAAAGAATTCACTGCCTGTAAACCTTTGGAATTTGATGGAACCGAAGGACCGATCGGATTGAAACGGTGGACCGAGAAGGTCGAATCGGTGTTTGCCATAAGTAAGTGTACTGAAGAGGACAAAGTGAAGTACGCTACGCATACCTTCACAGGTTCTGCGTTAACATGGTGGAATACCTATCTAGAGCAAGTGAGACAAGATGATGCTTAAGCACTACCGTGGTCAGCATTCAAGCACTTGATGAACGAGAAGTACCGTCCCAGAACCGAGGTCAATAAGCTCAAGACAGAACTTAGAGGGTTACGAACCCAAGGATTTGATATTACCACGTACGAAAGACAATTCACAGAATTGTGCCTATTGTGTCCGGGAGCGTTCGAAGATGAGGAAGAGAAGATCGACGCGTTTGTGAAAGGATTACCGGAAAGAATCCAAGAAGATATAAGTTCACACGAGCCCGCCTCCATACAACAGGCATGTAGAATGGCTCACAAACTAGTGAACCAGATTGAGGAAAGAATTAAAGAACAGACGGCTGAAGAGGCCAATGTGAAGCAAGTCAAAAGAAAGTGGGAGGAAAACGGTGATAAGAATCACCAATACAACAACAACAGCAATTACAATAATAATCGCAACAATTATCCGCAACTACAACAAACGGCCCAACAATAAACAACAACAACAACAACAACAACAAAAACAACAACAACAACAACAACAACAACAACAACAACAACAACAACAACAACAACAACAACAACAACAACAACAACAACAACAACAACAACAACAACAATCATCCCAACAACAATAACAACCGCAAAAACAACAACAATCAGAAGCAGCTATGCCAAAGGTGTGAAAAGTATCACTCGGGGTTCTGCACCAAATTTTGCAACAAGTGTAAAAGAAATGGTCATAGCGCGGCGAAGTGTGAGGTCTACGGACCAGGGGTTAACAGAACGAAAGGAACAAATGGTGTCGGAACGAGTAATGGCGGAGCAAGTAGTGTCGGAGCAAGTTATGCCAATGTAGTTTGTTATAAATGTGGAAAACCGGGCCACATTATTAGAAATTGCCCGAACCAGGAGAACACGAATGGACAAGGCCGCGGAAGAGTTTTCAATATTAATGCGGCAGAGGCACAGGAAGACCCGGAGCTTGTTACGGGTACGTTTCTTATTGACAATAAATCTGCTTACGTTTTATTTGATTCGGGTGCGGATAGAAGCTATATGAGTAGAGATTTTTGTGCTAAATTAAGTTGTCCATTGACGCCGTTGGATAGCAAATTTTTACTCGAATTAGCAAACGGTAAATTAATTTCAGCAGATAATATATGCCGGAATCGAGAAATTAAACTGGGTAGCGAAATATTTAAGATTGATTTGATACCAGTAGAGTTAGGGAGTTTTGATGTAATAGTTGGCATGGACTGGCTGAAGAAGGTGAAAGCAGAGATCGTATGTTATAAAAATGCAATTTGCATTGTACGAGAAGAAGGAGAACCCTTAATGGTGTACGGAGAAAAGGCAACATGAAGCTACATCTTATTAGTAATTTGAAGGCACAAAAACTAATAAGAAAAGGTTGCTATACTGTTCTAGCACACGTCGAGAAAGTACAAACTGAAGAAAAGAGCATCAATGATGTTCCCATCGCAAAAGAATTTCCCGATGTATTTCCGAAAGAATTACCGGGACTACCTCCACATCGATCTGTTGAATTTCAAATAGATCTTGTACCAGGAGCTGCACCAATAGCTCGTGCTCCTTATAGACTCGCACCCAGCGAGATGAAAGAACTGCAAAGCCAACTGCAAGAACTATTAGAACGTGGTTTCATTCGACCAAGCACATCACCATGGGGAGCTCCTGTTTTGTTTGTCAAGAAGAAGGATGGTACATTTAGGTTGTGTATTGACTACAGAGAGTTGAACAAACTTACCATAAAAAACCGTTATCCACTGCCGAGAATTGACGACTTATTTGATCAACTCCAAGGCTCGTCGGTTTATTCGAAGATCGATTTACGTTCTGGATATCATCAAATGCGAGTAAAGGAGGATGATATTCCAAAAACTGCTTTTAGGACGCGTTATGGTCATTACGAGTTTATGGTTATGCCGTTTGGATTGACTAACGCACCAGCTGTGTTCATGGACCTTATGAACCGAGTGTGTGGGCCATATCTTGACAAGTTTGTCATTGTTTTCATCGATGACATACTTATTTACTCAAAGAATGATCAAGAGCACGAAGAACATTTGAGAAAAGTGCTAGAAGTATTGAGGAAAGAAAAACTGTACGCTAAGTTTTCAAAGTGTGCATTTTGGTTGGAAGAAGTTCAATTCCTTGGTCACATAGTGAACAAAGAAGGTATCCAGGTGGACCCGGCAAAGATCGAAACCGTTGAAAAGTGGGAAACCCCAAAAAACTCCGAAGCATATACGTCAATTTTTAGGATTGGCTGGTTACTACAGAAGATTCATCCAAGATTTCTCCAAAATAGCAAAACCCTTGACTGCATTAAAGCATAAAGGGAAGAAATTTGAATGGAAGGATAAACAAGAGAAGGCGTTTCAATTATTGAAGAAAAAGCTAACTACGGCACCTATATTGTCATTTCCTGAAGGGAATGATGATTTTGTGATTTATTGTGACGCATCAAAGCAAGGTCTCGGTTGTGTATTAATGCAACGGACGAAGGTGATTGCTTATGCGTCTAGACAATTGAAGATTCACGAGCAAAATTATACGACGCATAATTTGGAATTAGGCGCGGTTGTTTTTGCATTAAAGACTTGGAGGCACTACTTATATGGGGTCAAAAGTATTATATATACCGACCACAAAAGTCTTCAACACATATTTAATCAGAAACAACTGAATATGAGGCAGCGTAGGTGGATTGAATTGTTGAATGATTACGACTTTGAGATTCGTTACCACCCGGGGAAGGCAAATGTGGTAGCCGACGCCTTGAGCAGAAAGGACAGAGAACCCATTCGAGTAAAATCTATGAATATAATGATTCACACTAACCTTACTACTCAAATAAAGGAGGCGCAACAAGGAGTTTTAAAAGAGGGAAATTTAAAGGATGAAATACCCAAAGGATCGGAGAAGCATCTTAATATTCGGGAAGATGGAACCCGGTATAGGGCTGAAAGAATTTGGGTACCAAAATTTGGAGATATGAGAGAAATGGTACTTAGAGAAGCTCATAAAACCAGATACTCAATACATCCTGGAACGGGGAAGATGTACAAGGATCTTAAGAAACATTTTTGGTGGCCAGGTATGAAAGCCGATATTTCTAAATATGTAGGAGAATGTTTGATGTGTTCTAAGGTCAAAGCTGAACATCAGAAACCATCAGGTCTACTACAACAACCTGAAATCCCGGAATGGAAATGGGAAAACATTACCATGGATTTCATTACTAAATTGCCAAGGACTGCAAGTGGTTATGATACTATTTGGGTAATAGTTGATCGTCTCACCAAGTCAGCACACTTCCTGCCAATAAGAGAAGATGACAAGATGGAGAAGTTAGCACGACTGTATTTGAAGGAAGTCGTCTCCAGACATGGAATACCAATCTCTATTATCTCTGATAGGGATGGCAGATTTATTTCAAGATTCTGGCAGACATTACAGCAAGCATTGGGAACTCGTCTAGACATGAGTACTGCCTATCATCCACAACTGATGGGCAGAGCGAAAGGACGATACAAAGGCTTGAAGACATGCTACGAGCTTGTGTTATTGATTTCGGAAACAGTTGGGATCGACATCTACCGTTAGCAGAATTTTCCTACAACAACAGCTACCATTCAAGCATTGAGATGGCGCCGTTTGAAGCACTTTATGGTAGAAAGTGCAGGTCTCTGATTTGTTGGAGTGAAGTGGGGGATAGACAGATTACGGGTTCGGAGATAATACAAGAAACTATCGAGAAAATCATCCAAATTCAACAAAGATTGAAAACCGCCCAGAGTCGACAAAAGAGCTACGCGGACAGTAAAAGAAAAGATATAGAGTTTGAAATTGGAGAAATGGTCATGCTTAAGGTTTCACCTTGGAAAGGCGTTGTTCAATTTGTTAAACGGGGAAAACTAAATCCAAGGTACATTGGACCATTCAAGATTATAGATCGTGTCGGACCAGTAGCTTACCAACTGGAGCTACCTCAACAACTCGCGGCTGTACATAACACTTTCCACGTCTCAAATTTGAGGAAATGATTTGCTAAAGAAGATCTCACTATTCCGTTGGACGAAATCCAAATCAATGAAAAACTTCAATTCATTGAAGAACCCGTCGAAATAATGGATCGTGAGGTTAAGAGACTTAAACAAAACAAGATACCGATTGTTAAGGTTCGATGGAATGCTCGTAGAGGACCCGATTTCACCTGGGAGCGTGAAGATCAGATGAAGAAGAAATACCCGCATTTATTTCCAGAAGATACGTCAACACCTCCAACTGCTTAAAATTTCGGGACGAAATTTATTTAACGGGTAGGTACTGTAGTGACCCGAACTTTTCCATGTTTATATATATATTAAATGAAATTTTTATTTACATGATTAAGTGTTTCCAACATGTTAAGCAATCAAACTTGTTAAGACACAATTGACCACCCAAGTTGACCGGTGATTCACGAACGTTAAAACTTGTAAAAACTATACGATGACATATATACGGTTATATATATAGTTAACATGAATTTATTATAAGTATGTATCTCATTAGGTATTTTAACAATGAGTTATATACATAAAAATGAGACTATTAATTTAAGAAACTCGAAAATGATATATATAACGATTATCGTTATAACAACGTCTTACTAGGTACATATGAATCATATTAAGATATTGATACACTTGGTTAATTATGTTAAATGATAAGTAAATATATTATTAAGTGTATTAACAATGAAATACATATGTAAAAATAAGACTACTAACTTAATGATTTCGAAACGAGACATATATGTAACGATTATCGTTGTAACGACATTTAACTGTATATATATCATACTAAGATATATTATATATCATAATATCATGATAATATAACAATTTAACATCTCATTTGTTATAATAAACAATGGGTTAACAACACTCAACAAGATCGTTAACCTAAAGGTTTCAAAACAACATTTACATGTAACGACTAACGATGAATTAACGACTCAGTTAAAATGTATATACATGTAGTGTTTTAATATGTATTCATACACTTTTGAAAGACTCCAAGACACTTATCAAAATACTTCTACTTAACAAAAATGCTTACAATTACATCCTCGTTCAGTTTCATCAAAAATTCTACTCGTATGCACCCGTATTCGTACTCGTACAATACACAACTTTTAGATGTATGTACTATTGGTATATACACTCCAATGATCAGCTCTTAGCAGCCCATGTGAGTCACCTAACACATGTGGGAACCATCATTTGGCAACTAGCATGAAATATCTCATAAAATTTCAAAAATATGAGTAATCATTCATGACTTATTTACATGAAAATAAAATTACATATCCTTTATATCTAATCCATACACCAACGACCAAAAACACCTACAAACACTTTCATTCTTCAATTTTCTTCATCTAATTGATCTCTCTCAAGTTCTGTCTTCAAGTTCTAAGTGTTCTTCATAAATTCCAAAAGTTCTAGTTTCATAAAATCAAGAATACTTTCAAGATTGCAAGTTTACTTCCAAGTTTTCTAAATCCATTCCAAGTAATCATCCAAGATCAAGAAACCTTTGTTACTTACAGTAGGTTATCTTTCTAATACAAGGTAATAATCATATTCAAACTTTAATTCAATTTCTATAACTATAGCAATCTTATTTCGAGTGGAAATCTTACTTGAAATTATTTTCGTGTCATGATTCTGCTTCAAGAACTTTCAAGCCATCCAAGGATCCTTTGAAGCTAGATCTATTTTTCTCATTTAAAGTAGGTTTATCCAAGGAACTTGAGGTAGTAATGATGTTCATAACATCATTCGATTCATACATATAAAGCTATCTTATTCGAAGATTTAAACTTGTAATCACTAGAACATAGTTTAGTTAATTCTAAACTTGTTCGCAAATAAAAGTTAATCCTTCTAAATTGACTTTTAAAATCAACTAAACACATGTTCTATATCTATATGATATGCTAACTTAATGATTTAAAACCTGAAAACACGAAAAACACCGTAAAACCGGATTTACGCCGTCGTAGTAACACCGCGGGCAGTTTTGGGTTAGTTAATTAAAAACTATGATAAACTTTGATTTAAAAGTTGTTATTCTGAGAAAATGATTTTTATTATGAACATGAAACTATATCTAAAAATTATGGTTAAACTCAAAGTGGAAGTATGTTTTCTAAAATGGTCATCTAGACGTCGTTCTTTCGACTGAAATGACTACCTTTACAAAAACGACTTGTAACTTATTTTTCCGACTATAAACCTATACTTTTTCTATTTAGATTCATAAAATAGAGTTCAATATGAAACCATAGCAATTTGATTCACTCAAAACGGATTTAAAATGAAGAAGTTATGGGTAAAACAAGATTGGATAATTTTTCTCATTTTAGCTACGTGAAAATTGGTAACAAATCTATTCCAACCATAACTTAATCAACTTGTATTGTATATTATGTAATCTTGAGATACCATAGACACGTATACAATGTTTCGACCTATCATGTCGACACATCTATATATATTTTGGAACAACCATATACACTCTATATGTGAGTTTCATTTGATTCCCTTTTACTCTTTACATTTTTGGGACTGAGAATACATGCAAATGCTTTATTAACTGTTTTACAATAATTATATGCGTGAGTTTCATTAATCCCTTTTTAAATGCTTTTGCAATATATATTTTTGGGACTGAGAATACATGCGCTGTTTTTATAAATGCTTTACGAAATAGACACAAGTAATCGAAACTACATTCTATGGTTGGATTATCTAATCGAATATGCCCTTTTTATTAAGTCTGGTAATCTAAGAATTAGGGAACAGACACCCTAGTTGATGCGAACTCTAAAGATAGATCTATTGGGCCTAACAAACCCCATCCAAAGTACCGGATGCTTTAGTACTTCGAAACTTATATCATATCCGAAGGGTGTCCCGGAATGATGGGGATATTCTTATATATGCATCTTGTTAATGTCGGTTACCAGGTGTTCACCATATGAATAATTTTTATCTCTATGTATGGGATGTGTATTGAAATATGAAATCTTGTGGTCTATTTTTACGATTTGATATATATATATAGGTTAAACCTATAACTCACCAACATTTTTGTTGACGTTTAAAGCATGTTTATTCTCAGGTGAATACTAAGAGCTTCCGCTGTTGCATACTAAAATAAGGACAAGATTTGGAGTCCATGTTTGTATGATATTGTGTAAAAACTGCATTCAATAAACTGATTTCGATGTAACATATTTGTATTGTAAACCATTATGTAATGGTCGTGTGTAAACAGGATATTTTAGATTATCATTATTTGATAATCTACGTAAAGCTTTTTAAACCTTTATTTATGAAATAAAGGTTATGGTTTGTTTTAAAAATGAATGCAGTCTTTGAAAAACGTCTCATATAGAGGTCAAAACCTCGCAACGAAATCAATTAATATGGAACGTTTTTAATCAATAAGAACGGGACATTTCAACGGTGGTAGTGGTTGGTGAGAGAGGGTGTTGATGGTGGAGGGAGGAGGTTCACGAGTAGTATGAGGAATCAATGTGAGGGTTGCTTGAGATTGTCGAAAGGAAGAAAGAAATGGTTGTCCATTTGATACATATGACTGTATATATGTGATATATGATATGTATGAATATATATATATATATATATATATATATATATATATATATATATATATATATATATTATGTGAAGCCACTTAAAACATCCACAGTAACTCGATTATTAACTTTATTCAAATCTTGGCTGTTTCAATCAATTGATAACATAATTACAATAAGACAACACTAATAGTAATTAATAATATTTATTAATATAAAGAATGAAGACTTATTAGCCGCCTCCTTCCTGTTTGTATCTGTCGACATATTTATTTCAAATATTATCTCGCTCTGTTGATAATCAGTGGCGGATAAAAGTTCTCAGAATAATACCAAATTTTTAAATTAAATATATTTAATTATTTCACTCATTAACTGTTTGAAACCTGATCAAAAAGGTTCGATAATTATTTATTTTCTGTTCCAATTATTATGTACGGAGTATAAAAACTTAGATTGAAAAGGTAAAAAAAATATTTATCAAAACTATTATCTTTTTAATCAAATTATGGACCAACTTTTATTTTAAAACTTCATATATACATATTAGACCTATTTTAAAAATAGTTAAATGTCAACCAAAAGTTACAGACATTTACAATTTAAGCTCAAAATTAATTATATTTAATATACACTATGTATATATATAAACAGTTTTAAATAACAAAATTTACTACGCAAATAAATTTATATTAAATAATTAAATTAAATATAACAATATATATATATATATATATATATATATATATATACAAGTAATATTCATATATTATATATATATATATATATATATATATATATATATATATATATATAATAGTTTTTATTACAATGTATTTTATTTTACATATTTATTTATAACACTAAGTGTATATAATAGTTTATTAATGTTCAAGTTATTATATATATTATACACATATTTATATATACACATATATCCACATATTTACAAGCAATGGTTCGTGAATCATCGGGAACAGTCGAAAGTCTTATGAATTCATGAAAAATAGTTCAAACATTTTGAGACTCAATATTACAGACTTTGCTTATCGTGTCAAGACCATATAAAGATCAAGTTAAAATTTGGTCGGAAATCTCCGGGTCGTCACACTTGCACAAGCTTTAAGTATTTTTGCATCGATTCATCATGTGCTTCGAATATTCCGTTAAATTGGTTTGCAACCAACTACGAATCAACATATACTGAGAGTTCTTTAACCTCCAGATATTTTGCTACCCGCATCCCTGATAACAATGCTTCATATTCAGCTTCATTATTTGTGACAGGGAAGCTGAATAGCAGTGCGAAGGTATACTCTTCCCCTTCTGGACTTTTTAAGACTATTCCTGCCCCTGCGCCTTCTGGACCACAAGCCCCATATGTGTGCATTTCCCACAGCTGTTCGGGCGGAGGTGGTATTTCTTTTGATTCATGCGAGACTTCGATATCTCCGGCTGTTTCAGCCAGATAATCTGCTAGGACTTGTCCTTTTACCGCACTTCATGGTGAGAAACTTATTTCATGCTCTCCCAATTCAATAGCCCATTTGGCCATGCGATCAGAATTTTCTGGTTTATATAGCACCCGCTCAACAAGTATCAGCGAATATAAATTTGCTAGAACTTATCAAGCAATTTTGTATTTATTGACAACAAATAGTTGTTTGTCATACCTGCTTTATCGGCTGATCTGTTAGGACCCTTATTGGGTGCGCTTGGAAATATCTCCGCAAGCGTCTAGCCGTATGCACGAGTGCATAAACCAGTTTTTCGATTGCAGGATATTTTAATTCGCTCCCTGTCAAAGCTTTGCTAACAAAATACACAGGCATTTGTACCTGTTCGCACAGCATAATTATATAATTTTAAATGCCTATTGATTGAAAATTAGTTATATTTAATTTTTATAGTGCGTACCTGTCCTCTGTCCGCTATCATCACTGAACTTATTGCTTCTTTCGATGCCGCTAAGTACAGTATTAATGTTTCTCCAGCAATCGGCGCAGTCATTGTTGGCAGCTCTTTCGGAAATTTTTTCATTTCTTGAAACGCCACTTCTGCTTCTTCTGTCCATTTGAAATCCATTTTCTTCAGGCAATTCTTCAATGTCCCGAAAAAGGGGAGTGATCGCTCTGCAGATTTTGATAGGAATCTCGTTAATGCCGCCAACTTACCCGTTAAACTTTGTAGTTTTTTTTTATTTCTTGGTGACGGCATATTCTCGATTGCCTCTATTTTCTTTGGGTTTGCACGTATCCCGCGCTCAGTTATTATATGACCAAGAAACTTTCCTTCTTCCTCTCCGAAGCTGCACTTCGATGGGTTGAGCTTCATATTAATCTTTCTTAATGATGCGAACGTTTCTAATATGTCCTCTAACAGACCTTGTTCTGTTGTGCTTTTTATAACTAGGTCATCAACGTATGCTTCCAAATTTCTCCCAATCTGACCTTTAAAATCTTTGTCTATTACCCGTTGGTATGTTGCTCCAGCATTATTTAAACCAATGGCATCTTTGTATAGCAGTATATGCCCTGACTTGTGTGGAAAGCAGTCTTATCCTCGTCGTCCGCTGCCATCTGTATTTGATGATATCCTTTGTACGCATCCAAAAAACATTTGTATCGGAAGCCATCTAACGATTTAACTTTCCAGTCTATTTCTGGTAGAGGATAATTGTCCTTGGGGCAAGCTTTATTAATGTCCGTGAAGTCAACACACATGCGCCATGACCCATCGGGCTTTTTTACCAACACTGGATTTGCTACCCATGTTTGGTACCTTACTTCTCGCAAAATGTTCGCTTTGACCAACTTGTCAACTTCTGCTTTCAACCATTCGCTTCTTTCAGGAACCATGTCGCGTTTCTTTTGCCGCACTGGTGTCAGGCTAGGATTTGCGTTAAGCTTGTGCTCAGCAATTTCCCTTGGTACGCCAGTCATGTCCGCTTCTTTCCACGAAAAGACGTCCGTATTAGAAGCTAATATATTACGAAGCTTAAACTTTGTCTCATCAGACAATCCCCCGCCAATTTTAATTTTTTGTTCTGGATGCCGCGGGTTTGCGATGATCATGCAGCTTCTAAGTTGCTCTGCCTCACTCGGCTGCTGCTCTGCATGTTCCACGGCCGCAACGCTTGCATCTTGCTTTTCTGACCTTATTGTTGCGATTCCCAATGGTGTTGGGAACTTGATAAGGCCATGTACTGTGGATGGGATAGCTGCTAATTTTTGCAAAGTCGTGCGCCCTAAAAGCGCATTATATTTTGAGTAAGACCTTATGTCATAACCCGACCTTAACCATAAGGACGAATACAATAACATATGATTTCATCGCGAGGTATTGACCTCTATATGCGACATTTTTCAAAAACTGCATTCGTTTTTACAATACAAACCATAGCTTTTATTACAAATACAAGGTTTAAACAACTTAATAATGATTATCGTTTAGCGATAATCTTAGACTTACAAACTTTACATGTGATAATAACAATACGACCTCCAACATATTTTACATTACAAATCCTCCGATATGCAGTTTTATTTTTGACACAAATATGCATATTCAAGATCTTGCTTAAATTCAACATGTTGCAGCGGAAGCTTTTAGTTATCACCTGAGAATAAACATGCTTAAAACGTCAACATAAAGTTGGTGAGATATAGGTTTAATGCCGGCAGCGTTATGAATATAGACCACAAGATTTCATATATAAACGTTTTAATAAAAATATTCTAAGTTGTTGATCACTTGATAACCATACTTAACATTTAATCAACGTCGCATATTCCCTTTATTATGAAATCTTACTACACCGTACCAAGTGTAGTCACCAAAATGAAGTACTGTGCAACCGTTGAATACTGGTCGTCCAGTCCGGTTGGGGTTGTCAGGCCCGATAGATCTATCAACAGGATTCGCGTTTACAATACCTCATGTAAATAGTAGTTACCAAGTTACAGGGAAGTATGCCAGTGGTACAACTCAACGTAGAATATATATTTTTAATCACTTGTGTCCATAACGTAAATCATAAAATGCATGTATTCTCATCCCGAAATATTTAGAGTTTAAAAGTGGGACTATATACTCACTTTTGTCTTGAAGGTATTTAACTCGACTTGGTCTCCGATAGATATCACGAACCTAACCATATATATAATATATCAACATATTTTCTTTTCAAGTAATCGTTACATACATATATATATATATATATATATATATATATATATATATATATATATATATATATATATACTTTTAATACTTTTAATATTTTCTTAGTCCGTAGTTAGCAGTCCGATGTTAGTGGTCCACAATTAGTTGCTTAAATAAAATAAATAAAGACCCCATCGTATTTGTATTGATCAGAATTAATCTTGACCCATGGTACCATGTTGTCAAATGATGTGTTGCGTACATAAAGTACCGTGTTGTCAAATGACGTGTTGTGTACAATTATGAGGTCTTATGATTAATCTTCTCGTGTTGTTTACAGGTGGTCCTGAAATATATAAAATCAAATCATAAGTAAATATATATTAAATATTATGTTAATTAGCCAAGATATGATTAATCCGATTTTGTCATAATATGATATATTACAGGTCTTGAAGTGTTTTTAAAAATCAAATTAGAAGGATCTATTCAGTTTGCGAACAAGTTTGAAATCACTCAAACTATGTTCTTGTTGTTAAAATTTTATAACACAAAATAAGATAGCTATATAAATATGAATCAAATAAGGTTATGAATAAGGTTACTACCTCAAGTTACTTGGACAAAGCTACTGGAAAAGGTAAGAAAAATCTTGGAATCAAAAGAGTGGTGGAGTGGGATTGAAAGATTGGAAGTAATCTCCTTGAAATCGGATGACTATATTGATACGTTCTTGAGTAGGTAAATGAAGAGAGATTAGGGAGTGAATTAACTTGAAAGAAAATTGGAAATGAAATTGTATGTGTGTGTGTGTTCAAAATAGCATGATTATGGGATGGATATATAGGAGATTTAGTTTGTTTTCTTGCACAAAAGTCACACATGAGGTTAAATGGCTGGTTCCCACATGTAACATCATGTCTAGTGGCTGATCATTGAAGTTTATTGTTGGTATATACCAATAGTAAATATATATAGAAGCTGGGTATGATACGGTTACATATACCCTAGATATACTTGTAGAAATTTTGAGGAATCGGAACGAGAATTCAAATATGGACGGGTTTATAACTGTAAAAGAGGCTCAAAACTGGGCTTTTATTTTTGGGTTAAACCGGGCCAAAATAAAATTTTAAGACATTTTTAATAAAGCAATGTTAGCCCAAAAAAAAAATTCCAAGCTGACCTGGCAGCTCGACCCCAGCCAGGGGCTCTGCCCCTTAGACCCCGCCAGGGGTTGTCACCCCTTGGACCCCGCTTATCGGGGGCGCTGCCCCCGAACCCCCGTCATAATCAAGATAAGTTCAAACAAGTGTGCACTCCACACTTCCCCAAACTTGTTCGATATTTATCAAGATTATTTTGGTTACAAATTAATCCCATTACACTTAAATCATATTGGTGACATAGATCACCAACACATTATATATTGTAAGTATATATGTTAAAGAATGTTACATATAGTTATCGTTTTGAAAACTTAAGTTAGTGGTCTCAAAGTATACTTATAACTCATTGTTGTTAGTTCACAATGAAATGTTAAACCATCCTTAAATCATGTTAAATATGTATAGATATGTACATATACATAATCGTATAATTATCGTGTGTTATATAGTTCGTGATATCATCGGTCAAATTGGACGGTCAAACGTTGTGTGAAACTCTTTTCAAAAACATAAGTCTCATCAGTTTGGATTGCTTATCATGTTGGTAAGGTTTATTTTATGTAAATATTAATCTCATAAGTATAAAACGATCGGAAAAATCCGGGTCGTTACACCTTACGACGGCAAATTCTACTGTCGTGCTTCTCACTAATTCCTTATTATCATCGTCCACCAGCTCCAGCTCTAATTCGATGATCCCGATTGGCCATGCGGACTCTCCAGAAAATCCTGATAACGCAGTGTTAGGAGCCACTAACTTGGCTCGCACAGCCCCCGGCAGCAAGCGGAAACAGTGTTCGTACATTATATCAACACCGCAACCGGTATCTACATGCAATCGCTTGATGATGTACTCGCAACTTTTGACACGTCCTTTAATCGTAATGAGCGCATCTGAGGGTTCCTGTGCTATGGACGAGAATGTGATGGGAGTATTTTCCCATTCCTCAGATACCTCTAACTTGCGCCTCTGATTTATCCGTCCGCTGGTTACCATGTTTATGGTTTTATCCATTTCCTTTCCCTCATTCTTCTTTTGCCACGTATATTCCTTTTCTCCCTTTGGCATGTCGGCTTGTGCTCTTGCGTTTTCTTCAAGTGTTGCAATCTTCCTTTTTTGAGTTCAGCAACCACTCTTTCAATTAAGTGCCGACATTCATTGGTCTCATGACCGTAATCATCGTGAAAATCACAAAATTTGCTTTTGTCTCTGTTTTCATACTTCGACAAAGGTACTAGGGGTTCGAAGCTTTTGCACACTGCCTCTGTAGCCAATATTTCTTTTGGTGTTTTTGTGAGGATTTTATTAACGCAACATTTTCAGTGTGGCTGCTTTTGAACCTCTGGCTTCCGCCCCTTTTATTGTTGTTGAACTTGCGATACTTTATCATTATGATAGGTACCACTCCTAGGTTGGCCATTACCACCATAACGTTTACCAGACTCCGAACCTCTTCCCTGCACTCGATAATAATCATCATCGATGTCCATGTTTGAAGAGGTATTTCCGCAATTCTGCTTGATATCTTCTTGTGCCCGCATGTAATCATGCGTTTCTTTACGGCTTCCTCGAAGGTTTCGGGCACTCTTCTTCGTAACCGTTGCCATAAAGACAGGTGTCTGTCAGTATCAATACAATGAATAAAGTCGGACACCTTCTGGCTTTCTGGCAAGTCTTGTATCTTAGCCACCTCTTTGGTATATCTGTCTATTATTTCTCCCAAGCTCTCTTTCGATTTCTGCTTAATGTCATGACATTCGACATATGTTCTTTTGCGTGCGCGCAAATTGTGAAAGTTCAATAAAAATCTTGAGCGCAAATCCGCAAAACTTGTAATGCTTTGGGCTGGCAAATTATTGAACCATTCCCTTGCCACTCCTTGCAACACAATTGGTAGCATATGACATGCTACTGCATCACCCCAACTGTGTGTTCTTGCAGTTCCTTCAAATTTTTGTAAAAAGTCATCCGGATCTGATAACCCATCATAACTTCCGAGTGTTAGAGGCAACACCGGTGCAACTGTGAAGGGATGATTGGCGATGTGCGGCACAAAATTTTCTGTTGTAGGAGCTAACTCAAGACTTTGCTTAGCTTTTTGCCCTTGCATCACTGCAAACCAATTGCTCATAAACTCTTGTACCCGCGCTGGCTCATTGAAAGCGGGTGCCAAGTGTGGTGGCGCGACTTGCTGTAATTGAGATATGAAGCTATTTGACTGGGTTGCGGTATAGTGCGTTCCGCTATATTGATTGTTTGCAACAGTATGGACTGATTGCAGAGACGCACGCGTTATTGACCCTTGTTGTGGTGTCAGCATGATGTATGAACCATCTGGATTTCTCAGACCCATCTGCCTGATTCTTTCCTGAGCTTTCTCGGTAGTGACCCTTTCAATCGGTGTTTCAGGTTCAACCGAGGTGATAATTGGTATTGTACCCACAAAGGTAGTTTTAACTTTAAAGCCTGGTGGAACCGTTTCGCTTGGAGAACCAAAGCTCAGAATTTTTAGTGACAGATCCTCAAATGGTTTAAAACCAGTTCCCGTTTCCAGTAAACTTCCATCGGGAGTGTGTCACCATCCCTTAGATGACTCATTCAGGACAGTTTCTGATGTAACCGGCCCTGTTCCAACATTTGGTGTTGATGGAGACTTTGATGTGCCTTTGGTTGGTGCTGGCGGCGTCGACGGTGTGTTCGTAACAGTCGCCGTAGGTGTTTGAAACCCTGGACTTCCTGGAGAGTCCGATCGCCCTTGATTATTTGCACTCTTACTTCCTCCACCCATTCTTGCTAACAATAAAAAAACCTGAAAGTGACCGATTAGTTAAACAAAAAGTTTTATGGAAAAAAGGTACGTACAATACATATACAACATAAATTCCAATCTTCTTTGTTTCTTATAACCGGTCCCACGGATGGCGCCAAATGATCAAGCATATTTTTACGGGGTCAAGGTGAACCTACACTTGAGTGCATAATGGGATTTAAGGACTAACAACATTCGAACCTCCGACGCTTTGTCGTGGATAACCCATATCGGTATCGCTTCGATTCCGACAGGGTGGTCAATTTTGAGAGTCCACCAACAACCTAGCATACGAGGTTGAGTGGCCCAAAAGATATGAAGGTTTTATAGTTCGAGACATACCTGAAAGTCTTTAGAGATCGTAAGAAGCTTTGTTCGTACGATAGAGATTTGTATGTTGTGGTTTACGTATGAGTAAACGAATGAATGTATATCCGTATTAGGGTTTATGAGCTATGTATTTATAGGCTCATGAATTAGGGTTTCAATAGAATCTCTTCCCTAATTAAATGCAATCTTATCCTTAACTAACTTTCATTATTTAAGGAAGAGAATCCGAATTGATTATACCGTACATGCTTCTAGAATGTACCGGACCCCTGTGCAAGTATACGAAACTCGCATCAGATGGTATAGGCGCATCATGTGCGGCTATACCCGTGCCACATGCCTTACATGGCAGTTTATGTGCGTTCTAGGGCTTTGGATGCGCAATCCGCATAGTCTTGCGGATATGCGTATCATTACTACTGATATATTGTGATATATACGTTTGCGATTCAATTAGTAATATGTTGTCTTGAGTTGGGTATTTTAGTATTTGAAACCTCGTCATCCCCATTTTTAAGGCTATAAAATATAGACATATTGTGTGTTGCTTTTGTTATGGTATGATCTATATCAAGTGGCAATATCTATCTATCAAATTATATATGAGTGGATCCATCTGGGCTGTTATTATATATTTCAACTGGTTCAAAGTAAAAGCGGTCAATACATACAACTTTCATTCGTTTTTTTTTTATCTTTTTTTTTTTATGTATAGTTTTCAAACAATACATACAACTTACCTTCTTTGACACGGAAGTTTGTTTGTTAAATACAGTATAATTTATAATATAAACATCTGTAAACTATAATTTATAACAAAGTTTTTTATTTTTATAGCTCACGAATTCGCGGGTTATAAACTAATTTATATATATATATATATACTCCCTCCTTCTTAATTTAATATATTCTACTTGACTTTTCAAATTTTTTTTACTAACTTTGACTTAGAATAAATTTGTTTGTATGATATATTATTTCAATAAATTTATAAAAGACGTTTAAAATTCAATACAAATATGAATTTTATCAAATAATACATAATATAAATAAAAACATTTTTAAGTAAAGTTGATAAAAAAAGAATTGAAAAGTCAACAAGAACACAGAGAATGTAAAATTGAGGCGCATATAGTATATATAATGATGAGGATCATATGTTAGCAGAAAATTCTAAAAGATCCGGAAACTATTAACAACTAAAATAATATTTTTTGTGGATTCCTATGTATTTATTATTAACTAGTTGTGGAGCCCTCGCTTCGCGCCGGGACTCCGTTTTAAATGCGAGTTAAAAAAAAATCTTTCCTTTTGTGCATCTATTTTGTAAAAAAGAATTTTTTTCGACATCTAACATTGAAGTGTTGTTCCTTTTGTAAAAGTTGCTTCTTTTAGCGTTAGAGTTAGTTGATCTATTTTGTAAAAAAAAAATGTTTTTCGACATCTTTTGGTAGCATTGAAGGGTTGTTCCTTTTAAGAAAGTTGCTTCTTTTATCGTTGGAGAAAAAAAAATGTAGCACAGTAGTGGCCTATGTGGGTCCTACTGTTTGAGCGCAGTGTAGAAGCCGGTAAAGCGTGGTGGGTGTTTTTGATGTTAGTGATGGGATAAATAATAATTTACTAGTGAAATGACCCGTGAATTCACGGGTTAGGTTAAAAACCATTGTTTAAAAAGATCAATTATAAACTTGGTGGAAATGTGTGATTGATATAATTATAAGTTTAGAAAATACATGAGAAGAACATGAGAAAAAAAAAAAAGAGATGCATCAATGATGGATTGTTTTTTTTGTAAGGGTGATGATCCGTACACAACCACTTTTAGCCATACACAACCAAATATGCTTTATGTGTTGTATACACATAAATTAAATAAAACTTTTGCATTATACTTCATGTATATCTAATCCTATATTATCGGGAATCCTTGGCCAAAATTCTTTCAAAATGCCGATTGAAATTAAATCATCTGTTTCTTTTTGAAATTATTATAAAGAATAAAATATATCATTCTACAATTTAATTTGTGAAACGCAACAATTTTTCTTGATTTATTCTGCGTAGTACATGATTCATATGAGTAAGATTAATCCAAAGAGAGCAGTAAAGCTACATATATCACCAAAGGGCTACTTTAATTACTGCTAGCAATCAACACATCAAAACTATGTACTGGACACATTTCAAGAGACCCGAAGCCCTCATGTAATTGTTAACTAATTATAACAAGACCAAATGAATTATGAGTAACAATTGCAATTATGTCATACATAGTACCTTTGGAGACATATCCTGTAATTTAGCTCCTCGAGGGTTTGGAAGCCTGCATAATAAGTAGCAGAAACTTTTAGTTTCACTATCTACTAAATTAGAAGTTGGATTTTCCATAATAAAAAATTCGTATTGTAATTTTCAAATGCTACTAACAAAACTTGATATTAACCTTTGTCATAAAGCTTAAACAACTAACAAAGGCAACTTGATTGAAACATAAGTGATGATTGCAAATACAATGATGATAACTTTAGGAATATGGATGATGAAAATACAAAAGGTTTCAAGAAAAAAATATAAAGTTAATTAAGAGTTTTTCCAGTAACAGGGAAAATGAATACAAACCCACATCAACAATCATGATCAATTTGTATACAAATGGTTAAAACCCTGATATACAACCTTAATTACAGTATTAATTAAAAACTTGAACCTACTCAAACTTTCAACAAAAATAACAACTACATATTCATTGTATTAATTACCTCCTCGTAGAGATCAAAAACATCATTTACTATAAGAATCAATTGTTATATATCCAAGAACTATAAACGAAATCATTATATAAACCGAGGCATGAAATTAATAATTATAATAATGTAAAAGTAAAAGAAGATGAGAACCAAATACAAACCTGCAAGTTGAGTTCGTTAAGCAACGTTATTTCTTCAAAACAACCAATTCATTAATTATTCTTAGAGGCATTTTATCAAACACCAGGAGTGCGCCAAGATGATGCATATTTTGACTCGAGTCACTATGTCTAATAGAAGGTTACAGTGTAGACAAACAACCCTATAAAATACAAAAACATGAAAGAATACTTACAATGCGAATGATTAAATCATAAATCAAATCAATCATAATCTCTATATGTATAGAAATTCAGAATGTAAAACAAAGATGATGCCTTTCAAAAGGTTGATAGACTTGAAGTTTGAGTCGTGCTTTCTGTTGGTTTATATGTATATAAAACAGTTGCGGGTGTGTAAAACAGCTTAATTATTCAGAGATGATGCCGTTCAAAAAAAAAATATATCAGAGATGATTGATTTGTATTGGACAATGGAGAAGGCGCCAATGTTCCAGGTTTTTTCGGCAGCCTTAAGATTTAAATGTTCCAAGTTTTAAAGGGAACTTGAAAACAGAACTCCTCACATTGAGTTAATAGCATTCTTCGTGTCACTGAAAGAAAACCTTTAACTTCAGACTCAATACCCTTAAGTTGATCCACAACAGCAGCATCGTCATCTTTTACTTTCTGAAACATATGAACAGTACTACTAAACATGCCACAAATGAAATTACTACAATAAATCTAGAGATAGAAAAACTGGGAGGTTGAAAAATGATCAAACGGGTAGTTGTGGGTACACGACGACTTGGGGCAGGTCAATACACCGGCAACTGATTAAAAAAATACATAATACCACACCAGTTGGAATTTGTACTGGATTCGGGCACACAACGATTAGCCAGGTTATAAATAGCTACAACCAACTATCTGCGCCCTGCAAACCCACAAGATCATATTAAAATAACGTCAATTCATTACCTCTATTTTCAAAAATAAGTTTATATACAGCCTTAAAGTTGCACCAAAAGAAAGAGACATCACCAAGAAAAATACAAATCGAACACTAATGTATATTATCATGCGCTAAGACGTTATAGTTATTCATTTGGTCATTTTGTCAAACACTTGATGTGCATATAAAACGATGAATTGCCACATATATTGAAAGATATATCACTACAAAATTCATTAATCTTCTACCACCTGATATGCATTTTGAGTCAAACAGGAAACCAAATTATTACCTTACCTATTTCACTGCAAAATTTATCTATCTTCTACCACCTAAGTCAAAGAGAAAAGAAAAAAAAAACTATACTACGACTTAAATCCACAAAAAAGAAAGCACTACAACTTACCTTCAGGAAGAAACTTCAGCTAAAACATCGCACTGGCAAAAATATATAACATTAAGGTCCAAAAAAGGAAAAATAACTAATCAAGAAAAGGAGAGAGACGACGAAAAGGCAGAAAAAGTGAGATTACCTGTGGGCAATTTAGTGACAGAAAAGCCAATTAGCTTCACCACGAACTTTTAAATTTGATATTTTAGGGTGTTGTTGTCAACTTTTCCCAATTGAAAACCTAAACCTTCAAAATTAAAACCATATAAGTAGATCTATAATCGTAATATGTACAGACAGAAGCATAATCGTAAAAAAGATATTAAAGAAAATGCATAAGTTAAATCATTATAGAACATGAAAAAACCCTAAAAATTGTGAGATGAAGAAAACCTAGATATTGAATTGAGAAATCGGAACCCAGAAGAACGAAAATGATAAACTGAAGATGAAGAAGATTTTCGATGGTGTTCTTGATAGGGTGTTAGGCAGCTTTAATCGTATAGGTTTGATTTTAGAAGATGATTATATTACGATATAAGGAGTATATATATGGGAGACGTCAGTTTTTTGACAAAATTACACGGGGGTCCCTGTGGTATGTTCAAAACTACAAGCGGAGTTCAAAAGAATTTTTTTGACTTGAGGGGTCACTATGGTATGCATCTGTTTCACTGAGAGTCCAAGTCACTAACAGACGTCAGATCCGTTAGTCAAATCCTGTCATGTGCTATGCATGTGAGGGCAAAATGGTCAGTTTAGATTTTTTACTTTCCTTTTTATTTTTCTCTTTATTACCCATCTATGTTACTCTTCACCCACTATCTTTTTACCCTACGCATAACAAATTCATAACAAATTAATTTAAAGGAATCAGATTCAAAACCAAATTAAACACTTCATTTCTTTGAAATGAACTTGTCGGAATAAATGGAACTCGTGGGGACAACTATTTTCGACATTTTATTAGTTCCTCTCCAATCTAATTTACTGAACTTTTTTCATCCCCAACCTGCAAAGACACACCAACAATTTTTGGAACCCTAAATCAAAACCACCTAAACACAAATCACTAAATCAAAACCCAATCACAACTTTAAAGTTAAAATCAAATCATGACAATAATTTTAGATAAAGTATTTCTACCCTCAAGTAAGAATCAAATACAAGGCATTAATCAGAATCTTATCGTTACTTTACCCCCACTTTGTGCATTTTAATATGTTAAAGGAGCGATGATAGTTAAAAAAAATTGCATCAATCAATGAAAACCAATTGGGTATAGCCGCATCTAATCGAGTAATTTATAATTTAATTATCTTACACATAGACCTTGTTCTTAACCGAATCTTCATCATCGGAGTCTTCATCGTTTCCCGTCCTCTCCGGTCAAGCATCTTCATGGTCACTAACAACAACAAATCTCTTATCACTCTGTTACCATCTCCCCCGTCGCTGCTCACCATTGTAGATCTGATGGGTATTCAATATGGGGAATGAAACACGATCTGATGGGTTTTGCAAAATGACTGTTTAAAATAATGAGTTTTGCTTCAAGGTGTAAGTTTCTTCATCTTGTTTGTTTAAAATAATTTTATACACCCATGACACTTGTCGGCTTAAAAACACCAATTTTTCATACCCTTTTTGTTTGTTTTGAGGATCAAAGTTTGCTAAAATTCCAGGTCAAATATGATATTGTGATTTTATTTAGATGAGAGAGAGTGAAAAAAGTGATGGGGCGGTGAAGATGATGATGGCTTTTGTTGGAGACAAGTAAATGAAAAGAGAAATACATTGGCAAATGGAAAATGTTAAAATGACAATGTTACCCTCATGTACATAGCATGTGAGGGTATTTAACGGCAGGAACTGACGGAGGTAGCATTTTGGACTCCCGGTGAAACAGATGTATACCACAGTGACCCCTCAAGTCAAAAAAAAAAATTTGGACCCCGGTTGTAGTTTTGAACATACCACAGAGACCCCCCGTGTAATTTTGTCCAGTTTTTTTTTCATTATTAGGGGTAATTAGAGGATAAAAAATTAATTAATTAATATTAATGACATCATCAAGATAGCTTAGATTTTTTTCTTTTTATTTTTTAATTTTTCTTAACAAAGGAAATTGTTTTTTTATGATGTCATCATTTTAGCAATATAATAGAATCTATAGATAATATAGGTATAAAGTAGGGGGTTCGATTTGTATTTTAATGAAAGTTAGGGGTTGATTTGTAAAAAGTAAAAAATTAAATAGTATTAATCAAGAAAATTTTATCTATTAATTATATTGGTAATGGTAATATGCATGATTGTGCTCAAGAATTTGTTTGTAGGGCCAGTCTTTTGTTTGGTTTGGCATTGTTGAATATTATATTTGAAACCAGTCCATAAATGTCGGAATACAAAATCTTTTATTGTTCACCTAAAGGTCCAATCTCCATATATCTCTGAATGGAAAATCGTTTAGGGTGCGTTTGTTTACCTCTTAATGAAATGATTCAGTGCTGAATGCTGAACCATTCAGCATTCAGTGCGTTTGTTTCTAACCTCTGAATGACATATGGTGCTGAATGGTTCAGAATTCAGTGCTGAACCATTCAGAGATGAAACACTCTCTTAACCATTAAGAGCCTAAATTTTCTGTAATTTTCTCTTCAAATCCTATCCTGAACACTTAACTAACAAGTATATTAAATATTTTATTCATATTACACTTTGATAAAGTAATTTTACTCAGTTTATATGGTTCATTCTAAATGATTATCAAACAGCTTATTTTCATTCAGAACAAACTCTATTCAGAGGCTTTGAATCATTCAGATTCTGAACAATTCAGCGCTAAATCATTCAGTTTTATCAAACGCACTCTTAATGTTCACCTAAAGGTCCAATCTACATATATCTAGATCTGTGTAGCACCAAGATCAACGGGATATTATCTGTAAATGTATCGTGTCATATTTTCAATAATTTACAAAATGATTTGTATCCATTTATCCGAATCAAAGCAAAAGCTTACTCAGAGTTCAACTCTATTTAAATCAATGTCAAGCGAAGCAAAGCAAGATAGTCTAGAGGTTGACCTCTCTTGGGGTGACAACTAGCACGGAAAAAATGTTAGAAACAGTCGCGGGATATTCTTGTTAGACCGTGTACATCTGGGTAAAAAATATTACCCCTTTTTCGAGTAGTTTAAAAAAAAAACTATTCGGTTATATTTGTGTGTGCTTGTGACAATTTAAACTGCTGCTTATCTTTCTTTTTAGTTCTAAAATTTATATTACGACTATTTACACTACAATAAGTTGGATCTTTAGCGTGGACAAATGTCCACGCAATATATCTACATGTCCAGGCAACAGGTGTTTTGCATGGACATGTTCACGCAAAAAGGTTCTTACTACCCACTCGACGCGAGATATCTAGTGCGAGGACATTGTTCACGCTACAAGTGAATTATAAGGAAAGTGGAAAAGAAATGAAACTTACACTATCGTGTGGACATGTTCACACAAATAGAGTTCTCACAATAACACTATCGCATGAATATGTCCACGCAAATAGAATTCTTACCATAAACTTGTAGCTTGAATTTATCCATGCAAGAAGTGTTCTCACAATTAAGTAATGGCGTGGACATGTGCACGCAATCAATGTTGTCACAAATAACCTGTTGCTTGGACATGTGCATACAAGAAATGTTTTCATAATTAACCTGTTGCGTGGACATGTTCATGTAAAAATATTAATGTAAATACAACATAATTGTATTTGCAGCTTCCCGACCGATTTTCTGAATCTTTTTTCTTGTTTGCTCGCAATATAACCAACAATAACAGCAATATGAACAATTACCAAATCCATTTCAAACAACCAAATCCAAGCGGGTAACAAATTCACAAGTTCTAATTCACTACAAGTTCAAAAATCTTAATTCAAAGTAGTTTAAAACAAGTATCAAACAACAAGAAATATTTATTTGTGACATGTCCACACAAAACGTCTCCCGGAATAAAAAAATTATTTTGGAGTAATATTGAATTTGTTTTTAAAAAAATGAAATTTGAAAAATTAATAATGGTAGTTTTATAATTTTATTTTTTAATTTTTAAAAAATAAATTTTGTTTTATTTAAAACTAAAATAAAAAAACTACCTATTGCGGACATGTCCACGCAATAAGTCTGATCAAGAAAAATATTTCAACGTTTTCTTTTCTTCTATCTTTTACCGTGAAAAAAAATAAATAGAAATTAATATTGACGTATTGCATGGACATGTCCACCCGATAGAATTGGTCAAAGAAATAAATTAATGCTCGTCCATTTGTTTGTCATTTAGTAGATCTATTGCATGGATATGGATGTCCACGCAAAAGACGTCCACGATAATTGTCTCAATTCTTGTAGTATTACACCCTCCTAACTATCGAAGAACTAAAAAGAACGACGGTACATATTAATATTAAATAAAATTAAACGTTGTCATCTGATAACGGAAAAACTAAATTTTGTTAACCACACACTTAACAATTGATTAAAAAAAAAAGAGTTGGTCCCACCAATCTCCAACTCCCTCCATCTTTCCATGAAAGTCTCATTCCAAAGACCGATGGAGTAGCGGTGTTAACACGGTCGCTAGGAGGTACTCTGTCACCCTAGTCACCCCAACTGGACAAAAGGTAATGGACTTTTAGTAAGCTAATGTTCAAAATATTTATTTAGCCACCCCCTAGTTGATTTGAATAAATCTGTTAAGCTATTCTTGTGATTTGTGTGTAAATCGTCACCTTTGACTCAGTGACGAATCTAAGATAAAAATTTAATGGAGTTTCAAAAGAATTTTTCAAAACTAATTATATTTTAAAATTACTTTAGAGGTTGTTTACTTTCAAACAACTACAAATTTTAAAAATTAAATTTAATGTTGTTATGTAAAATTTGAAAACTACATAGTATTAAAAATTTTCAAGGTACCCCACTCCTCTTAATTTACACTTTCCCCTGCTCTGACTTCATGGAGTGGGCGAATGGAAGAAACTTGGGGGCATTCAAATATTTTGAAGACAGATCGAAGGACGGTCCGCTTTAAATACCACGTACTTACTAATACTAGGTAAATTTCCCAAATGAGAATATACAGAAACGGTGATAAACTAGAGAGTGACTCATACACCAATTTCTTGAAGAGGAGTTAAAGAACAAAATTAGTGTGTAATTTTTTTAGCTTATTGTCATATTTTGTGTTGATACGTTTGATCCCAACCAAATTGTTTAAAAAAGCATATCTCTACTCACCACACTTGATATTCACCAAAGTGATACAATGACGATTTAAAGAACCTCATCCTTTCAGTTCTTCCTCTTGATAAAAGCAAATTACCTGTTAAATATTTGGGGCTCCCTCTGGTATCGTCTGTTGGGAAATTACAGCCTCACTAATTCCCACCACACAGCCCAACAAAAACAGTAAAGAAATAAGAACAATACATAACACAAGAATTTAGCGTGGAAACTCCAAAACATGAGAAAAAAACAGGGGCCTCCAAAGAGAGAAATACTGATGCGTAATTATGACTTTAAAACGCAATTTTGAACAAGCTTTCTTCACCCAACAGATCTGAACACTAAACACCCAATTTGTAACAGTAACAGCCCCAAAACAGAGTATAAAACTCTGAAATAAGAACACAAAGGATAGAGAACCTAAACCCTTAATTGATAAAAATACCACCACAATTAGAGATCTAGAAACACTCCAAATCTTCAACTACAGCTGATAAAGATTCCACCACAACTATAATATCAGATATGAAGATTTGGATTTCACCACAATGTTTGATAAAGTAACACCACAAACACTGATAAAGAAACCACTCTTAGCCACCGGAATCAAAGATTCATAAAGACACAGAGATTTTGTAAATAGATAAGCTCTATCAAACTTTTCATTCAATCATCAACTAAGTTTTACAATTAAAAGAACTCTCTATTTATATGAGAAGCTTAACAGCTACTTTCTAGAAAAGACAAAAATATAAAAAGAAAATGGAGACAAAAATGACAAACAATTACAAATTAGCCAATAATAATAAAGGACAAAATCTGCAAAAGCCTGCCATTTGGTAGTGATCCTCCCATGATAAAAAGCATCCAATGATAGATGAGAATCTTCCTTGGACAGCTAACATTCTTCTAGAACATCCAAGCACGTGTTAAGCACATGACCTGACCGGTTTATTGAAAAGCGTAAGTAAACTTTGAATCGTATCAGCAAGTTGGTCCCTCAAAAGAAAACAACGTCGTCTGCTGGTTGAACTAAGTTTCGTATGCTGGTTGAACTAAAATCCTTCAGCTGGTTGAACTCGCTGGTTCGTCTGAGTATAACTTTGCTGGTTCATTTGCTGGTTACCCGGCTGAGCGAAATAAAGCTTTACTGGCTAAACTAGAGCTCATTTACTGGTCCGGTTAGCTGGTTCTTCTTCGTTGCTGGCTTGCCTTCAACTATCAAAAACTTTATTCATGAAAAACATAACTACTTCAGTTTAAGGTCTGAAGTAGGGTAACCCCTGAGCTTGTTGAGTCAACTCCAAAAACACTTAGATGATACGAAAGAGATAGCAACACGACCATTGCTTGACCAGATTCGAGTTTGACATCATTTGAGCTTGTGCTGGTTGTGTTGCTAGTTACATTACCCAGCTCACCCGCATCATCCTCCCCCTCTAAAAAGGAACTTGACCTCAAGTTCTCGAGGTTTTCATCCTCCAAGTAAGGCATCAAATCACCCACATTAAATGTGCTAGACACGGCACTATGACCAGGCAGCTCGACCTTGTAAGCATTGTCACCAACTTATTCTAACACCTTGAAAGTACCCTCAGCTCTTGGCATCAACTTGTTCTTTCTCTTTGCTGGGAATCTTTCCTTCCTTAGATGAATCCAAACAAGATCACCGGGAATAAAAGTGGGCTGCTTTCTGTGCTGGTTAGCTTTAGCCTTATATTGCTGGTTGGCCCTCTCAATCTTTGCCTTCACCTGTTCGTACAGCCTTTTCATTTCTTTTGCCTTTGCTACTGCCTCAACACTTGCTTTAGGCTCAATTGTAAAAGGAACCATATCAATGGGTGTGAGTGGATTTGCACCATAGCAGATTTCAAATGGTGATTTTCCAGTGTAGTAATTAGGTGTTCTGTTGAAAGCAAATTCAGCATGTGCAAGCTTCAAATCCCACTCCTTCAAACTTTTCTTCACAAGTGTTCTTAGCAGCATTCCTACAATTCTATTAGTAACTTTAGTTTGGCCATCAGTTTGGGGATGGTGAGAAGTGCTGAACAAAAGCTTAGTACCAAGCAACTTCCATAATGTCTTCCAAAAATAGCTTAAGAACTTTGTATCTCGATCAGACACAATGGTTTTGGGAACCCCATGAAGACGAACAATCTCCTTGAAGAATAAAGCAGTAACAATAGTAGCATCATTGGTTTTGTTGCAGGCTATGAAATGAGCCATCTTTGAAAACCTGTCAACAACATCCATAATAGAATCTTTGCCTCGCTGAGTTCTTGGTAAAGCAACAATGAAGTCCATGCTCAAATCTTCCCATGGCTGGTTGGGAATAGGAAGAGGAGTATACAAACCCTTGTGAAATGCTGACTTAGCTTGAAAGCATGTAGCACAACGATTAATCACAGCTTTAACATCTTTATCCATACATAGCCAATAAAAGTGTTCATTTAGGATCTCCAATGTCTTGTTAATCCCAAAATGACCAGCTAAACCACCTCCATGTGCTTCTCTAATCAGCAACTCCCTGATTGAATCTTTTGGGATGCACAATCTGCTGCCCTTCAATAGAAAACCATCTTGCTCAACATAATCTCTTTTGGACTCAGCAGGAGAACAATTCAAAATAGGAGCAAAGTTTGGATCAGCTTCATATAACTCCTTAACAAATGAGAATCTAAGAACTCCAGCTTCTAGAATTGACAACAAAGAATATCTCCTTTAAAGAGCATCAACAACAACATTAGAGGTACCAGCCTTGTGTTTAGACACAAAGGAGTACATCCGCAAGAATTCAACCCATTTTTCATGCCTTGGATTTAGTTTGTGCTGACCATTAATGTATTTCAATGCTTCATGATCTAGAAAAGAGAACAAACTACCTTTGCTTCAAATAATGAGACCAGTGATCAACAGCTCGAATGATGACATGAAATTCTTTATCATAAGTGTTATAATTCAGCTTTGACCCATTTAGCTTTTCACTGAAATAAGCTACTGGTCTTTTTCCTTGCACTAGCACAGCTCCAATTCCAACACCACTTGCATCACATTCAAGTTCAAACAGCATATCAAAATTAGGCAAAGCAAGTATAGGTGCTGAACTTAGCTTTTCCTTCAATGATTCAAGTGTTGATTGGGCAGAATTAGACCATTCAAATACCCCTTTCTTCATACAATCAGTAATTGGAGAAACAATTGTGGAGAAGTCTTTGATAAATCTTCTACAAAATAAAGCTAAACCATGGAAACTTCTGACTTCAGTGATGGAAGAAGGACTAGGCCATGATCTAATTGCTTCCACCTTAGATGGATCCATTGAAATGCCTTCTTCAGAAACCACATATCCAAGAAACACTACTTTGCTGACAAAGAAATCACACTTCTCCAGCTTTTCATATAATTGATACTGCCTTAACAGCTCAAATACTTTCCTCAAATGATCCAAGTGATCTTCTTTAGTTTTTGAGTACACTAGAATGTCATCAAAA